>NW_018127884.1:550044-613087 GCF_001952655.1 Monopterus albus | reverse complement strand
TGCTGAAACACAGACATCTCAGAGCATTAGGCAGTCAGGCATTTTCACGCACTCACCATATGTATTCTCTGTGTTTAAGGGTGAGCATATAGTCAAATTAATGGGTATGCACTCAACATATTCTTATCTCTCTGTCCTTCTTTCCACTCCCTCACACACACACACACACACACACACAGATTTAAGTAAATTGAAGTGACGTAATCTGAACTCTCAGACATGACATGACTTATTCTGCTCAAGACATTTAAACAAAGATAGCTTTTCTTTGCCGCTCCGAAAACAATTCAGTGTGCTATCAACAAGGACCCCTAAGTAATCACACAACTACCTGACAGGAATTGTCCACAGCAGTGCCGAAAACCTGTTAAAATGACAGCACTGTAAATTGTTTTAATTATAGCCGACAGATAACTGCCTGTGGAAACATCAACCTATTCTTCAAGTCCCCTGCAAGATCCAAATATACAGTATTCCCTGGAAAACACAGTTGTGTGTGTGTGTGTGTGTGTGTGTGTGTATGTGAGGGTGAGTGTGTGCGATACAATATTCATTTTGCTGCAGGAGGACAATCTATGCATAACAATGAGAGGCGCTAATGAAATCAGCCATCAACCTGCGATACATACATATTAAAGCAGGACCTCAGAGTGTCATTCGCTTAGTGCATCATTTGTTCCCACTCATTTTTTTCTCTCTGCCACCTGACCTTTAGAGTGCCCCCCTCCTTACTTCTCCATGCTAAAAATAGGAAGTGTACCTGCAGTACTGTGGCATTATGCATGCATGCATGTGTGAATACAGAGTTACATGGTCTTGACAATAGAATTCATACAGGAGCGCTATGTGCAGTGAGAACAGGAAAAAGATGCTCTACTGGAATTTACAGACAGCAAGCCTAATGTTTGATTGTCCAAACTTTAGGGCTCTGACAACCACCTTTTAACAAATGATGTTCAGCATCACTAATGGTAACCACTGTCAGAGCTGCACCTTCAGTATAATGTCATATCATCCCAGCTGCCAGGGAACGATGCTCCTCCTTTCCCTCTAAACACGCTTCACAGCTCTGGTCTCTCTGTCTCTCCCTCGCTCTCCATAACCCCCACCCCCACGCTGGCAGGGAAATGGATCCCTCCACCTGACAGTGGCCATTTTGAGCCTTCTCTCCTCTCCTCTCTACTCCAGCTTCCTGGTAAACAATGGGAGAAGGATAATTGATCAAACAGCCAGGGAACCCTCTGAGCTGGGGAAGGTCACCACCCGCCAGCCCAGCTCACTGGGGGGGTATGTGTGTCAAACGCGTATGTGCATGTGCGTATGAGTGTGTACATACATGTATTGCATCTATGAATACATTTTGTGTGCGTGTGTGACCAACTGTGCAAAAAAAATTAAAAGACAGGTAGAGACAGACAAAGTGGTGTTAGCGTGTGTGTGTGTGTGTGTGTGTGTGTGTGTGTGTGTGTGTGTGTGTGTGGGTGAATGGGGGTGGGGGTCTCTCTGACGCTCTTGAGCTGCCATTTTTCTTCTCTGACAAAGACTCCATCTGCCACTGAGCCATTTGCTGCCTCCCGACTCGGCAGAGCATTCTGCACGCCGCGTTCACCTTGATGTCACCTCTACACAGCTCATGCCTTGCTGATGCTGTACACAGACACAGACACTCAAGCAAACAACACAGAATAACCCTTTTCTTTTCCTCTAGTATAACACACAGACATATATGCCCAGTGTTTCACACAAACAAACACACACTTTCACTTTATGTCACACATGCTGTCTTTGCATTCTTTCTCTCTCTCTCTCTCTCTCTCTCTCTCGAAGACACACACACACACACACGCACACACACACTGAACGTGTGTCTAGGCAGCGGCCCTCCCTTTCCTCTGCATGGCTGATATCACTGTGCAACCATCAGCGCTGTGCATTGTGGGAGTGTCTGTTGGGGCAGAGAGACGCGACAGGGGCTGAGGGATTCACACGCCTCTGAAAGACAGCCAGAGGGAGAGAGAGCGAGAGAGAGAAAGAGAGGCAGGAGGGGAGGGAGGCAGAGAAAGAGAGATACAGAGGGGGCCGGTAACTGGAAATGAGAGATGGCATTTTAAAGAGGAAGCTGAATTTCACCTGCAATTACCGTAGCTCCGGGGCACATGGCTTGGTTAAGAGACATTTCATTCCAAAGCCACTGCATATAGCTGCCGCACTGAGCCCTGAGAGACGCATAAAGAAGGAGGGAGAGAGAAAATAGAGTGGTGGAAAACTCTCCTCTGCCCAAGATGGCCCTCAGCAGATGCAGTGCTGAAAGAGAGAAAGCAGCCAGGGATGTAACTGGTAAATGAAACCCAGCAGAAAAAGCAAGAGAGGAGAGGACAGGAGAGGAGAGGAAACAAGGACAGGTAAAGAGAGACAGAGGAAAGAAAAAGAGTATCTCATTCAACAGGCCCCAACTCAGCCATCTGCACACCAGACCAGACAGCAGAACTGGGCCTCAGAGAGCACACAAACACCCACATACCCACACACATGCACTCATGCACACTGAAAAAAAAGAGCAAATCAAATCCAATAAACAGATTCTCAAACTCTCACGGTTAGGTATAGGGAAAGCTGGATGTGTTTAATGATTAATATCATTCTTAGAATTCATTGTCCTCTTTTGATGAAACCTCATTCTTTCTCTGTCTCTTCCTCTCACTCGCTCTCTCTCTTTCAGAACTCCAAATGGAGCCATAATGTCTTCCCTGAGGCTCAATGTCCTGGCTACTTTCACCAGACACACTGCTGTGTTTCATAGAAAAAGTGTGACTGCACAAATATAGTAATGAGCTCTCAGTGGGAGCTGGGGGCCTCCTGGTATTGCTAATGGCTCCTCTGGACTGCAGCTGTATCCAGGTTACAACCTAGTCTGGTCAACAGGCCGTGGGACACATGGGCCCACTCAGGACAAACTATTTGAGCCACAGGCATGAATTGTAGTCAGAAAACCAGGTCCATAGTGGACTATGTGTTTGGTATGTGGAGGTCTAAAGTGGAAGAGAAGGAAAGAAAAACTTGGGAAGGAGGTTAAGGAATGTCAAGAGACAAGGAGCCAGACAAAGACTGTGGAATAAAGACAGCTGAAGAGCTGTGGTTTGGCCATGAAGGAAGCAGATAGACCCAATAAACCTGCAGGTTTTCATAGGGCACCAGCTGGCATTGGTTGAGAGTGGTGTGCATGTATGTGTACATGCCTGGTATTACTCACATTGCTGGGACAAAAACGTGTTTACACCCTCACAGTGTGGAGACTAAGTCATCTTTGTGGGGAACAGATGCTGGTCCCCAACATGCAAATCATTGGATTTTTGGGTGACTTGATTTAGGGTTAGGGTTAGGGTTAGGCAAGTTGACTTGATTTAGGGTTAGGGTAGGGTTAGGCAAGTAATGGTTGTGGTTATGGTGAGAGTAAGTCTGCAGTCAACCCAATGTAATGTCCCCACAAAGAATGAAAACAAGTGTGTATGCGTTTGCGTATGTGTGTAAAATTGACGGGGGTGGGGGGTTGGGTGTGTGTGTGTGGTCTCCTTATTTATCTCAATAAGGGTAACCCTGCAACATTTCCATACATGCACAAATTAAATACAGAGAATAATAACAGCTTGATAATAATAATCCTACTAATATTAATCAAGGACAACAAACATAAAATGCAAAATACCATTGCAAACAAGCAGGTTTTAACCTTTAAACCCATTAAACCATGTGGCTGATTCATTATGACATATTTATGTTGCATGGCCAACCACTAATCAACCCCACAGAACTTTACTTCAACCAGTGTCATACTGAAGCACATTAAATGGTACTCATCAAGACACCAGCATTTTTGTATTTTATGAATGGAAAAAAATAGATTAGATATTTCACTTAGCATGAACATGATCTAATTAGTAGGTTGATAGGTAAGTGCAAGTGATGGCAAAGGATTGACCAGCTCCCTTTTTTTTTCAATCCAACAGTGAAATAGGCATTAGGGCTGAGTCCAGGGAGCTCAAATTGCAATCCTGTTTGTGAGGGCCTAAAAGGTTTGTGATGTATGGGGCTTAAAGGTCTACTTCTAATGTTTCATAAATTACTGGCAGGCAATTATGTTACATTATTATTACACCCAAAACTCAGCATTGTGTGTCCAACATCTCTCTTCTACTACACCAAACACATTAACACACACGCACAGACTGCTCGGGTTGTTGGCCTCTCTGGGAAAGCTCACAGCTTGGGTTCTTTAGCTCCTGTTTTGTCTTGCCCTCCATTCAAAATGGTCCCCTCATGACCATGCACATTATCGTCTGGGCAGGCAACCCCGAGTGGACTGAGGCTCCCAGGGTGCGAGCAGTGATTCATGGCACAAGGGTGTGTAAAAGAGCAGCCTCACCCCACGCTGCAGCCCTGCATGGGGACAAGGAGAGCAGAAGCTGTTTGGCAGAGGGGTGAATCAAAAGTCTGGCTAGACGCCTGAGCCCTGTTGAAACCACGTGGGCCAAAGGAGGCAGAAGGGTAATGATCAGAGTTTTCTTGCATGTGTGTGCGTGTGGAGAGAGCATGAGTGAGAGTGAAAGAGACAGTAACATCAATGGGTAAGCCCAAACTAATGCTGGAGTGTGTCTGCTGAAACCGGCGCTGCTCCCTATCCCGAGGACTATCTCGCAGCAGCTTTTTAACAATCTTAGCTCCGAGGCAAGTACAAAGTACTAAATGTTTAGGTGTTATCTCTAACACTTCCCCAATCTAACAGAGCACCAGTTTAAAGGGCACTGGGAAAAAGACACGGTGAGAAACAAAGAGGGCTCATGAATAAGAACTGAAAAATGATAGTCGTTGCTAGGATTGATGAAACCCTGCTCAGGTTTTTGTGACAGGCAGTAAGACACAAATTCTTCCCCCTCAGGCTAGAAGGTGTAATTTCCCCTTCCACTGTCACAAGAATGATGTTAAAAAATTATCTGTCGCTCAGTGACTGACTGCTTCCAAGTAATTTGTCATGCACAACATGTATGCACAAATCTATCTGATTCTGATCTATTTATCTATCTATCTATACACTAGCATGCTGCTTTGCTGTAACACCATGGGATATGGATGGAAATGCTTGCCCCACAGGACACACACACACGCGCACACACACACACAGAACAGACTGCTGTGAGGCTGACGCAAGACTATCTCTGTCTCACGTGTCTCTTCCCTACGGCCGCCCGCTGCTCCTGACCTTCGAGATGTTTTTCTATCTCCTTCTCCCTCTCCCTTTATTCCTCTCTATTTCACATTCACACAACACAACACACACACACACACATACACATCCTCACTGATGCACACACACTCCTCCCTTTTCTGCACACCTCCTAGCCACTCAGTATTTTGTCATTAAAAGGCATTGCATTTCAAGCTTGGATCAAGCAGATGGGGCTGTGTAAGCACCTTGCAGCACCTTGGCTTAAGTACAGATAGTTCTCATGCATTACTCCACTCTCTCCTAAATGCATGTACACAAACACACATGCAAACACACACGCTCGCACAATCTTCCTGGAACTAGAGAATCAGCACAGTTGTGGATGGCTGCTTCATGTGGGTAGTGTGTAGCTCAGCTGGGTAATGTCTAGCTGATGTAGGTGAATACCTTAAGACATGCTTTATAAAACATGAACACTAAACAGCACACAAAGGTATAATCTCTTAGCAAAAAGAGCATCCTTGCTGGAGACCAACAGTTTGTGCCTTCTAGTGGCAAAATGCTGATAAGCACACTCACATGAAGTTCAGTGGGTTCATAACAAACAGACACACACACACACACACACACACACACACACACACACATACGTGATTGTAATATAATTATATCTTCATGGTACCAGACACATTTCTCTGTCTTTCTTTCATTTTCTCTCACTCTCAACATTTGCATATTCCTTGGGGTGTTTGAATTGAGCAGCTCTTTCCTTTTTCCTTCTCTTGTCTTCCAAGCAACAAATGTCAGCTAATTACACCATAGCTGTTTGGACGAGCTCCATCTTTCCCTGTGCTCGGCTGTGCTTGTTCTCTATGGAGCTGCAGGAAGAGTCATGTAGCCAAGACATCAGTTAAAAACAGCCAGTGGTGGGGGTTGATCTACAAGGCTACATCCCCTAGAAACGTACTCCCCAAGAGAGGACTCATCAATACTTATCACAAATGATACAACCAGCTCACACCAAGCTGCGGGGGATATAATACATCATTCACAGCCAGAGATGAAGCAGTAATGGTTAGACCTGATAGAATCGGGTCTGGTAACACACAAAGCTAAAGAGCCAGTCACAGGCGAAACAAGTATTTCCCTGAACTCTGCATTCAGTAAAAACCTTCTTATAAAAGATCCCATTTGATCTGGTGACACACTTGCAGGCACAAGGCCATCAACTCAGGCAGGAGAGAAAAGTGCAAGTCATTGTCTGTGTGTGGAACAACAAACTGCCACCTTCAACTGTGTGAAGCGAAGCCTTAAGGACACTGCCGCGCCCCTGAGTAAAGCTGGCTCTCACACAGATACAGAGTGAAAAAACTGAGAAAATGATGGAGAGAGGAAGAGATTAAAGCTGCACACAGCAATACACATAAACAACTAGACGCAATCCTAACCTAGAAGCACTGTCGGGCACAGTTAACAGCCATTTACATTTACCATTGGCTCTGAAACTCAAAGGATGTTTATTAGGCACATATGTTTCAGACAAATATTCTGATTAGAATGGGAGAAATCTAATTAATTGCTTGATTCACTGAATGAACTAAATTTGTACTGTAATCATAACAACTGCTTTTCAAGGGGCTCTTGTTAAATTTAATTGGGAGAGAAAAAACATCCTCTTTCACTGAATGAATGAAAATCAAATTAGGCCTGAAACTGGAGGAGTCTGCAAGTTTGTTCTGGCATACCATATAAAAAAAAATCCCTGTAAAGGCTGAAGTGTGTGACAACATATGTTTCAAAAAGTCACGCATCAACTATTCTGTAACATGCAAATACTACATATACAGGGGGGCACCGTGTGAGAAAAAGGTGAAGTGAATATTCTCTTGTACACTGTGTACTCACTGTTAGAGATGTCTTCAGCTCTTTAACATAACTGCTGCAACACCTGGAGAAAAAGCAGAAACAAAAGATCACTGCGGTTCAGTTTAAAAATACAATCTGAGTCAGGAATACAATGTGTCTCCTGTACGCTTTGATTTGTGTGATAGAAAAATGGTTAGAGTCTATGTGGTGATGTGGAAATACTGGAAGTTTTCCTTTTGAGAGCCTGGAGAGGATGAAGCCCCTAAAATGACCTGGATACCGAAAGTTCTAGTTACACAGCTTAGTATTTGTGTTGTTCAAACACAGACAAACCACACGGTTGTAGTTACACATACACACACAAAACAGACAGATGTATTCACACACACAAAAAGTCTCTTTCTCCCCAAGCCCTTTCTTGCAAAACCTGTTTGTTAGAAATGGATCTAGACACTGGATCTTTGAGTGTGAGGATATTTTCCCCAAACACAAGACAGTTCTTGTAGAGAACTAAACCTCACCAGAATTCTCACGCCCATCTCTCCTGCATTGTCTCCAAGGCCCTCCTTGGCTCTTACAGCATGAGTCTAATCTAAGCAGCTCAACATAACAAGACACCACCCAGCTATGTATATAATACCACACAAACACACACAAATGTTACAGCTTTTATTTATGCTGCTATACACTTATTCTTGAACTGAAAAGTTTTGCCTGACTGATGTAGATGAGTTTTCAGCTACCGCATTATCAAAAAAAAAACTTGTGTCAGCATGGTTAGATTGTATCATAAAAACAGTAAACTTCAAGCCTTGTACACATGCACACAGCCACAGGGAAGAAGTCTTATAGATATTTTCAGCCACACACTAACACATACACACTGATACACACTGTTATAGCAAGTGTGGGTAGCTATCTAACAAGGTTTTGTTGACAGTAAACACATCCATCTGGTCAACAGCAACAGAACCAAATCTGGTAGATGCTTCATCAGCAGGGATGTGGTCATCTATTCCAATAATATATTCCTTTTTTTAGTTTAGGGACCAAATCTCGTGCACAGCTTTAAAAAGCTGCCGTTTTCACTGCAGAGCTCAAGTAATTCCTGTAAATGGCACTTATTGGAATGACTGCCATGATAAAAAGAAATTGGGTATATTGCTGTTCATGAACCTAAGCGAATTTGTCTTTTCAGATACCCTCCAGTCATGTCAAAGTCTGTGGCACAAGATGTAACACACATCTGTCGTTACAGCTCAATTTATCACTGAGCAGAAATCACCTAGACTGACTGTTGATAATAACGGTACTGATCGAACTGTAATGGTTACCTTCATTATCTACACTCTTACACAGATAGACAAATCTCACACACACAGACTTCAGACACACACAAATACTTTGATAACTCATCGCAGCGATAATGATAACAGAGAGCCAGGTAGGCTGAATTCATCTTCAGCTTTTTCATAAAGGCCTATTAGCGGATGATTAAAGGATCCCTGCTCATAGGGCTTCAGCACAGAAAATGATTTGCCAGCCACGAGGCAGGTGAATTACACTGGATAAAAAAGCCAGAGCTGTCTACCATCGTTTGCCTGACTGAGAATCTGACTGTTAGTCTATTAACCTCGTTTTGTGTAAGCTCTTACTAGTTTTAAATCAGTGGTAGATGCATAAAATATCACAAAACACACACCTTTTCCCTAAGACTTAATGCTCGTAGCCTTATTCAACTGCAACATCCTCATAAATCATGTCACTAAGGGCTACAGCTAACAAGTGTTTCCACTATTATTCTCATAATCTGTAGATAGCTTTAGACAAAAAAGGCAGAAAATCCTCAAACCTAAGAAACTGGAATGGGAACGTTTCTGCTTGAAAAAATGACTCAAATGATTTGATTATCACGGTAGTATTTAATCATTTCCCAGTTCATCAACTAATGACTTTATCAGCTAATTGTCTTGAACTCTATATGATATAAAAACATTAAAAAAAAACTCAAAAGAAGCTTACTACCAAACACCAGGATATAACATGAAACATTTATAGTACTAAATCATTACCATTTCATCACACAAGCGAAGGTTCACTTAAGTATTAATTTAGTGAGAAAGAATACAGGTAATCACGTTTTTAAAAGTGACACAAAGCTATTTGTTATAGCCTATAATGAAGTGATACAACAAATTACTGCCCTAAGTTATGTCAGTGAATGTATTAGTTTTAGAGTAACAATCCTAATGTAATTTTATAATAGCCATCATTGCTTTCTAATTCCCATCTAATTAAGTCTGAAAAAACAAACAGAAACACTATCTGCACATTATAATTACCTGAATTTACACTACAGACATGCTCGTACATAGACACTGCACAGCTTAACTGTTATGACGTTTCTCTCAATTGTCTTGTTTTGTTTCCCTAATCTACCCGCCTTGCCGCGGACACACAGGTATTGACTTTGCTTTAGGAGTCATACAGTAACTCTCAGGCATCTGCACGGGGTTGAATGCTAGGGTCGGACTTTTGTACTAACCACAGAAAGAGAGAAAGACAGAGAAAATGAAAGCAAGTAAGGAAGAGAGAGAGATAAAGACAGAAAGAATAAGAAACACCACGCCATGTTTAATGTGAGCCTTCTTTACAAAAAAAAAAAACAAAAACCTTTGGTACTGATATTTGAGCACGGAAAACAAGTGTACTCTGAAAATACACATATTGAGATTGGCCTAAAATCCCTTGCTTTTTAATATTTGATGACCTGTTAGAAGAGCGACACTGATGAGGTGTTTGTAGTCTCTGTTGATCTCTGGAACACCGGGGCCTGTGGGAGTGAGCGAGTGAGACTTGGCCGCAGACATTTTCCTGAAGCCCCCAGAACAAAACAGGCAAGTCTTGACAGTCTGTCCGCCACTGAGTCGTCACACAATCAGTTGCAGGAAACCAATCCCTAAATAGCAGTGATTCATCTCTTCATCACACACAATGCCAGTACACAGTGCACAAAGGAGCTCTCTCTTCCTCTCGCTCTCTTACCCTATCTGTCTCAACCCCCCCGCCAGTGTGGTCTCTCATGCTGCTTAAAAATAAGTGCTTCTCCCAGCTTTCTTTGCCTTGTGATTTACTGGCAGTGTTTAACTGCAGGGCAGCATCTTTTATCGTTACATGATCTGGGGGCTGAAAGCTGACAAAATGGAATCTCTGTGCAAGTACCATTGTATGTGAGTAAGTGTATGTTCAGGGCAAAGTGGGGAGCGGCTCAAGGAAAAGGGAACTTCTGTGAGAAACGTTTGTCTAAGTGCAGCTCAAATCCTCCCAGCCTCATGGTGCTGTGTATGTGTCAATATACTGTGTGTGTGTGTGTGTGTGTGTTTGTCATTCTACTAAATGGTTTCTTCCTTGACTTGATGGAGCAAGTGCTATCTCAAGGGAACGGGTTACAGTAGGAAATCGCTCTGAGACTGGCAAAAAGCTCAGAACATTAGTGCAATCCATTTATGTCAAGTAGAATGTATATAGGAAATACCACGATCAGCTGTGTGTCTGTCTTTTGTCTGTGCACGTATGCATGTTTTTGTGTTGCCATGATAATTCACCTAATAGCTGAGAGACCGTTGCTGCATTAGCCAATCCACTTCCTTTTCTCTGAAAGCTAAAATTCATTCAGATATGCTGTCAACCTGGTCTCCCTCGCAACTGTCTACAGTTGGATTTGGAACAATGATATCAGTACAGTATGTGACCAGATCATCACCAGCGGATAATCAGGCTAGCACAGGCCTGCACAACAGGCTCAGTGTACCGTTACACTCATGATGATCTATCAAAATGACATGTGAAGGTCAGAGTAGCTGTGACCAACACAGCTGTCACATCTCCTCCCCGCACCCTCTTGGCTAACTGGCCTTCTGAAACACTCAGCACAAAACATGGCCAACTGGGGAGCAACGGGGCCAAGGCCAACAGAGCAAGTTTATAACCTGGGCTGGGCTTGTATTATGATATGATTACTGTCCATACAATAAAACAATCAGAACTCTTTTGGTGTAATGACACTGCAGCTGTAACAAGAAAACCGTTGGCATACTGAAATGAAAAACATTATGATGTCCATTAGTATTGACTTTCAAAATCTAATTCATAAGCCACTATAGTTTTAAATAACTACCAGCTCTGTAGTAAGAGAGGAAAAGGCTACATTGGAGCTGTGTGGAAGGCAGATGTGAATCCTCTTTGATTTCAGTGCCTCTGTGTGTGTGTGTGTGTGTGTGTGTGTGTGTGTGTAGCTTCTATTAAATGGATCTGCTGTCTCCTTGATCAAGGAAGTCAATAAAGGGCCAGTCCTGTCAAACCCTCAGGGGTAAGTGCATATGCACATATGTCTCCGTGTATGTGTGTGTGGACATGTCTTTTCTGTGTCTGTGTGGGCACCTTTTTTCTCTACACCATCACTGTGAGGACATTTTGGCCAGTCCTCAAAACTTCAAAAGGCTGTTTCGGGGTTGAGAGGGTTAAGGATAGAATTAGGTTAGGGTTAAGCTAAGAGTTGGGGTTAGGCATTTAGTGGTGATAGTTAAGGGAAGGGTGAGGGGCTAGGGAATGCATTATGCCAATAAGTGTCCTCAATACTCTAGAAAGCCCAATGTATGTGTGTGTTATGGGCAGTATTTGAAGTACTCTGACAGGTGAGTGATTGAGTGCTTCATTTCCCTCGAGCGACAACTAGACATACTCACAAACACAAACGTAGTGCATACACACACACACAGGGTGGAGGATGGTGAGAAAGGGAGAGAGAGAGAGAGAGAGAGCTGTTGTTTCCTAAAGGATGCAGCTCCTGCCTGCATGCTTAAATTAGCTCTAAATGTTTGGATTACACATGGGAGCTTTCTCAGAGGATTTAGCAGCCATAGCCTAGAGTCCAAGAGATGTGTGCATGTTTCCATCTACGTCCACAAACACATCCACACACACAAAAAATGTCTTTACAGATCACGAACACATGTCACTCAAGTATCACTCACTATACAGTGTTTTATAAACTCTCAACAACAGTTAAAAACAGGCGAAAGATGGAGAGATGCTAGGAGCTTAAAAGCAACATGATTTTACATTTACACAGCAATACATAGCATTTCATTCATCAGGCTTCTGCTGCGGGGAGACAGTGCTTTTGCTTACACTTTTTAAAGAGCGCAGCCTTCTCCTCTGCTGGTGGGGGGAGGATAGGATACACTAGCAGACGTAGAGACAGGGAGGAAAAAGGAGGAGAAAAAGAGAAGGGGAATGAAGGAGGTCAGCACCCCCAGTCTCAGATAAAGGCTCTCTCCCTCCCTTCTGCCTCGGCTTTCGAAGCCCCTGCCAGGATCGAGAGGCGTCTCACGTTACAGCTGTCTCTCAGTGTCATCGTTCAGAAAGAGAGAGCACAAGCAAGAGAGACAGACAGACAGAAAGGGGGAAAGTGGGACAATGCCACAGACTGAGTGGGCTAGGCTTTCATAGCTGGACAAGAGAAAAACAATAACAGCAGTAGATTGAACTAGATGAGGAAACCCTTGTGGTTTCGCTGGCTGGTGGACTTTTTTTAATAAGTATTGTTAAGGTTACATAAATTTTCACTACAACATGGAACTGTTTCAAAATAACTGAAATGCGGTCTGACCTTTACAAGTCAAATTATTTTGAAATGCAGTGAGAACAGAGGTAGTTGGAGTATTTCATCCACACCACCTGGGACTAACTGAACACTGACAATTTCCTAAGAAAAAAAAAAGGGGAAATTAATCTTTTAATACCTTGGTATGTGCACACTGAGAAGGAAGAAAGAAAAAAAACACTATAGTCTATATGGTATAGGCCTTCTGTTGATAGGATATTGATGATTTGACTATCTACACATGAGGTACCCTTTCTATCCTTAAAATGCTAAAAACAGAAGCTTGTCATTGGTCCAGTGATGACTGATCCAATGACTGCTAGCATTTCAGCCTGCACTGCTAACAAGGTAAGGCCATGTAACTCAGTGCCAAGTTAAGTTAAACTTCGAGTGAACGCTTATTTCTTTTCTGTACCCATCAATTCTGGGTGAAAACTTTATGAAGGAAAGGGTGCTGCATATGCAGATTTTTTTCCAGCGTGTGTACCAGTGTGATTTACATAAAACACGGTTATGAACAAATACACTCAAAGCTAATGCACAGCTCAAAACCGCTTTCCTATTTGTTTTTCTCTGTCCTTGCTATTTCACATGATGTTCTGTAGGAGTTAAATATTTAAAATTCTGGCATAGCTTGGGGCAGGCTTTGCCAGCACAGCTAAAATAAAAAGCCTTTGTGGCAGCAGTGACCAGATTTTAAATGCTGAAGAAGATCAATAAATGGGGGGCTGTCGAGGCGCAATCTCATGCATTTGTGTGTGTGTGCATCTGTGTGTCCTGTCCCTATGCGTGAATGCCTGTCGTCTAACAGCAACTGTGTGTAGATGTTTTTGTGTATGTGACTGTGTGTATGTGTGTCCACCAAGGCTCACAGCTCCCCTGCCTGCTACAAGCTATTCTATAGTATCATCAACAACCCCACTGACCCAGGAGGCACACCAATAGAGAAACCAATATTATTCCCGTTCTCCCATTTGAAACCTTCTTCCTATTTCTCTTCCATTCCCAGTTTTCTTTTTCCATCTAAGCACAGCCAGCATGAGTGAATTCTAGAGAAATGTATAAATACAGGCCCCCTGCAACAGACTGAGAATGTCAAGGTGTGGTAAACATCAAACCACATAGCAGGTTTTCCAGACCTCATCGCTTTTCAAGTCCCTGCTGACACAAAAAGACAAGCACCTAGACAAGACAGGAGGAGAGCGGGGAGGAAAGTTTTTCTTAGATAAACAAAATCCCAGCTTAGTTCAGCTAATTTTAAAAAACCTTGAATATCTACATTTCAAGAAGCCAAACAACACTGATGTGATTCCTTTTCAAGAAAAGAAATGCATTCATAATGTCGCCATGTTTTTTGATTCTTATCCATTTAACGTGTTCTTATAAAGAACACGTTAAATGGATGCTCTCAGCCCACGTAATGTGATAACCTTAGCTATGTTTTCACCATATGAATATGTGATGGAGAGAATGGAGTAATTTTATGATTCTATGTCTTGACAAAAGAACAAGTACATCTGTATTTTCACCTCCTCACTAATGTACAAAACAAAAACAGCCCTGAAGTAGAAACATCATCAAGACCTTTTGAGACTTCATTAAAAGAAACTTGCTTGGACTTTCCAAACAAGGCATCTCTTTAGAGGGGAAAATCAACCTTTTCACCTTGCTGGTGGAAAAACAGGCATCCCAACGAGACAGAGTATGCACAAACAACCTTGACTTTCATCAAGGAAATTCTCACATTGAATGATAAATAGAGGCCCAGGGGACGAACAGCAAAGAAGCAGCTTATCGCCTTTCCCTCCCAAATTTGGCCGCTCTGTCTTCTGTCTTCTGTCTTCTGAAAGTCAACATGGGGTGACCAAGTTGCACTTTACACTGTTTATTGTCTGGTAATTAATCTGCCATATGTAATCCACACAAAAATGTTGAGAAAACTAAAACTGGTGTTGATTTGTTTAGTCTTAATTAACTGTTGAGACTGTTCGCCTGTTAGTACAACAGGAGGCATATGTGCCCAGTCTCATTAGTTCGGTTTTCAAAATATAAATGCATTTCTAATGATGCAGAGAGAAACACAGGCAGACATTTCTGGTCAAAGTTAGCCACAGTATCTGAAAAGGCTCAGGTGAAAAGCAGCAATCACTGAGCATGCACTTTAGACAATTATTTGTGTACCCTGATGATTATCAGGACATCCAATGAACATGCAGTGTTACAAAAATAGCAAGGTAACATGAGGTTAGGTAGATCATCAGAGAGCTAACCAACTTTCCAGCTGAGATTACACTCACTTGTGAGGCCATGTAAACACGTATCGATAAGTGAGCTGCCTGCATGTGCCTGTAACACAGCACAAAACACTAGGCCAAGACAGGGGCACAGCAGCACCAATCTGATCTGTAACAATAAGAGGCATAATCAGTCTAATGCCTAGAAGCTTTTAGGGCTTCTGCTAAAATGCAGCTTCTTCTCAAAGATGCATTAGCCTTTACAGGATTAATGCCTACTTCAAAAACATCAGTTCAAGTCCTCAGTTTCTTGGTACATTATTTCATTTATCATTACTGTTTTCTGTGTGTATGCCTACACCTTCTAAATGTAAATGGTGGACTGATAAGAGGAACAGGGGGAAATATGATCAGGATTCTGTCTAACATTAGTTCTTGAATCATTTGGTTAACACAGAGCAGACCTCCGCTTCCTCTCTAAATTTCACGGCTCTGTGTCAGCGCTAACATGCAGAGATTTGACAGGGCTCCCAGATGGCCATTATTATTGTTTGTAGGTCTGATTAATCTCAGTCTAAAAATAAAATACTGACATCAATGCCATGAAATATTTAGGTCAGGAGTTATCCACAGATGGACTCTTAAGCACTTAAAAGAAATGTATTTAGTTAGATGCATTTGCATGATTACAGTAATGCAAAAGTTTGAATTTTTCTGTCATTACCAATTCAGTCTTCTATCATCATGCCTACAGCATACATCATTTACATTATATGTCGTCACAGAAAACACAGTACGTACTTTAGCCCAGGGTAATTCATATTTTCGGTGGTAGACTTAATCAGTCACTGTTAAGGGTGTGCAATGTGCAAAATATTCATTGCAGTTTCTGATAATTGATCATTTCTATGTTCATTTTTGCCAATACTGACACTAATATGGCTATAAAAATTTCAGTTTAATATTTACGTTTAGATTGTGTGACTGTGTGGGCCTTGGTAAAATGCAAACAGCTTAAAACACTGGTTGATTCATCCATTTCCTGATTTCAGACATGCCATTTCTGCAATCAGTCAAGGAGATGTGGACACTTTTGGTATATTGTGATATACAGCAACATTTACTTGGTTGTTGCATTATTTCTACAGCAGGTGGGCCCTTAAATGCCGACTGTCACACAGCTGCCACAAGTGAAAACAAGATTCGGTTATTATCAAAATATGAAACTGAGCTATACTCAACCCTCACAAAAGTTTTTCAGAAACACAAGAAAACTGGTAGCTTTGTTTAACAAAACTAGTGTGGTATGGCAAAATCACATGTGTGCACTGCACCAGCACTTAACAGAATAATCATTTGCATGCCAAACAAACTGGACATCATTTCAATATTGCTCTAATACAAAGTGATACTATGCATTTTAAAGAAAGTACTGCCTCATACTAACGACTTCAATATACCATGGACTCCTATAAAATCTCATTTGTTACTTCATTTCCAAAACTATGGGCTTCCTCCAAAACTTAAAGACAGTCCTGTATTCAATAGAAAAGGATTATACAGAATACAGCCTTGTGTGCACATGGGATTGTCTTCTCAAAAGCTGTCCAAGTTCTGTCAGATTCAGCAACCCCAGACACAGAGCTCGTGAACTTAATTTCACCTAATCAGCTTAGTCAATAGCAACCATTTGCTGTGACTTTAGTAGACATGCAAATAGGGCTTAACTATGTCTATCCTTAATTCCTGAAGTCAAGCGGAAGTCCTCCTTTATCTCTTCAAAAACAACAGTTCCAATCTGAGAGAGAGAGAGAGAGAGAGAGAGAGAGCATAAAACCCCAGCCGAGAGTTGATTTTTTTTTTCTTGGCCTGGCAAGGACAGACATCTCTGATTTGAGTGTGCTTGAGGTAGCACAGTGTGCTTTCATTTCAAACCAACATGGCACACAACTCTGACAGATTTGTTCCCCTTTTTTCAGTTGTGCTCTTGCTCACTTTCTCTCAAATTACAGTAAAGCACACTACACCAATATATTAGTACTTCTTGTTGGTTTATACGTTCAGCTGCAGCACTTGCACATACACACAAACGCAAGTGCAAACACACGTACGCACACACATATTCACATGCTCAAACAAATTTGCACAAAATGACACTAACAATAGACAGTCGTAATAGTGGTAGAAAACTGGGAGACACTGTTCCGTTTCAATTCACTGATACCACTAATGGCTTCTTAGCAGCTCCATGAAATCAAGCAGCTGTCATGTAGATGCATCAGCAGTGAGAGGAGGGAGAGCCATCCCCATAAGGGCAGAGGCACCGCGCCTTCATGTTTGGCTAAACATCTGCTCCTCTGCACTCCAGCTTTGCAGCAATAAATGGGCAAACAAAAGAGGTGGGAGGTGAAATGATCAGATTTTCCATTTCAAAGCATTTGTTTGGTTTGTTTTCTCCCCCCCCCCCTTTCTTGAACTGCTTACAGGACATGGGGCAGAAAAGTGAGATCAACTAGGAGACAGAGTGAACATGTGCTAAAATAACACCTTTTGTAAGATGGATAGCAGAAATCACATAAGGTCACCATTTTCTAGTCACAGGATAATTCTTTCTGAGAACACTATCCTGTCTAAACTTGTAGCAGTATTAGGCCTATAGTTCACTCAAACTGCATGTGCATGTAATAATGATGAGAATTTTAAAGTGTGCACATTCTGAACTTGTCAAACTTGCAAATCTATTAATCACACATTATTCAACTTTGTGTGAATGACAAATACACAGATATACCACTACAGGTCTCTTGAAAGGACAAGAAGCAGGCTAATTGCAAAAAACTTTGTGAATCAAAGGATGTCTAATCACTGTTGCTTGACAGTGGCATCCAGTTACATTGTATTTTTACTCCTCTTCCCTATGTAAATATGATTCTTGGTCATTAATAAGCTTCCTTCCCCCTCCCTCCTTCATCCATTCATTCATGTTCGGCTACAAAGATAAACATAAAGCAGCCACTAAGTAAACGCTGAAATCACATGTGACAACATATTATGCTAAAAAGAGCACAAATACTGCCCCGCTGCACCATGTCCACCTGTCTCAGCACAAATCACAACCCCGACACAGCCTCGCTTTTATTAGCTTTTTATATCAAACGTCTGGAGCATAAACACAAACTGTCCCTCTCTGAGATTAAAATGGGTTCAAATCACCGCTGGCAATCTTATCAACCACCTTCAAATTCTTTCTCAACCTGCACACAGGTCGCGATCCCCCGTGTCATTTTTTTCTAACAAGCCTAAAACTTTGGTAAAACTTGCTTAAAAACGTGGATCCATTTCCTTTTAAAGTAGCGTGTGTGTCTGTGAGCGAGTGAGAGAGAGAGAAGGGGGGAAAGGTAGGGGTTCATGGAGGGCGAATTTAAAATAACCAAGATGGCGAGAGGCTTGTTGTTTTGGAAGGGACAGAAAAAATGGAGGATATTGTAATATACACAAAGGGATAAATTTCAACAACTCGGCCAAGCGGCTGCTAGCTTGGCTGCGTGCTCCTCCGTTTGAGGAAGCGACCGCGATAGCAGCTCCCCGGCAGGCTGGCCAGCAATATGACTAGCAACACGAACAACTCTAACTCCTAACCCACTGTGGGAAAAGAAATGAATATTATACGTTCAATTTAAACCGAACCGAAGGGGATATTTATGTATTTGTCGCTAATTGTTTTATTTTGGCGTCGAGGGACTGTTAAACTAGATGGATTTAAACGGACGGACAGCGAGGACCAGCGGCAGTCCACTGCTTCGTAGTTACCCCCCTTTACGTTGACGGTTTCCATCTCCAGCACCTAATACGCATCCAAAACCGACAATATTTACACGGTTGATAAAAACAAAACACCATAAGCCCCTAAAAAGTTTAATTTCTCAACGAGTAAACAAGTAAACACAACAGCCTGGGTGATCGGTGCGAGAGAAAAGGAGAGGGACACAAAGACGATTCCCACTGTCAGGTCACCACTCCGAAGAGGAAAACCACTTCATTTTTTTATATTAAAGAGGGGAAACTTTACGGATTTGACCATTTGTACTGCTGTCGATACACGGGATACACAGACTGAATGAATTACATCGTAACACGAGAGCAAGAAACTAACTAGAAACCAGTTTACACAAGCTGAAAAAAGCAAAGAAACTAGAAACGAAGCCAGCTCTAAGCAGCGATGGGGGAAAACAGCGTCAGTGAAATAAAACACTTACCTTTTTTTAGTTTCGACACTTTACTTATTTCCAACGTGGGTTTTTAGTTCAACTAACACTTCGGCTTGGTCTTCTTCTCGCCTCTTTTTGCCTTGGTCGCTTTTGGTTATGAAAAGGGTCGGGGACGAGTGATAAAGAAGGGAATTGGGCAGTAATTGAGTCTCGGTGTGTGTGTGTGTGTGTGTGCGTGTGTTAGTTACTAACAGCAGATTGAAGGAGACTCTTCTCAAGGTTTATTCAGCTCCACTTCAAGGAACCGACCTGACGTCAGCTCACTACTGCCACACAAAGAAAACTTATTATTTGTGCAGCGGCCGTAGTAAACGGAGGATACACTTAGTGGCCGTTAATACTTGAAATGCGACAGGGACGAAGCGCTAACTTTATTCATCGTGTTGTCAGAGACATCTTAAACTAGACAGACCTGGTGCTGATTATCGGCCACTAGTGTAAACAGATCATAAAGGAAAAGGCTGCATTTAAACGCGTTAGCCCAATTTATACTTTCCCATATAAAAGTTTCATCATTTATAGCCTGTAAATTATGATATCGATTATTGATTGGATTTCTGTTTTCAAATGTGGATTTGGGATATTAGAGTTGCAATGATTAATGACATAAATGTATTAGGCTTATTTTGATGAATGATTAATTTATTGTTCAAGCAATACAGGAGCTTTTCAAGCTTTTTCTTTTCATGTCTGATTGCAAATGGAATAGTTTTGGACAGTTTGCTAAATAAAACAAATAGTTTCAATGCATCATCTTGAGCATTAGGAAATTATAGCAGATACCTTTAGCATTTCTTATCTTAAACTGATAACAGAGGAAATGATTAGCAGATTAATCAATAAAGAACTCAATCGTTGTACGTCAGATCAGACCTGTATGCAAAGTTCTTTATTGTTTGCAGAAGAAATAAAAGTTGTACAATCCTCTTCATATTTCAGACAATTGATGTTTTCTTCATGGATTTAGTTTTTGAAAATTGCCAAATGAATTAAGTTGGATTCACGGTTAGTATAACCTGGAACCAGAAATGACTTGGCCTTTTTGCTTGTTAAATAACAATTCCTCAAATAGTTGGTTAATTTTCTAAGACTGAATGTCACGTTGAGTTTAATAAACACATTATAGAGAGTTCTATCTATCTATCTATCTATCTATCTATCTATCTATCTATCTATCCTGCATCAAAATCCTTGTTTCATGAATTAAGTTAGCTAGTTCCATAAACTGACTGAATGATGATTCCTCAGAAGATGATATATGGTCAAACAAATAGCTACAAATCATCTTCATACAGGCTCCAAATTAGAAGGCATTTGCCAAACAAAAACAGAAATGGGACAGGTCTACCTCAGGATAGGATCAATACATTGTCTGGCAAAGACAGCCATCTGTGCTTAATTGTATGCCTTACCACCTCTTCTGAACACACAATAAGCAACAGGCTGAACGCAGGCCCTCTGACCCAGACTGGGTTTCCAGACGGGGGAAGATTATTTCATTCAACTGGAAAACAACAAGGGGGAGGAGTGGAGGGGTGGTGGTGGGGACATTTTTGCAGATGGAGTGGGCAACTGTTCTTATTTATACGCCCCACCCCGATGAGGATGAGGATGGGTCAGAGAGCCAACTGGTGTGTCTCTTTGCATGTCACATCACCACTGGTTGTATTAATTTTAACAGGTATTATACAGGATTAACAAACTGTTCACTGTTAGTTTATAGACACCTCATAAATCACACACAAACAATGAACTCATTGTTAGCAGCGTGATGAAGTGTTGGTTTACAGGCACATTCATATTAATGTTTCATAAACATTATAAATGACCATAAATGTATCCTGTTCTCTCTCTCTCTCTCTCTCTCACTCTCTCTCACTCTTTCTGCGAGGCGACACTGTTATGTCACAGCATTCAAAAGTGTCACCCTGATGTTTCTGATGTTACTGCAAGAATTGCATAGCTGTTACTCAGAAATGGTTCATTTATATATATTGTAAAAAAAGGTGAGGTAGAGGTGGTGGGGGGGTCGATAAAACATTCATGATCACCCATGTTTGGAGGATGGACACAGAACCTCTTACGCAGCTTCTGGTGTGCAGTTAAAGCCATTTTATAAGCTTGCTCTCCATGTACATTGGTCATTGATTTTTCTCTCTGCCCCTTTCCATTACTTGTTGAGATGGGGGGTTTCGCTCTTCTTCACACACACATACACACATGCACACACATTCCTGGTGGAGTCTTTATATTGACTTGGTGTACATTAACGTCCTGGAGATCTTCCCTAATCTTAAACATAACCACTAGTGCCTAACCCTAACCTTAAGGCTGAGTCCCTACAATGTGGGTGTGCTAACAGGTTTTGGTCTACACAGTGTGAGTAATGCCATAACAGGCGTGCACACACACATGCACACACACAATCCTCTCTATCTGTCTCTCTAGTCACTGGCACCTCGGTGTATTTCTCTATCTCCTCTGCCTATTGTAGCATGAATGACAGGCCATGAGGAATGACAGTGGCTCTGTTTGTCATACAGTAGCAGCAAGAAGCAAGGATTTTTAATTGCATTGGAGAATCTTCATTAAAGAGAGCACATGGGGGCGGGAATGGGGGAGAGGGCTGCATGGGGTGGCGTCGGGGGGCACTCTAAGCATCGTCATTAGGAGAAGGCACTAGCAGCATAGAAGGGTGGGCCCTCTTTGCATGCACACTGAGAATGCCTGCCGTACCTCGGTCATTTGTAACATAATAAGTGCCAGCACAATGACTGCAATGCGAGAAAGCACACCACAGGGAAGGGAAGGGGGAAGGGAGACAGCATGTCTGTCTAAAAGAGGGACTTTTTTTGTCTTGATTAGAAAGTATAATGAGTCACTAAAGAAACAGGAAAAAAAGATCTCTCCTGAGAGTGATGGAAAACAAATTAATCCGATGATTTGGATTTAATTATTATTTTTCTATTAGTCCACCATGCAAAGACAGGGACAGCCGTCAGAAGCGAGGAGCTGTGCTTGCATTTATTGATTTTTGCCCAGACACATTCAGGGAATACAGATTCATCTGCTATCCTCCCCACACAATCCACTATGTGGGATTCCATTAACACAAGAAGCTTCCAGCAACTCTGAGATGTTTAATTTGAACACCATAAATGGAGCTTAAAATAGTGTTCACACACACAAGAAAAGTGGCCTAAGGATGTCTTTTTATGCAATTGAATTAGGCCTCACTTATTGTTGTGTCCTACATAATAAGTATTAAATAAACACCCAATAAATTGAATTAAGACAATGTTCTGCTGTATAGAATCAGCCAAGCACCATTGTTCCTCTGTGCCTCTGACATCTTAAACTGTTATAACAGTTTAGTTTAATTTAATCTTTTGTTTTGGATTAATGTAAGAACCCTGCAACCACACTATAATTATTCTTCCCTTCCTGTAGAATCTTCTCTTTGTAGCCTCCTTTCAATGCATCACTAGTCTCGAACACAATGCCTGGTGAGATGTAATGATTTGCAAAGTTGATGATTTGACCTGCGTGAATGAAGCCCAAGGGACCGATTTGTTGCTGCTATATGCAGAATATCGGTGTTCCTTGAGAAACACTCATATTCTCTCACTGACATAAAAATCAGGAGTTAAACCAGAGGAATGCTGTTATTGATTGGGATCCTGCTATCCCTCACTGAAGAAGGCCAGCAATAAATGTTAAGGCTTCGAGTGACTCAATCACAGATACGCTGAAAGCCAAACTATACCTACAGTACAGGTATATGGGGACCCATGTGACAGCGAAATAGGCATTAATCTTTGACAATTAACCCTATAGACAGCTACAGTGAGCAGGTTAAGGAATGTTAAGTCCTTTGTCCTTTTGTCGCGCATGTGTATTTAGCCATCCCAATGTAATTGTTATGATTCACTGTCAGCTTATAAGATGATGCGCTTCTCAGTAAATGTAAACAAAATTAACTAGAAAAAAAGTTTTTTTCAAGGATGAATGTTTTCCAAGCAAGGTTAACTAAAACACCCCTGTGCTGTCTAAATGGTTGCACTTGGAGAGTGTTTATTGTGGTGAGTGTAACTGAGCAGAACCCTCTGTTGCCTGATGTAATACACAGAAGGGAGAAATCATCATAATAGCAGAGTAGTACAGTGAATCATTCAGTGATGAGATATATTCACACTGTCATTCAGTGAGGAGATGCAGTCTGTGTGCACATGTTGTCAGTGTGTGACCGATGGAGAGAGAGGCAGAGAGAGAGGGAATTAGTATGTTCCTTTTCTGGGAATGAGGAGTCATTTGTGCCAGGAAAATAGAGAAACATGTCCCAGCCCAACAGTGATGCATCTCTCCATGAAGAATGAGATCACAAGCAAATGTCAACCTAACTTGAGCAAAGCCAAATGAACTTGAATCAACTAAAAACACATCTTTACCCATGTCAGTGTGTACACACACCACACAAAATGTCAGCAGATTTTCCATTGGCTAAATCTGCAACTAAGTGCAGGGCTTTAGCTAAGGTAATCAACCTAGTATTTTCCTTCAAGTCCATATGAACCCTGGCGGAACCCTGTTGTTAAATACAACTGTGCAGTTGGTTTTGTAATGTAATAGGGCCAACACTGACAAAAATGAAAGAAAAGAAAGGAAGAGAAACTGACATATACACAAAAAGTGACATTACTTACTTTCTGTCTATAATTTGTTTTATTCTGCATTTTGTGACAGATGAAGCTAAGGGGATTTTTTCAAGGGAAGTGACTTTCACAGCTGAAGGAATTTCAAGCTTCAGTGCATTACTTTATCAGTTTACATACAACTATCTTTGATTTCTGTCCACTGCAGGTAGCATAAATCTTTGTCACTAGAGGTTACATGCGGGCGGCACAGCGGAACAGTGGATAACACTGTCGCCACACAGCAAGAAGAGTCCAGGTTTGAGCCCGGGCCAACACGGGGCCTTTCTCTGTGGAGTTTGCATGTTCTTCCTGTGCCTGCATGGATTCTCTGTGGGTACTCTGGCTTCCAAGAGTCAAAAGACATGCAGCTTAGGTTGACTGGCGACTCTGAATTGCCCGTGTGTGTGGTTGTTTGTCTACGTGTCAGTCCTGTGATAGACCGGTGACCTGTCCAGGGTGTACCCTGCCTCTTGCACAATATCAGCTGGGATTGGCTCCAGTCCCCCGCCACCCTACTCAGGAATGAGTGGTATAGATAATGGATAGAGGATACACTGATGAAATGACTGTTTTTCCATTATAACTGAGGTGTTGCTCTTTTTTTTCTCTCTTCTCTGACCCACATGCAGCATGAAAATAGCTATCAATGTTGTGCAGTTTGTTTTATTTTCATACGACAAACTCTACACAGTCTATTATACATAAAAACACAGACCTTACTTGAATAATGCATGGTCATTACCTGGAAAACACAAAACATTATTATAATTCCACAGAGACCTAGACCTAATTCTATTAACTTAACCACTAGTGATTTGTAATGCAAAGGTAAGCTACCTTTCGTGAGATTTCGCTCAAAGGCTAATCCAAAAAGGTTCTCAGCTCATATTCACTGATATCATTGTTGGCTAAATCAGTCATCTGAGATTTAACAGTGCTCATTTTCTGCAGACAGAATGCTTCCATTTTTAAAAAAAATGACTTTGACAAGTATTATTTGAGAGTTCCCTGAACATTTGGATGAAAGTATTGAAAATGAATACTATACTGTACTGAAAGAGGATCTTATAACTAATCTGAAATTAGCTAGGCTTGTCATCCATGATCAGCATTTAATAAATATTGCTAAGCTTAGGCTATAGATAAAGAATGATAATTTTAGGCTATAGATAAAGAATGATAATTTTAGGCTATAGATAAAGAATGAATTTTAGGCTATAGATAAGTAGTTATAAATTTAGGCTATATGTGAGCACCAGCTTTTTTAGGACACCAAATTTATCTGAGTGATAATTTATTCCCTTCAGTGAAGAGACATTGACCCTAATAATGCAACAACACCAGGCAACTATAAAAACTGATTCATGTGGCATGAAAAAAGACATAGTCACTGACATAAATAACAGTTTTGGATGTGCTGAGTGTCTTGCACTCTAAAGTAACCTTGTAACCATGCAACATTTGCAAGAGACATGTTGAAACAGATAGGCTTTTTAAGGTTGTTTTTTTTAAAAACAACTGTGTACTCAGTTCCTTGTTCGTTAAAGAAGTCAGCATTCAGGAAAAAAGAAACTTCTCAAATTTATGAGGACATATCACATTGAAATGTAATTTGGTAGAGAAAAAGAGCCACAAGAAATGAAAGTAAAATAAGTGTTTGTGTTTAGGGAGTGTTTTCAATGACATAAAAAACAAGGACGATTAAATTAAATTGTGCATTTCAAAGCCTGAGATTGGTACAATGAAAAGAGGGAACAACTATATGAATACATTTAATTCCCTTTGTCTGTACAATATAGTCTAAACACGTACTGCATAGATGTATATAAAAATTACGATTCATATTGTGGCTGCAAGATGATATTCAGCAAAACTGAAATCATTACTCTTCAGATTTGACATGTTTCATGCATAAATCATGTGAAACCCGCCTGGTTTCAGCGCCTACACATAACCACATGTGAAACGTATTTTACTTAACAGGAAGTACCTGTGAGTATCTTGATGTGGATCCCATAAAAAAAAAAACTTTAAGTATGTGTATTTGTGTGCAAGGTGAAATAGGTGTTGGTTTGCCCACAATATTGATTTCTGTAGCTATTAGTTATCTTTCCTACATAGAAACAAAACCAGAAGACACTTAAAATAAACAGGTTGAAAACTGATGTTATATATGGTCTAATTATAGACCTTTAAGTCCCATTTAAATGCAGGAAAAATGTCCATGTATACCATACAAGCTATTTTCAAAAAGAATGTCAAGGCCATCAAAACCCCATGTACTGAACAAGCTTTTATATCCGTGGTCGAGGTGTGTTTGAACTGCACATGAACCCAAAAAGCTATTATAAAATGTATGAAAATAGACCCCCTACAATTATAATGTCCACATACATAATGCTGGCCAGCATGTGTGCACTTTTTAATCACAAAATGCATAAAATATGACAAAATGTTTGGTGCAGTGGCTTCTGTTTTAGCTTAACATGTGAGGTCACATGTTATTCAGCGAAAGGTACGATTCAATTTAGGGTTGACACATTTTAACACCTGAGCAATCTTGGTGGGATTTTAAAAGCATATTAATAAGAAATAGCTGGAAGTGAAAAAGTAAAAGCAAAGACCTAACTGGAAATGGGTTGTTTTGATTACTTTAATTAATTTGTCTCAAAGGACTTTTGCTAATTTCTCTGTGAGACGAGCTTTTTATTCCTCAAACTAATAACAACTGAGTTTATCTGCATCATGAGCTGACATCTGCCTCCCAGCCTAATTGGAGAGTGCTTTAGATTGTGCCATCCAAAAATCTGAAATTTGAGACAGTTCTCTTTATAGCGCTCAACAGCACACTCAAATCCACACTTTTCCTCCACTATCACTGTTGATATATTGAAACTCTAAACATCAACAGTGAGCTAGGAGATATTTTGAGAACTTATAGGTGTTATTAGTCACAATAAAGTAATCAGGAAGTGTATCTTTATTGACCTGTTAACTAGAAACATGTCAGATCCTTGTGGGAGTGAATTCTTCATTTAAAAAAATCACGAGAAGAAAAAAACATATAATTGTCTGGCTGCTTAGAGCGACAAAAAGCTGGTATACTGAAATGAGGAGGTGCTAACATCTGTCAGTCAGCCTGTCACACCTGCATGCTTGAAAGTTTCATTATCAGTAATTGCTGGTAAATCAACCAATACTGCATGGTAGTGTCAAAGAGAAAATCATCTCTTGGAAATAAAATGCAGGTTTGGTGTGCAATAATAATGATCAAATTTACAGTGATATGATAATTTATATGCCAGCCACTTTAGCATTCAGGGTTACCACTGGCAACACTGAAGCTAAATACATGCTGACTCCTTGAAGCTAATTATTGTACATTTCAAAAACTGTAAATGCGTGTATTTCTATTAAGTCATTCTATTTCTATTAATTCTCTATCATTTCATTTAATTGGCAAAATATATTATTTAACCCGCCGAACTGAAGCTGGGTAGGATTATTTGCTAAATAACAATAAATAAAGCATTAAGGTTTGAAGTTAGTAAAGATAAATAAATATATTGTTTGCTGTGTGGCCTGAGCAAAACCCAGTTTTTCAGCATGTATGGAGCAGATACAGGTCCATGTTTGACCAAGAATATATACAAAATATTGACTAAATGATTTATTGCAATTCAAAATTCTAAATCAATTAAATGAAACTAATTTAAACTAAAAAAAAAAGGTCAGGATCATGAGGTTAAAAACACAACCACAAAGCTTCATCAGATTACTCAAATGATCTACTGTATTTACTAAAGAGCAGTTGAATAGAGACCTAGGTGGGCCTGTGCGGGTGGTGTCTTTAGATGGTTTTATGACTGATGAAAACAGGCCTCTTGTTAATTAATAGTGTCAGGCCACTGTTCCTCCTGGCAATGCCCAGGCAGAAATTATGGCCTCCCTTCAGTGAAGCCTGGTCAAAAATAGGGCACCATACAGCACAGTAATGATCACAATGGTGACATCATCTTTGCCTTCAGTGTGCTCTCTGCTCACTGCTCTTCTGAACAAAGAGCAGCAGGCATGCAGGGGGGGAGGCAGATGTCACTTTGTGTCTGGGGAACATTAAGACCAAGAAATGTTCTTTGAATCCTTGGAAAAGCCTTTTAGTGGTTGTGTGGGGTGAAAGATTGCATCACTAAAAGTCACTAAATGAAAAATGGGATCCTTCTCTTCATGAATCAGGTGTATGGGTTTTCATTTAGTTTGCAGCGCATGTGAATTCATCTACACATTTACACTGATAAGCATTATATTCACCGACTGTAACAGAGAAAACCTATGGGGAGGGAAAACATCTGCTCAAAGGTATTTTAGGTGGTGCCCCTCAAACATGTGACCTAAAGTGTTAACATATGTGGCTTTGCTTTTTCACAGTTGCTACTGATCTCTTCAGATGCATGTGTAGTCCTGTGTTTCAAGCAGGCTCGTGCATATGTTAAATTATCAAGTGGACAAAGTCCTTCCAATTATAAAAAAGCAAATACTACTAATATATTGTCTATCCCCAAGTTCCCATGAGATCATCACCAACAGAGACACTGCATGGTAAGCATTCAACTGAACTCCACACGTACACAACCTTAAGCTTAAAAACATTATCTCTTGGTGAGGTTTCAGAAAGCAATGCAACAACTTACAATATGTGCTTAATAAGTTCACTCAGCCCTGCTGTGTTGCGTGTTTGTATCCATGACCCTTGATTTACACTCACAACTTTAGCCTGGATGTTCCTTCCTAGAGGTTTCTCAGAAGGCATGGACTCTTGCTCTTTGTGCTCTTGAAGACACTGAGCTTGTATTGTAGTTCTCTTATAAACCAGCCTTTGTGGTATTCATGTGTCACCACAAACAGAGGGAGGAAGGGAGACAGAGTGAGAGGAAACAGATTCTTAAGACCTGGACAAGCCGTGGGAAAAGAGGGATCTTGTAGAGGAAAAGCAGAAATATCTCAGGACATTCCTTTGTGATTACACAGTGCTGGACAATCCGGACATTCTAGCAGTTATTCTGTCTTAAGGCTCAGGTTAAAGTCGATTTCACAAGCAGAGTGTAAACATCAACACCTCAGCAGACACTGATATGAAACTTTATTTGAAACTTTAAAATTTATTTGACATTGTTATGTTTTTTTTAATGATTTTGTCTCACAATTCAGTTCTGATAAACAGTCAGTAGATACCTTAGGGAAACATCCACTACTAATTTGTGATACTTGAGTATTTTTGTCACACATTAGGAAAGTGTGATGTTGTACTGTGCCATCCTGTACAGCTGGGATAATGAACAACAGTTCAGAGAGGCAGGTAAGTATCCATCCCGTATCCACAGCACATAAGTCGATTCAGGAGGAGGGCACGGTACGCTCATCTCAGGTTACATGCCATGATCTTAGCTGAAAGAGTTAGCTGCCCCCAGTGGAAAAAAAAGCATGTTCCTCCCTTGTCACAGCTAGCATGAATAAGAAACAGCTCCGAGGAATGATCCATTGTCGTCCTACCAGCAGCACTGGGGGAGGAGAGCGTATAGCCTCTCTTCATGTAGCAGTGTGCAGAATCATGTGTCTGAAGGAAGAAAAGGAGGGGGCCAGTGGCATTGGCCTACAGACCTGCAATTGGGTTGAGGCAGCCTCCTCCCCAGCTCACCAGACCTTGCACTTCCTCATTTGTCTAGGTCATGCGTCCTTTTTGTCAGCAATTAATCTACAGTACCGCCCTCCTATATTTATCCCGTTTGCTCTCTGTTTCTCCTTCACCTCTTGTTCTGTTAGCCTTGGATAGATTTACAAGGTTTGATCACAGTTCACAGTTGTATACATGTGACTAACATCACTGGGCCTTTTAAGTACTATGCTTTACTAAGCATGATGAGTATCTTGTTGACCTTCCCATTATTATGCATCTGCTGTGGAACAGTGCTCCCGCTCCGCTCCTAACTGGCCTTCTTGGTACCACACAAAGCTTAACGTGAATTCAATGTTACGGTTAACTCAATGAAAGGAAAAACACAGCAACATCTAAAATATCTGTGATGTGAAAACAAATTTAACAAAAAGTATGTTTAGGCTCAACTTTGATCAGTGATTTCTGTGGCCTACTAAATTAGAAGAGTTAAAGTATGCAAATAATATGAATGCTCCTAATCCTAGATTTAGTGTGATGACAGGATCTAATTTAATCTAATTAAACCTGTTGAAATGGGCCTTAATTGCCTCCCTGACTAAACAAACACCAAGTTCTGGCATGTAAATAATAGTGCAGCTAAACAACCCTCTTCAAGTAATGTTGGGAGAAAAGTGTGAACTACAGCGCCCCTTAATGGCTATTGGCTTTCATAATGACGTCAGCCCTGGACATAGACTGTGTGAGGCTGTGTGTGGGCCACCTCTGTCGCAGATGACCTAGATTCTTATAATGAACAGCAACAGCAACAAGTACACACAAACGCACACTATACCAACAACACTAAAATACTACTTACAACATGTACCTAAGTAGTCAAAGGTGTCCACAATCTCTTTTCAGTGTTATTATTATTACTACTATGCTATAATTTTACTGTTTACTGTTGTAAAAAACATTTTAATGCTGTTTATTGATTTTCTTTGAGTTGATCTTATGTTGAATATTAACACTTCATCATATTTTGTAAGACTATCATTTGTTTGTGGTATTTTATTTCATGCTGGATTCAGTGGCTGTTTTGCCAATATCCCACATTTACTGACAAACACTAGCAGTGGTAATGATTACAAATGTATTATATGAGTTTACAAGGACTTTCTGACGCCATTAAATGACAAAACTTTCTCAGGATTGTACACAGATCTTTGTGAAACAGCTGGTCTGCCAGTACTAAAGCATTTGAGTAGTCAAAAATTGCTGTTGAAACAGAAGCACCATGTATGCAGCACTGTGAAAAATCTTTAGGAAATTTAGACATTTAGACTCTGATCCACGACAGTGTACCATCAGGGAAGGAACTGATCTGTCCTAAATTTATTCTGTATGTCAAAGTGGCCAGATGGAAGCCTCTCCCCACTGAAAAACACAGCCCACTTGGAGTTTGGAATAAAAGCACCTAAAGGACTCTCAACATGAGAAACAAGATTCTGTGGTATGAAGAAACCAGAGATTGAACTGTTTGGCCTCAGTTCTAAGCATCATGTTTGAAGGAAATAACGTACCATTCATAATCTGCCCAATACCATCCCTGTGGTGGAGTGTGGTGGTGGTGGCATCATGCTGTGGGGGTGTTTTGCAGGTGTTGGAAAAAGTAGACTGGTCAGAGTTGAGGGAAAGATGACCAGAGCAGAAATATCCATAATGAAAACCTGCTCCAGAGTGCTCAGGACCTCAGAATGGACTGAAGACTCACCTTCCAACAGGACAACAATCCCAAGTACACAGCCAAGACAACGCTGGAGTAGCTTAGGGACAACTCTGTGAATGTCCTCAAGTGGTGCAGTCTGACTTGAAGCCAATTGAATATATCTGGAGAGACCTGAAAATGATGATGGTCCCCATCCAAACAGTGCTTGAGAGGATCTGTAGAGAAAAATGGAAGAAAATGCCCTTGGGCATGAAAAACTTGTCATGACATTTCATTTCCAAGAAGACTCAAGGGTCGTTGCCAAAGGTTCTTCAAATAAATAGTGAGTAAAGGGTCTGAATACATACATAAGTGTGATTACAGTTTTTACATTTTTTGTTAACTTTGCTAAACTTATTTAAAATGTATGGGGTACTAATGGGGGGTGGGGCTTAATTTGAATGACTCTAGTATATGACGGCAAAATAACAATGAAAAAAAAGTAAATAGATCTGAATACTTTCTGAAGTGACTGTAGACCCAGGTGTAGTCAGGTTATTCCAGAGAACCGTACTAGAGCAGTACAGCAGTACTGAGCTGGCACAGTTCATTTACAAACATGAAACTATTACTATTGGTCTTTTTTATCTGGGCCACGTGGAGGAGCTGTTTGACTTTGCCTGGAATTTTTGTGGTGACAAATTAAGCATAAATATGTATCTATATTCTTCTCGGGGTGTATTTATTTAGTTGGCTCAAATCTTTTCTGAGGAAACGCGGATGAATTATGTGCAGCACGGGGACAATGTATCACCTGAAAGTAATCTTGTAAACCACTCCCACCGGGTCACTGTAGCTAAATAAACTTGGCCTCCGGTGTCAACAGTAGTCAACGAAGACGCAGGCGCTATCGCTCCTGTTGTGCTAAAACAAGGAAGAGTGCAATCAAAGGTGAGGATGTTGACAGTGCATTGCTTTATGGATTTAGTTATGTTAATTTGATCTTCGGGTAGTGACACTGTCTAAAACAAACATCTGCCAGCGTGTAACATTAGCCAGCTAGCTTGCAGCTAACTGGGTTGATCGCTCTGGTGAATCGTCGGTAAACAACAGCAGAGCTATTCTGTTACCATATCTGAACGGGCCACAAGCCGGTTAGGCAGTTAATGACAACTAGGTTTCTAATGTTAAACACGTAAAACGGCGTTTTATTAAATTGGCCAACATAAGTTGTTATAGCTGAATGTAACGCTAACCGCAGGTTAACGTTAAGTAGTGGCATATGAAAGGTAACACGAGCGTTAAGCTAAGTTAAGCTAAGTTGCAGAGAATCAGGAAACGATAATGGGAATAAATGCTAAGTTTAAGGTAATGCAAATTGCAGTATTAATTGTTACTCTAAATCTCCACGGTACTGTTACCATGTGTTGGTGATTTGGTGGCAAGAACACGGTTAATAAATTATAGATGAGCAAAAAAAAAAAAAAAAAAAAATCTAAAGGCATCAAGTAACGTTAGCAAACGAAGCAGTCGAGGTAAAGTGTTGGCTCACGTCGACAACACAAGACCAAATGTTTAACGTCAATGGCGAAATTCAACTTCTCGGTATATGACAAACAATTCATCAGCATTGCAAAATGACCGTAAGGTTTAATCGGTGCCTCTTAGCAATATTCAGTAATAGCAGAAAGTCCAAACTTAACCTTTACTGCGGGGTTTTTGTCAGGCTGCATTTGTTTTAGGCAGATGTACCTGTGACCGGAAACATGCAGCTTGTTTGCATAGAACCTAACCCACACACACAACAGTTTTTAGTGTATTTGTTATACTTCGTTCTCCTGTGAAGACTTTACTTCATACAGCTGTTTGCTGTGTAATAGAAATTGATTTCCCAAGTGTCTTGCTCTGTTGTGTTTTTTAAAGAGTTTACTGTACATTTTAGCCAGAGCTCAATAGGTAATGTCCCTGGCTATATCTGTTACTACCAGGAAGTAACTCAAACTGTCATAAACGTCCAGGTTTACTGGAACATTTGGCTCTGATACCTTAATTTAAACTTCACTTAAAGAAAAATGTGAGAATCTACACCTTTGATTTAGTAATGTGGCTTAATAATAAATGATCTTGGTATTTTGCAACTTGTTTACTTGGACACCCAGCACACTATGCTGCGGTTTGCTCCTTGGTAGTGTCATGTTCACAGTGCCAAAGATAGCCACTGTGACTTTAAACCAAATCCAGGAAGCTGTATGGTGGCAAGTTTGTGTTTACAGCCCATGTCACGTGTGGTCATCCATAAAGGAGACTTGCCTGAATGCTACCCTACCAAGCCTTGCAAATGTAGGCCCTTTTGAAAAGTCTGTGCTGCAAGGGATAGCTTTCATGTATGGTTTTGTCACTGGGTGTGGAATAACAATGCATATACAGTATAATATGGGGCGACAGTGGGGTGGTGGGTAGAGCAGTCATCTCCCAAGGTTGAAGGTTCGAATCTCGGTGCCTGCAGTCCACATGTCGAAGTGTCCTTGGGCAGCGCGTATGCACACAGCGGCCCGGGGCCCTCGGCTCCAAACAAAATTTTGTTGTACATGTCACAATGTTACAATGACAATAAAATAAAGCTTCTTCTTCTAATATATTTAAGTTCCTGATAGCTCAGCTTAACTGTGTGGTTATATTAGACTACAGTTTAAGATAATGTTACAGTTTATTGTACAGTAACACTGCTGCATTTCTCACAAGGTTTAAGGCAATCCGCGATGGACTCCAGGTCTCGCAGACTTCCTTTTTGTCTGTCTGGCTCAAGGTCGTCCTACACACCCAGTCAAGCAGTCTTGTCCTCATCACGGAGCCCCAGTATGAGGCACAGTAGAGAGAGGGTGTTAAATAATGACCGCTTCCCGAGGGCATCATCCACTTACAAGGCAGACCTGGACCAACAGGTAGGCTGACAGCACAGCCTTCAGCCGTTATAAGCATACGTAGTATATGCCACCACACAGCTTATTAGGTACATCTAGCTGGAAGTAATGCAGTCTAATAAAACAGTCCTGCAGTAAATCCTTCCTTAATGAAGGTGATGATCATCAGTTTTTATTGGCAGCTTTTAGAGAGGTGATTCAACTGGTTGGTCATTTTGGAAGATGTAGCCAGTGTTGAACTGTATTGTATTACACTGATGGTACTATTATTTTGTCCACTGCAGTTATGCTGATGCGGTTAAACTAATCAGGAACACCTCTCTGTTTAGTACAGTACAGGTTAAGTTGAATAAACATTCAAGAACAACACCTGCTCTTATTGGGTGCAGGTCCATGGCAACCTTTTGTATCTCTGCTTCTGTTCCACTTGGAGATTGTCATCTGCCTTTTTAGTGTATTCCAGAGAGGGAATTGAAGCCTTTTTCTTACAGGTTCCCTGAGGACTCGGTTACAGTAGCTAACTGTGTTTATCAGTGGTGCAACAGCAGACACTTAGGTCTTTTTATAGGGCAGCCTAGATTCCTTGGCACACGTGTGTGTTTCAGTCTCACTGCTCATCCCAAAAGATTGGGTTACTGTTGGCCTGGTTGCGTCTACTCTTTCTAGAAGAGTCCATCTGAAGTACAAACACCATTAACCTGCAATAAGTTTGTTTATTATGTGTGTGCTGAGACCCTTAAATAGTGTGTTTAGAGGCAAAACTGTAGTAGTTTTTCTTCAACAGTGTCTCATGAACAGTTGCACAGAAAAGTGTCAGAGGAAGTTAACGCCTTTCTCCTGTACACGGTTAGATTAACATTCAGTGTTGCAAAATGCACCAAACTGCTGAACTCGTGTCCTTCCTCAAAACATTTCTGAAACAGCCTTTTGAATACTTTAAAACCTGATATTCATGTTGACATAAGGTTTAGGGTCACAACTAACAATTATTTTCATTGCTGATTAAAGTGATGAAAAATGTCAGGTACAGTTACAGTTTTCCAAGGTGATGTGCTCAAAGGTTTGTCTGACAAACAGTCCAAAATTCAAAGATATTCAGTTTTATCACATGACAAAAAGCATCCAATCCAAGGGTGTGGTATGCTGTACAGATTAAAAATCATTTGAGGCAAATTTATGATGTGATATTAAACAGTATAAATAAAATTTTACTTGAAGTTGGAAAGATATTTAAGTTTTTCTTTAAAATGATCAGTTAGGCCAGTCAACGGTGCAGCTCGAATCAGCTTCCAGTGTTCTTCTCTGCCTTTTGCTGTCTTGCTAATTTTATTTTTAAATTGAGCAATTTTCTTGAACCCTTTCTGTTTTGCTGCTTAAACTTGGTTACAGTTTTGGCCAGGCCTGGGTACTAGCTAACGCTACGTGTTTTGCCTTCTCTCTTTTTGAAGCAGGCTCATCTTGTTAGCTCATCCAGAGACTACAGCAGCTCTGACCGTCACGCTGCCACTTGGAAGTTGCCCACTTCTCTGACGTCCTCAAACAGATTTAATGATCACCCGTCAGCTGAATCCTCTTTAAGCAGCAGGAGCAAACTGGTATTGAAGTTCTTTTGTTATTTATAACTGCAAAATACAGCCTAGTCAAATGTATTAGTTGATAATTTGTGTCATTGAAATACAACCCCCCCCCAATCTGCCTTTGTTTTCCCAGATTGGTTCTGAAGGGAGACTGGGGTTGCATTCAGTTCTGTTGAATGCCAATGATGATGGCGATTCTAAAAGGGTCAAACTGTCATACAGCAACAGAGGACTGTACTCCAGCACCTCAGTTACAAGATCCAGTAATGGGCTCAGCAGAGGTACACGGAACTATTCCCATCTATATTTATCTGATTTGGAAAATGAACTGGGTAAACCTCACAGCAGCTTGTTTTGTTTGCCTCTTCACAGGTACTAGTGACAAAGAAAGTGACACACGTGATTCATCATGGAGCTCATGCCGTTTACTCTCTCGGTCATCGGCTTCATCCTCAAAACCTCTGTTGTTCAGGAAAGAGCAGGAGACAAAGAATGAGCCCAGTCTCCCAGGTTTAGGAGAAAGAAGAGTTAGGAGTCAACCACTGGCTTCCTCATTGTGTAGGCATATTTTGTGTTGTAAACACGTGCACAGAGTACTGTGTAAATACTGTATTTTGCTACACATATGTTGGTCTTACACATACTGCTCTTCCATCCCCCTCATTTCAGATCAGGCAGACAGGGTGGCCTCCACGTATGCACAGGGAGCTCGGCCTAAAGAAACTACCTACACTTCCTCCTCTGCTAGAGAAAGCTCTCGAAATCGCCACGTCTCATCTTCTACCTCCCACCGATCTCCTCTGGTGCACGATTTTGGCAATAGAACCACAGCCTGTTTCTCAAATGGCTCATCCACTCGCCACTCATCTCAGGAACAAACAGGACATCTGGAATCCTCCTCAGATAGCGCCTCATCTTACTCTTCCCGTACCCCTTGGTATACTGCTCACCTGGCCAGACCAGAGGCTACACACCCAAGACCAGACCCTGAAGTTAGAGAGTCACAGCATCGTCAAAACTCACGACGCCTTTTGTCCCATTTCCTGTCACGGTGCTCCAGCCAGGACTCTTCTAGTGGATCCTCCAGTGTTCGCTCCCTTGACGATGAGAGTCCATCTACTAGCAGCGAGTCTGTGGACAGTGACGAGGGAGCCAGGATGCCATATGTGGACCCTGATGTTGGAAGGTCAGAGACAACCTTGGGTAGCCTGAGAAATCTTAGAGCAGGCCACACCCCTAGCCAGGATGTCAGCAGCCATGGCTATCATAGTGGTGGTCTGACTCGTACAAGAATGCCATTGTGGAGAGAGGCTGGCACCAGCAGGAGAAATAACACCAGCAGCGGAGGTGGCAGCAGTGCCTCCTGGCTTTCTCCCTCCCTCCGTGGCCTCTACCCTCCCGTCCTCTCTCGCCTCCGAAGACATGCTAGGGACACGAGTGCACACTCAGCTACAGGCTCACAAGAAGATTACAGCCATCCACAGCATTTCCTGAGAAGGTGGGATGATCCGGAGTACAAAGTATCACAGGAGGAGGAGGAGGAGGAGGAAGATGATGATGAGGATGAGGAAGAAGAAGAGGAAGGAGCAGTTGGTCTAGAGGCCCTTGGAGCAGGTCGTCCACATCAACTTGAGAACGAAACCTTACCTGAGCTCGAGGATGCGTCCATCCAATTTTCACCACGTCACAGAGTTGCAGTATATGAGAACACTTCGGTTCCTGTGGGTCTGTTGAGCGGTGTTGGGAGCCAGTTGGAGGACCAGAAAGATAAGCCCACTTTCAGTAGGGATGAAGAGAAGCTGCGCAAGATCAAGGAGAGGTAGTGGGTTTTGATTCCCACAGAATATGCACTTATTACTTTTGTTTCTTGTTTTTTTTGTGTTATGTATAAAGAAAACTGCATATTTTTCAGATAAGTTGGGTAATTGGCATCACACTAGGAGTAGGACAATAAAATATAAAAACTGATGTACAGTAATACTGTTGGTTCATAAGTATTTACCATGGCATGTTAAGCTAGCTCAGTTAGTTACAAACTGTTCACACTGTAGAACAGGTGTTAATTTGTCCAGCATTTTACATTCAATAAATCAAAAAAGGAAATTGTAGGGCCTGATGCATTCTATTTTAGATATTTGATGTGATGTTATTCTGCCATGTAAAGTACTTTGGTCAACTGGATGTTTTTAAAGTGTTATCTAAATAGATTTGATTTGAAATTGGGATTTATCAGCTGGAGAGCTAAACATCCTCTTTTCCTGCTCTAGACTGCTTTTGGAGGACTCTGACGAGGAAGAAGGCGACCTGTGCCGAATCTGCCAAATGAGGGAGGAATCGGCGTCCAACCCCCTGATTCAGCCTTGCCGCTGTGCAGGCAGTCTGCAGTATGTCCACCAGGAATGCATCAAGAGGTGGCTCCGTTCCAAAATCGGCTCAGGTAAATAGAGACCCCTGATGTGGCTGTGACTTTCACCAACATCATGGATCCATCAAAGTGTGTTTCGTATGTGTTTTGTTTTGTTTTTTTTTCTTGTTCTTTCAGGCACAAACCTTGAGGCTATCACAACATGTGAGCTCTGCAAGGAGAAGCTACGCCTGAACATAGACAACTTTGACATTCAGGAGTTGTACAGGATGCATGTGCAAGTGAGTCATGTCATTGTCTTGAGTAAGGGAAGACAGTCTCAGAATGTGCAGAACGTGTTTAAAGCAAAAATGAAGGGCCTCAGTTTTCTTAGGCTGACTAACTCGTTATGGTGGATTTAAGTTAAATAACTAACTGAACTATAAACGGAAACCATATTGGAGAAGCAATGTGATTGGATGGAGCATTGCAGTATTTTATCAGTACTCCTAACTGGTCCATTACATTAATGTTTGTTTTTTTAAATATACTGAACAGAAAGGGTCTTAATCGTAATGTTGACTATTCCAGAATTTCCCCTTGGGGATTAATAAAGTCATCTGTCTACTCTCCACACTGACCCTGACCATGAGACTATATATTAAAACAAACAAAAAAAGAAGGGGGGGGGGGGGTAAAACTTGGTAAAACCCTGAACCTATCATTTTAATAAGATGAGCATTTGTGTGTATTCTAAATGCAAAATATTTTTTTTGTTTTTAAACAGTCGGAATATGACGAGTTCATCAGCAGTGGCCTCTATCTCGTAGTGTTGCTACATTTCTGTGAGCAGAGGTTCTCCGATGTTTTGGGAGCTGTCGATGGAGCCGGGGTGAGAACACTTAGATTTACTCAGTGCTAATTCAGCACAGTGATTAAAATGGTCTTTCCCAAAATTATTGTATTGTTAAGTTACATTACTGGGGTTCCTGCTTTTTTCTAGTCTTGCCAGTATATCCTTGAACCAGATGTTTCATTGAAATTTTTTTTTTTTTTTTTTTAATAATTTGAAAAATGTATAATGTTGAATTGTGGTAGTTTTGAAGAGAGACAATTCTTCCCTTTCTCACCTAGTTATTCAACCTGGTGAGAATTCTTCATGACCACATGGACAATCTGGAAAGTATGTGGCTTCTCTATATGTTGAAAGGCAGTCCTAATTCGTGCACGTGAACTTTGATCTGTAAATGCCATGTTTACCTGCTGGCTTTCTGTGAATTGGAGTATACTATAGATCAGTCACTTGTCTTCATTATATCGGTATAGCTTCTGACTTGTGTCTCTGGATTGCAGATCCCCATGGAGAAAGTGATGAGGAGGTTCAAGACAACAGACCTTCTATTGAGTTTTCTGACCTGGACGACGATCTTGAAGAAGAGTACGAATTGTGTGAAAGTGGAACGAGGGACTGAAGTTATGGGGCTACTCTATGCCATGTAGCAGCTCATCCAGTTTTCACATATGCTTTGAAATGTAACAGCAGTGAGAAACGCCAAGCACAGAGAACATCTCGCCTTTGCTGCTGGTGGCTTTTGCAGATATGCAAACTTGAAATGAGCAAGTGCATACAATATTTAGTTTAACAGCACTGTATTTGTTTCTATGAGTGCACTTTATTTACTTATGTTTTAATAAAAATGCAAGTCTCTAACCGTTATACCACAAGTGCTTTGAAATAAGGCACCGTGAGAAGTGAGTTCAACTTAAGTTGTGATGGTAAGTGAATGTTTCCAGAAGAGAATATAAAAAGTGATTTCTTTGTTGTCTTTTCCTTGTTTCACAGTGAGAGTTAAAAATTGTGCTGCTGGCTAATTATTAATGTTTTAAATGTGTTGTATGTACAAATCTAGTTTCATGCTTTTAGTTTTGGGAATAAAGACTGACTCCAAGCTACCGTTTGTCTACTTTACCATTTTGTATTGCTCTATTAATGTTGCATGTACAGTATAGAGTTGTTTGCGGTGGGGGGGTGGGGGTTCAGACTTGTGACTTGCCATCATGTCTGCTTTGTTCAGCAATTTGGATAAAATACAGCATCTATAAAAAGTGTCCAACCCCTTGGATGTTTTATCCTTTTATTGATTTTATAAACAATCATGGACAAATAGTTTTTTTTTTTTTGACAAAAATAAAAAAACGGTTCAAGCTAGGCTTTTTTTTTTTTTTTGTCAAAAAATCCAAATGTTGAGCATGATTTTATAAAATTAAAGGGGTAAAACAATTTTTCCAGCCACTTATAGTGCAACAACAGATCAAGCGACTTCATTTGAGACAGGTGCAAGTATAATGGGATCAATAAAGTACCTACTCTAATGGCTGAGCCCATGGAGTAGTGATGGGCCAATCCATATTTTTTCAGTTCCATTCTGATACAAGGGCTCTTTTTTTTCCAATAAAACAATCAACACCAACAAAATATTAAATGAATAATGATGTGTAAGTGCAACCACTAGAAAATGATACTGATGAGGGCAGTGGGGCTGAACCACACACTGAAGTTGTAGGTCATAACACAAAAAGAGTGAGCTGAAAGACAATGAAATAAGCTTAAGCCTAACTACATATAAAGAAAATGATAGTTTACAATACTATCTTACATAGCACTTATTACAGCCAAGACTGAAGATTGAAGAAGTCTTTGGAGGCAAGACATTTTTATTGAAAGGAAGGTGTACCTTATTGGAGTTGACAGATCTGTTTAGGAGTGGTGGGAAACAGACTTAACATTTGTTTTACAACTCGGTTTAAACGGGTTAACAAGCTGCAGCATGGCGGTTCCACAAACTGAAAGAAAATCTCAGGCTTTGGCATTCAAACAAGTCAGCGGATCTTTGGTTTGTTCTTGTTATAAAACAAACATCACATAATTACAAAGCATGTACAGCAAACACCAGTGCATTCTCAACATCTTTAAAAACCCTTCAAAACTCATTGTGCTTAAGCATTATTGGAACTGTAGCTCCACAACATATTAAAGTGCGTTCTTGCTCAGTAGTTAAGTGCATAGTAAAATCAGATCTACAAAAATTATGAAGCAGGTGTCTGATTCATTTGAACTGTGTCCTACACTTTTAAAGCCAATCAGAATGAAATCTTCAGTTTCCCTCTCCCTCATTGATACGTTGAAAACCAAAACATATTTGTAGGTATTAATGAGTAAACTGAGTCAGTAAATGCATATAAAGCAACCCTATCCAGTGGCTTTAGAACTCCAATTCCTTCTGAAGTAGTGATGTTAAAAGGCACAATCAGTGAGTTTCATCCATGACAAATTTTTCTACAAGGCACAGTCCATCTAAAAAGTTTGCATTTGCTTGACCTGAGCACAATGTCTCAGTTTAGATAGCTTTAATAGTGATTTGCTGAAGTTTGAAAGATATGAACTCATGCCAATAATGTGGAGCTCAGTCCCAAAAAACAATGTACAACTACTTCTATGAGAACTCAACAGCAAGGTTTCTCATAAATACAGTCCAAAAAGAAGAAAGTTTCACTGTATTTCAGGTGAACTGTCTTTGAAAAGTCTATTAATGTACTGATTTCATTCACCATGTGGAAATCAAAGAGTCTGAGGCTGAAAAATGAATTTGGAACCATTTGTATAAATGGTATAGTACATTAAAGCAACTGCACATTTTGTTTCTGGTGGTTTGGAGTCACTCATACATCAGTGCAAATTAACCATTTAAGACTGAATGTAAGTGCAAGACAGATTTTATCAGGTTGCATATTTCTGTATAACAACTAAAAATCTTTTTACAATCTCAAAACCCCCAAAACACATTTAAAAAAACTCTCAACATTCACCAAACAAAATCAGCCAAAGTATTTACATTAGGTATAACCAAGGGATCTAAAGTAACCCAAATTAAGAAACTGAATTTACACGTGGTTCTAGGTTTCTGGCTTGAGCAGGATAAATAAATAATTTAAAAAAGGGGAAGGCTGCACCTGCTCTTTCTGAAAAATACTAAAATGCACACAAGGCATGCACCTCAATACTCCCTGAGGTTGATTCCTTATGCAAGCTCACTCAGCATCTGTTATCATACTAGTGGTGTCTGATTCATCATAGGTCCGCTTGTAGCGAACAGTAGTAGAGAAGTGGGGTCTTTTCCTCTTATAGATGATGAAGGCGACAATTAGAAGGAGAACAAGGAGGACCACGATGAAGAGACCCAGCGCCACATGAGAGCCGGATGACCCTGAGGATGATAAGTAATGTTGGCCAGTCATCACACAGGCAGTTTTACCGAACAAGATCATGCGTGATCGTGTTTGAGTTTATTCGGCTTTTATCCGAGTTAAAATGCTTTGTGTAAGACCAAGTAATATAAAGAATATTTATCTGGGCTATAATATGCAAAACCACTACTGCTGACAAAGTTATTTAACTTTTGAAATGGTGGAAATTAGGTGCTGAGATGAATTTTACAAATAAGCTTGTTTGATCTCTTGCCAAGAGTTAAATGAGAAGACTGATATCACTCTCGCATCTGTACAGTACATATGAAGTTGCAGCCAGCAGTCACTTAGCTTTGCTTTTGTGGACACGGCTAGCCTTGGTTTAAGTCAAAAGGTAACTAAATCCACAGACCAGCACCTTTAAAACAGTAATACTGTATGTGTTAATTAGTATTACTGTTAGTTTAGTCTCCACAAAAACTTGAGTGTAAACCAGACTATTTCTTGGCCATGTTCAACAACGTCCAGTAGTCTCTACTGCTCACATGGCAACTTTTTATCTTCAGACAGACCCAAGCTAGTGGCTTCTGTGAATTTTCAGTCTTTGTGCTAACCAAGTCAAGCTAACCAGCCGAGAGCTCCATCAACATTTTTTAACCTTTATTTATTTCAGGGCAGGTTCACTGATAGGCCGCCTTATTCAGGAACACTCTGATCACATTCGCACGGGGAAGCTGCCCGACACAACCACCATCCTGCCGGTCTGAGAACTGAGCCAGTGACCTTTCAGTCACAAGCTTGCTTCTGTAACTTTAGTCAGCTACTACCCCCCACCCCACTGTACTTTACTGTACTGATATGAGAGTGGTGTCCATCGTGTCAACTACAGTAAAATAAGTGTACACTCCATAATGTTAAACTATTCCTTCTGTGCAGTTGTGATACTCACTTGCTTCAGTTTTGCAGACAACACGGCTGTGGCTAGTCTCGCAGCTGACAACATTCCAGATTCCTTCATCTCCTACCATCATGACGGCACAGAGTGGCTCTGACTGCTGCCCAGTGGCCTCATTCTTCAAGTTAGAATAAACCAGAGCTGAGCCATCGTGCCAGGATATAGGCTTACCTGAGAAGAAGAACGGGGAGATGGGGGGAGGGGGGTTAAGAATGATAATCAGTCTCACAAAACAAATTGCGCCACCAGTGAGACTGAGCCAAACAGTAAAGGAACAGGCATAAACCAAAAGACAATGAAGTGCTACAGACAATGCCTTTCACATCATGCAAAATCATCTGATCCCTTGCAAATATAAAAATGTTGGTTGTGTGGCTTAAAAAAAAAACAACAATCAGTAGAAGATCCCAGTCATGGATACATGCTACTAAAGAACATTTGGTGTTTCAGTCACGAGTTCCCTGAGTCAATCAAGCTAAGATATGTCAGGTATGGTCTGTTGTTTTTTTTTAATTTCTTCCTTTGTTTATGTCATGTAAACATTTTCACTCGGAAATTAATCAACGGACATTTTAATACCCGTTTTACTCAGTTTAAATTAGAACCAACTAACTTGGATTTATCTATGGGGTTTACCTTTAGTGTCGAAGTCCATGCCGAGCCATACACGCCTGGTGATGAGAGGATCATCGGACATGTACTTTAACACAAAATCATTCTCCTCTTTGGTTTTTATGGTCAACATCTGAGCATCTGTCAGGAGAAAGAAAAGAAAACAATTAGGGGACTGTAGTTGCTTCAGATGAATACAACAACAACAACAACAACTCACCCATGCGCTGACACATGCTTTTGGCCTGCTCCATGCTGTAGACTTTGTAGTTGTAGAAGCTCATGTCGAAGGCGTAACAGTGATCCTGATGCTGCACCCACTTGGACACACCGCTGTTCTGAGGGCAGTGATTGGCCTCTGGGGCAGCATGCAGTCTGGCTCCTGATTTAGAACAATACAGAAACAAAATGGGCGATGGCCAAAGCCATTCCAACACAAAGTCATGGGGTAGTTACATCACTTTTACAGAGTAGTACAATTTTGCCATAGGAATTCAGTGATGCTGGGTTTGCCCCCAAAATCCCCAAACCATGGGTGTCTTACTTTGGGAAGTGGTGGTGATGGTGGTAGTGTAGCAGATGGCACCGTCTACTGGCAAATTGCAGTCAGTTCTCACCCAGGCTCCAGCAGGGTTTACAAAAACACAGCTGGCCCGTTTGTTTGAGCTGGAGCCCTCATTTGAGTCAGAGATGGTGTGGTTGTAGTCAAATCTCGTTCCATCAGACCATTCATAGGTTGAACCACTGACCTGCATGGAGAGAGAGAGACTCATGTTGTTAGTCCATCTTGTTAGCAGTGGAAATGAAATGCTGAGCAAAGATGAGAGATGAGTCACCGCCATGTGAAAGAAATCTATGGGATGCAGTCGCAGTGTGTTAATCTCAATTGTAATTAACTTAAAAATATTTGTGATCAGATTTAGGCTAAGCAAAATTCTTACATCCTGATTCGACAGGCCAATCCAGAGCGGGAAGCCGTCTAGCTTGACAATGAGGTTCACATGTGCACTGTGCTGGATGTCATGGACACTTGCCAGGTGGCCTCCACGCTGACCACACTCTTCCAGAGCCTGGTACCAATTCAGCTTTCGGGTCACAAGCTCATAAGTTAAATTGCCATAATGCTGAAAATCCCTGGGTGACTGGCTGTATTCCTGTTTGTTTTCTTGGGAGAGGAGGATTAAAAACATATAAGACATTTCAAGCATGATATATTTTCAGTAATTATAACAACAGTGGCGGAGAGAGAAAAATATATTGTAATGTGAAGTGTGACACACCCACCGTTGTCCAGCTTGCAGGCCACAATAGTGACTTCTTTGAATTCTGGGAATAAATTCTGACTTGGAACGATGAGCCAGGTGCCTTTAATGGTGAGACCAGCCAAAAACGGTCCATTTACACTCGGTCTGCCTTTTGCCCAGTTGGAATACTGGACATTTGTGCCATCATACCACTTCATCTGATTATCTACGGTGTAACAAAATCAATATTAAACCTGGTATAATGACATAAATACACATACACACACACCAAGGATCAATATCAAGGTTGATAAATTGTACGTCTTACTGGAAAAGCCTAAAACACTATAGCAGAAATCCTGCACACTGTCAAACACGTATACAACATTTTGGTTCTCAGTCCTTCATCAGGTAAAAATCCTATAAGCAAACCATACTGGTAACATATATTAACATAGCCTGGATAAACCAACCAGAAGGCTTCAGCAGCATTTCACTGTCAGGACCTGTACTAGTGAAAAAATGTGTCACACCCCTATTTCAATTGAAAAAGGAATCGAAAACACTGACCGTGATGCTTATAGAAGTACCTACATGTAGTGACCAAAGAAAATCTATATTTACTAACTAAAGATTTGTAGTCAAAATAAAAAACACCAACCGTTGTTATCCATGAACATCCCCAGCCATACAAAGTGGACCAGGTTTTGAAACTGTAGGAGCTGCTGCTTGATAAACTCATTCTCCTCTGTATTTCGGATAGTTAGGATGTCTGCCTCTGCATCTGCACAATAAAACCGTTATTAGTAATGTTTGCAACATCAGTCTGTTATAAAAAGGATCATAAGCGAGCCTCCACATAACAACGTGTGCCCAATTGTGTAAAATTCTCACGAAATTTTTTGCAGGTGTCGTGAATCTGTCCCCGGTCAAACTGCTCCCATCTGGTGGAGACCAGCTGGAAGGAGTAACAGTTATTCTTGAAGGGGATCCAGTTTGGACCGTTAATCTTATGGGGGCACTTCACTGCAACATCCTCTGGTGTGGTGATGATCTCTTCTGTAATAAACAAGTTCACCTATTTATTTAGATATTTTCAAAATGTTAATATTGGCAAGCATCCTGATGCATGCCAACACGGCAGGAGGACATTTTAGAAGAGATGAAACAGATAACCAGATAGCAGATAACAGACTCTACATCCTGTTAACATAGAAAATGTGCTAGAAGTGGCAGCTGTTAAAAAATTCCTGAGAGAATTCGCAGAGTGAAGTTCCACAATTTTCCCTATCTAGAAAAAGATTTTCATACACCATCAGTTCCACCACTAGCAGGATCTGCACTCACCATGTGGTTTGTGGCAGATAACGCCTCCTAGCTTGTCCTCACACAAGGTGGCTTTCCAGAAGCCATCAGTGTCCAGGAAGACGCAAGGGCCACTGGTGACTTCAGAAGACCAACGGCTGAACACAGTGTGACTGTGGTCGGTCCAGCGGTAGTGGATCCCATCCTGAACACCCCATGAAAGCCAAGAGAAACACATTCAAAATAATACTGTAGAAATAGAGGATTAAAATAAAAGGCAGCACTTCCTTGGTCTACTTACATCTTCGCTAAAGAGGCCGATCCACATGGGCGTGCGTGCACGGCTCACATGCACAGTGAGGGTGGCCTGGACTAAGGTGTCAGCCACACTTGCCAGGTCCATGCTATTATTTCTGCAGTGCTCTATGGCCTCGAACCAGGTGACATTTTGGACAAGCAGCAGGAAGGTGTGGTTATTGACGTGGAATGGCTCTGTTGGGATGTGGGGCTCCTCTACTTTTTCTGAAATGAGTAAGCTTTGTGTTTAAAGAACATCATCTCATGAAAGCTGTGCTGTTGCTGCAATGCCTCAGTTGCAAAAAGAGGTGGAATTTTTTTTTTTTTTTTTTAAGTATTTATCTCGGCCCTTGATGCCTTTTACTAGAAAGGTCACAGTAGATACAGCTTTATTGCCACCCCTTGATACATAACAGATTTTGGTGATTTTTTATTTGAACAGATGTTAACACAGTTTCTCTTGGAAATGGAAAAAATGCACAATATTTTCTGCAAACAGTGATGCATAGTTACTTCTTATGCCATAAATTGAACAAAAATAAAAAATAAAAACATTATTATGGCATGGTGCAAAAGTTTGGGCACCCTACACAATCAGTACTTAGTAACACCTCCTCTGGCAGATATCACAGCTTGCAAACGCTTTTCATAGCCAGCTAAAAGTCTTTCAATTCTTGTACTTGGGATCTTCTCCCATTCTTCCTTGCAAAAGGCTTCTAGTTCTGTAATATTCTTTGGTCGTCTTGCATGCACAGCTCTTTTAAGATCTACCCACAAATTTTCAATGATGTTTAAATCAGGGGACTGTGATGGCCATTCCAAAACCTTCAGCCTGCGTCTCTTGAGGTATTCCATAGTGGATTTCGAGGTATGTTTAGGATCATTGTCCTGTTGTAGAAGCCATCCTCTTTTCAGCTTCAGCTTTTTTACAGATGGTGTGATGTTTGCTTCCAGAATTTGCTGGTATTTAGTGGAATCCATTCTTCCCTCCACCCGTGCAATGTTTCCTGTGCCACTGGCTGCAACACAACCCCAGAGCATGATAGATCCACCCCCATGCTTAATAGTTGGCAAGGTGTTCTTTTCATGAAATGCTGCTCCTTTTTTTCTCCAAACATGCCTTTGCTGATTGTGTCCAAAGAGTTCTATTTTAACTTCATCAGTCCACAGCACTTGTTTCCAAAACGCATCGGGCTTCTGTAGATGTCCTGTTGCATACTTCAGACGTTGGATTTTATGATGGGGACGCAGATAAGGTTTTCTTCTGCTGACTCTTCCATGAAGGCCTTGTCTGTGCAAGCATCGCTGCACAGTGGAACGGTGCACCACCACTCCTGAGTCTGCTAAATCTTCCTGCAGGTTTTTTGCAGTCAAATGGGGGTTTTGATTTGTCTTTCTGACCAGCATACGAGCAGTTCTGTCCGAGAGTTTTCTTGGTCTTCCAGATCTCATCTTGACCTCCACAGTTCCCCTGATCTGCCATCTCTTAATTACATTTCTTACTGTGGAAACTGCAAGCTGACAACGCTTTGCTATCTTCTTGTAGCCTTCTCCTGCATTGTGGGCGTCAATAACTTTCATTTTCAGGGTCTTACACAGCTGCTTAGAGGAACCCATGGTTGCTGGGTGTCCACAAGTGTGTGCACAAGGTTTGAAGAGTCAAAGTATTTGTACAGCTTTGAAATTGGCATTTACCAATGACAGCTGTTGCTGTGCATCAGATCTAACGAGCTGATTAAGGTCTGATACCTTGTGAGAGACTTTGAGACTCTGGAACTCTTAGGGTGCCCAAACTTTTGCACCATGCCATAATAATGTTTTTATTTTTTATTTTTGTTCAATTTATGGCATAAGAAGTAACTATGCATCACTGTTTGCTGAAAATATTGTGCATTTTTTCCATTTCCAAGAGAAACTGTGTTAACATCTGTTCAAATAAAAAAATCACCAAAATCTGTTATTTATCAAGGGGTGCCTAAACTTTTGCATAAGACTGTAGAAAAAAAAGAGGAAAATGTGTGAGAGAGACAGAGATGGGAAACAACATGCAACAAAGACCCTTGCCAGATTTGAATTGTGCACATTGCAGTTGCTACTGTATGTGGCACCTCAACCATGAGATCTCTCCCTAAAAGAGGTTGAGGTTGAAGCCACTTATTATGTACCAATCTTTACCATAACAGACATCAACTTAATAAAATATACTTGATAAAACAGGACAGTGACCTTTGACCACCAAAATCTAATCGGTTCATCCTTGAGTCCCAGTGGACGTTTGTGCCAAATTGAAAGAAAGTTTCTTGAGGCGTTCCTGAGATAGCGTGTTAACAAGAATGGGCAGGATGGACAACCCAAAAACATAATGCTTCAAGCTACAGCTGTATCACAGAGGCGCACAAAATGCTACGAGGAACTGGAGCATGCCTGACTAAGTAACCTGACTGTCAGTTCTGCAGTAAAATCTGGATAATAAAGTTGTATTAAGTGCAGGAAATGGTGGTTTACCTGCATAGTGTTGACAAATGCCCACATTTTGATATTGTGTGCAGGAAGAATAGTCCCAGGTACCCAGCATGGCAGAGTTAGGGTTATTGATCAAAAACACACACAAATTAAAACTCTCTGGATCCAAGGGCTATCAAAAACAGAGGGAGAGAAAAAAATACAAACAACAATTACACCGTGCATTTCAATGTAATTAAGCCACTTTTGATATTTAAAAATAGGTTGTTTCTTCCAGTTTGTTATTCTGTGAGATATGATTATAATGGTGATAGGAAGATAAATTAGTGGCATTTTGTATTTTGGAGGGGTGGGGGGTGTTTGGTTTTTGTTTGCGATGTGTTTTTATGAATGTAATAACTGTTTTTGTTCTGTTTTGTCAAAATAAAAGGGAAAAAAAAAGCCTCTTTTCAGTTTGAAACGTTCCTTTACCATGAGCTACCACGGTCCAGTGCCAACAGTAAAGAACATATTTTATCAATGTGCATCTCTGAGGAACACTGTCAGATAGTAAAAAAGCAGAACCAAAAATACTGTCCTTTTTATTCCATTCTTCTTCCTTGTTAAAACGTGGAGCCTACATTACTAGATACAACTCAACTGCTGCCAATTTATTCTGTGTTATGGGAGCAGCAGCTAATGAAGCCTCTAGTCTACTTCAAGCAGAGATAAGGGGTGGATCACAAAGGTCTGATAGTCTCCCTTCTTTCTTTCAACTTTCAGATCTGTCAACTTTCTTTCAAACTTTTTTCATTTCCAAGCTTGCAATCCTCAGCTACAACCGATGCAGACTCTAGTGACATAACTTGCAGCATTTTTATCTCTGGTATGGAAAATGGGTGGTGTTCCCTTTAATACAGAATTGAAGGTAAGTAGAACTTACATTGATAGTTATAGCCTTGTGCATGTGCAGAAGCAGGGGATTAAAGTTCAGGTAGTCAACTGGAGACTTGTCCGCCCATTCAGGGTCATTGTCCGCCCATTCAGGGTCATTGCGTCTGAACTTCAGACCGATCCATATCTTTTCCTTATTTGTCATTCTTGGCAAAAGGGTGGTGATGAAGTCTGAAACATACACACATAGAAAGCAACCATTTTTTGTGTTCAATGGAACGTGGATTTTGATTCAGAAGAATAACTATTTCTTATGTCACCGGTTCAAATATGAATTTTATCAAACATAGGAAAACAAGGTACTTGGTGTATTTCGCATTATGACAGGCATATTGACCATGTTTATCACAGAACCAGAACAAGTGTGATCCTTACCTTGCTCCACCTGATCTAATATAGACACCAGGGATCCCCCCATGGACATGCATTCCTCATTGGCAGACTTTAATTTCACAGGCTTCCTGCTCCCCATCAGTGTGTAGCACTGACAAAAAAAGTCAATATGTTATTGTGATATACTGGACACTATATTGCTATAACTGGATGTCTGATTGCTTTTTGTGTGTGTCCTGTTGTTAAATACTCTACGCTGCCATTTTGAAGGCTCTTATAAAGATAACTGATCTCAAGTGACTTAATGGTTGAATAAAGGTTTAATAATATTACATACAGAGAGATGTATAGTGGGCTAATACCACACAAAGATATTTTGAATAAAATCTTTGCGTCCATCTTCTTTAAGTGCACATGATCACAGAGTCACCCAAGCAGTAAGAAAATGACTTTACAAAGAAGCCCTAACTCTTTAATAATGTCTGGTTAACACAGAAAAGGATGTTTTTATTTTTACATTAAAATCTAATGTCTCCACATGTATTTTTGTTTTAATAACAGTTATATATCTTCTATATATATATATATATATATCTTATATATCATCTTCTTTCCTTAGCTCTACTCTCTCTCGGCTTCAACAGCAATTCTGTCTGACACAATCATTCAAGGGTTGCAAGAGACAGACCACAGAAAGTGAAGTTAAGCAATTTTAAGTGTCATGCAGTGTCTAAAATGTAGATGAAAGAGCAGACCTTATTTCTGAAAGACAGCGAGCCATTTCCACAGGGCAGTCCTCCAGGTCGAGGCTCCAGAGGGCTTTTCTCCACTGATGTGATGTTGTGTCTTTCGCACACAAAGGACAACCGCTGTTGGCAGCTGCCTCTATTGTCTAAAAGTGAAAAATATAATGGTACATTTTCATGTTACTAAAAAAGACTGTAAGCATCCCAGTTATGAATCAAATCAAGTAATGTGTATCGGAGCCTTTTGGTCTCTGAAACAAATTCTAATGTTACCTTACTGTTTTATGCTGCTCTGGACAATTTCCCAAGACATTTAAAATGTTGCTACTCTTGCCTTTTGCAATTGTTTTCTAGTTACATTGTTTCAAACTAATATCACGTAAATATTAGAAGTTACTCCAAAATAAAATAAAATAAAAAAAGGAGGGTGGAATTTTTAACCACAGTTATGTAAATTTCAGCTTTAAAACCTTGGTTATACAGAAACTAAAATCAAACAATGATTTCCCTCTACTCACAGTTAATTTTTGTCAATTTGTCTGTGCCATAGACCTCATTGCTCTTCAAAACAATTAAACACACATCAGGGAAACACACCACTGCACTTAGTCACATATTTCCTCATTAAGAAACATAAGACCCTAAAAAGAAGATCCAGAGATCTCGCACATGGGCCCTCGATTCTTACTTACTTCGGATGCTATCAAACATTATGGCCATTCGGGGTCTGGTGTTTCGTAATGAGGAAACATCAACATATGTTTCCCTGATGGGTTTAATTGTTTCTGAACAACAATGAAGGTCTAGGGCCCTGATGAATAAGATAATCCAGGACTAACAGTCATTAACAGTGATTAGGAGGTGGTTGGTTTGAGTCTCTGTAACTGTTAATATAGAAAATGTCTGGCCTTATCCTTTAAGGGTTAGGCAAGTAGTGGTTATGGTTAAGGTTAGGGGAAGTTTCAATGTCAAGTTCCCATCTGGACAAAAACAAACGTGTGTGTGTATACTGTATATATGCATGGAACGTAATGCAGCCTCTCATTCACATGGCTGTTTTTCTTCTGCTGACTGAGGTAAAAGTTGCTTTCTGTCTGATAAATTTAATCCTAAACTGCGTGGAAACACTATGCCGTTTACTCACCTGGAAAGATGACTTCAGGAGTGATGGAGGTGCATCTGCCCAGGAAAGCATAAAAGTACATCTCGGTATTCCTAAAACATACATTTTCTCAGTCAACATCAACATTCCATTTTACCACATACAGTATATCTTCTAGACTGTGTTTGAACAACATGAACAGTATACTGCACGTGTGACTGCAGTGGCTTACGTCATAGGAAATATCCGCCCAGGCTCTTGCAAGTTGACCCACCAGTTTTGCTTAGAAGAATTTGATATCTGTACAAAACATGCAAACTTATGTAACACATAATAAAATAATTATATCATCAACTTTATTCCCAGCTCTGACTTGGTCCATGAAGTTGGACAAGCAGTTGTCAGAAGACAGAACAATGAAAACTGATGCAGCAGACTCAGATGAGCTGCATTTCACATTTTTCAAAAAATTTGATAGTGAGAAGTATGCTTTTAGGCTTTGACACTAATGTTTGTATAGTTAATTTATTTAGTTCCACTTTCCAGTGTGTATTCTACAGCATTATATATTTTCTTTTCTACCGTTTGACTGCTTCCAGCTGTATTCTCACAAATCACTGTCACTTCCCATGACCAGAACATTGTGGAAAGAACGACCTCACACTTAAGGGTCTACAAATCAACTAGAGAGGCCAATAGGGAGACAACTATATAAACAGGGCAAACTGCAAAGTGAGAGGGAAAATAAGACCAAATTGCATTTAGTTATCCCTTCTGGTAATCTAAAATAATGTCAAAGGGTTTTTAATAACTAGCTAATAGTTTTGTATTGTTAAAATGAAGAAAAAAGGCCTTTGGGTAAATATCAGAAATGCACATTTTGGTCTCAGCCAGATGGAGGTGTCTGTGTCAATGTTAAACGTACGCTGTTGCTACAAGTCATGGGCACAGAGTGTGTTGTTAGCAATGATTTTGAGGAGTAATAGCCACACCAGGATCACCAGGGGAGCCAGCAAACTTACATTAGCAGTGCCCTTCTCCCTGGTGAATGTTTTTTGGGTCACTCATTCCACAGGCTATGGTGCTGGACTAGATATGTGTTCATGTTTTTTTTTTTTTTTTAATGAGACAGAGACTTTAGGGAAGCTAATGTGGGTTGTTAGTCAGTGTCTGTGGCTCATATTATGTAGCAGGCTGCTGTCTGACTCAGTGTGACCATCTGCTCTGCCTATGAGACAACTCTGATGTTACTGTTTATGCAAGGTTTTATTGGCTGTTTCAACATACGGTCTCCATCTACATAGACATATACTGGAACAATATTCTGCTGAATTAATGCCATCATGAAACAAAAAATACCAGATATAAATTTCTCCTTCTTCCCTTATAGGTTCAGATTTTTTTTTCCTCAAAAGAGAACATTGATGTCTATGGCAGCTGGACTTTGTTTTACCTCTTTCTTTCTTAATTTCACAGGCACTTCTAAAGTGAATTTTGCTAAACCCTACCACTATACAGCAGCTGTCCAATCTTAGCATAGCAGCTGTAGCCAGGCATGACAAGCTTCGAATTTCTACTGTACCCAAGCCGTAGGCTGAGACATACCGGACTGGGATAAGAACAATATTCAATATACAGCGTAAATGGTCCAAAGGGTGGAAAGTCATGTCTGCTTTAGGCCTTACAACACCAAAAACACACAAGCTGATGTGCAAGGAATGAAATAAACCACAGTATTGGTATCTCTACTCAATTAGAAGCTGCATATATTACTAGTGTATGTCTAATTAACACGTTGTTGCTCAACTTTTAGTAGAATAACATGTACAGTCATGGCACCTCTGCATTTCTGTCAGATAACTACTTCTCTCAGAAAATTTTTTCAATCACAAATTCTTTTGTATTCTCATGTTTATTTGCTTTGATGGTATTGGAACAACAAAAAAATCAGAGGGGGAAAAAAAAAAGCCTAATCTGATCTATTCCACACAGAACTCCAAAAATGGACTGGACAGAATTATTGACGCCTTTTCAAAATCATCAGAAATAGTTGTATTTTAAGCACGCAATGCTCCTTTAATTTGGAATGAAACTCACCTTTAGCAATCAACAGCTGCTGGCAATCTAGAAATCACTCTTGCAACCAGTTAAAATGGAGAAAAGTTGACTCAACCTTTGTGTCAAGGCTTCTACAGCAGGACCATGACCCAAAGCAGACTTCAAAAGGACCCAGAAATGGTTTCAGACAATGAGCTGAAGAGTTCTGAAGTGACAAGCAATGAGTCCAGATCCAAATCCCCCAGAGCACTGGGGAGAGATCTCAAAAGAGCAGGTTGAAGGAACCCTTCAAATTTAAGAGACCTGGAGCAGCTGGCAAAAGAAGAGTGGTCCAAAATTCCAGTAGATAGGTGTAAGAAACTCAGTGAAGCAATTGATTTCAGGGTTGTACCACCAAATATTAAGTTGAGGGTGTCAAAAATTCTGTCCAGTGCATTTTTGGAGTTCTGTGTGGAATGTTTTTCTCAGCTTTTTTATGTTGTTCCAATGCAACCCAAAGAAATAAACATGAGAATACCCAAGCATTTGTGACTGCAACAATTTTCTGAAGAGAAGTGGTGCGTTTAATGGCATGATTGCATGGCTACTTACATCCTCTTTACATCACTTACAGTTTTTATTTGCTGGTGGATCTTTGTGGCAGCAGTGGAACTGAGCGGTGTAGCCAGTTTGCTACCTTCTGCATTGCAAAAAAGCATTGCCTCCTCAAAAGCTAGTTTAGGCTCCTTAACAAACCAGAACTCTGCTCCATCTACAAAGACAGATGTCTCATGGTGCCCACCTGAAAGACATAACAGTCAAGATCAGAGAACAGGAACAGTTACACATCTTAGACGGTAACAGCTGACATGCAGACTTACACATAAACTATTTTATCACAGGGTTTCTGCATGGTTCACCAAGTTAGTTTTAAGACTCATTACAGTTTTTCCTCAGTTGCTTCCGTACATTTCTCAGATCAGTAATGAAATTCTCAAAAGTACTTGCTCAACCTCCATCCAGTCACTTAGTATTACTGTATATGGTTCACTCTTTAACAGTCTGACCTCTCAAAACAACCAGCCATTAGTTTGTTGCAGTTGTTATTACATGCAAAATGGATGAACTAGTTGTCTTTAGCATCTGTCACGTATTTTTCTATACAGCTCTATTAGACTTTTTTAGTCTGAATTGATGAGTGGCTCTCAGATGAATTATGACTTTCACTAATGAAGGGGGATGTGTGAAGTGTTAGATCAACCAATGATCATCCAGCTTCTACTGTACAATAGCTCATGAACCTTCAATTGACCAGCATATATAAGCAGAGCACAACACAGTGTTACAATTTCTAACAAGGGAAGAACAAGGGAATTAACAAAATCAGCTGTCAGGAAGAAGAAGAGAAGGGCTGTGTGGTGGAAGAGTAGGGAGACAAAATAGAGGAAGGTGGATAAGAGACCAAGGACATAAACATGTTCCCAATGAAATCAGGCCACACTTGTGGACCATGTTGTCAATCGTGGCCTTACAATGGCCGAGGCTGGTCAAAGGAAACTGAATGTTGGGAGAACATCTGTTCTGTTTAGGGGGTGCTTCCTCCGTTTACATTTCTAATGTTGTATTTTGTTTTCCTTTGTGCTGTGAAGTACAGTAAACCACTTTCTTTTCTGTACCACAATGACAATGATAAACTTTGTACTGTTGAAACTGATATATGCCATACAGAACAAGTGCAGCCTTGTGTATGTCATCAAAACCTGAGCCATAGTTTACATATGAAAATGCTTCCCGTTACATTGTTACATTGACAACATGACTAAACATTCTGACCGCCATGTTTGTATACACTGACACAAGGACTTGTCATTCTGATGGCAATGACATTTTCACTGACTTAAGTATTTACGTTTGAGAGAGAAACTAAGGATTTTGAGCAAGTGATGAGCTTTTGTGGGCAATCCATTGTGCATTGCTGTTTGTGCAAAATGTTGCCAGGAATGCACTTACTTGTCTGCAAATATCAAGGATGATTCCAGAAATATACCAAAGTGACTGAGAAAAACTGTAAGACCTAAATACATTAGTGAATACCATCCAACGTTGATGCTCTTATGATGAACTTATTAAAACATAAAACCTTTATTTGTTAATTTAGCTGTTGTTAAAAAATCGATGCATTATGAGTTGATGAGCTTGCTAGTTACCTTCTCCAAACAGTCAACAAATAGTTCTGTCCATGGCAGACATAAAAAAAAAAAACATTCATGACCTTCATAAATTAAACATTTTAACACATTTTAATACCCTCTAAGGTCTTTTTAGAGTACTATATTCAATACTTTTTAAGACCTGCAGATACCCTGTATTATCAGACTGAGAAAAACCTAAGATGGATCAAAGGCATTCTGGCCAGTGAGAGACACAAATTATAGTGTAAACTCAAACTGAAAGATAATACAATTTTAAAGACAGATTCTAGAAAGATTTGGTTGTTACCAGGGTTGTACCAGTCTGGGGTCTTCGGTGTCCTTCCTGTTGAAGCATCAACAATAAATAAATAAGAAAACAAATAAAGCTTTGGAAGCAGAATGTAACCAAAACTTTATAACAAGCTCATCTTGCATTTTAGTAGATTTATATATAAGCCCACAAGGCTTTGAAAACACGTGTGGAGAAATCTTTTTATTTACTTTATTGCCGTGTTATATAAAATTATACAAATACCTCAACTGTTGTGAGGCCACAAAATTCTAGTGACATTACAAATGTCAGCTCTTCACAGACAAAAAAAACAATGTTTACTTTATGTCTACAGCTAGTGCTTTCACGTGTGGTCTTACCGCGGGGTATTTGACAGACCCACTCTAGCCTGGCGCCACAGTGAAACGGTGTGGCGTAGAAAGGTGTGGGTGGCGTGTTGTGGAACAGAAACACGAGCAGGTGTTTGAAGGTGCTCTTGATTGTCTAATGAGGACAAAGTGTTTAAACATATTATTGTAAAGAAACAAGGAACAAGTTTCATAGCTGTGGCACTACAGTTCTTGTTGCTCTCTCCAGTTCAGTGATAGTTTACCTGACTGTCTGACAATACAGTCACTAACTGACGCGCCCTAAACGAGAGCGAAGGTCAGGTTCTGGCCGGCAAAGCAACATTCTTGTTAAATGTGGCGAAAACAGAAAGAATCAGCTGACACACCTTTCTCAAATAAACAAACAACAAGAAATGATCGCCATTGCTGGCTACAACCCCCGAAAGGCTCTAAATCTGAGAGGCTAATAACATCATTCAGACAGTTTAACAAATGACAGTATACTCATAATGAGAAAAACTAAGCAGGAGCGTGTTTTGCTCTGGTTGGCTGATTTTTTTTCTGTGATTTTGTTTCTAGACAGCACATAGGACACGTTATCATCACAGGGGCAGATTTCATGAGTGGCTCTTCTCATGACTCCCACAAACAGATGACCAAATGGCATTGATTCACACAGCAATCTGTACAGTATGGATAACCAGATCTTACAAACACTGAAATGAAAAATTTAAATGTTGAAAAATATGCATAAAGAAGAGCAAAGGAAAAGATAAGAAACTATAGATTAAATAATAATAATATATACAATATTTGAATAAAACAGGTAATGGAAATAGAGAATAAATGCCGATCAAATGTTTATTTCTCTCTTAAAGTCTCCGTTTACTAGTATAAATCTACTCAGCCCACCTTGAATGCAGTGCAGTCCCGATTGTATGCATCATCCTCATTGAAACCATGGTGTAAAACATCCATAGATACCTGTTGCAGACACAAGCAATAAACCGATTTCACACTCAGAAATAAATGCAGCACAGCTTAATACATCTATCAAAAACAGATATGTTGCGTTTGAGAGAAATAAAAGTGCAACTTCAGGGTCGTACGCTAGGAAACAGTAAATTTAAAAAGTTTCTTCAGTATTAGCAAAATGTGAACTGATGAAAGAGCATTTCTTGAAATGCACCGAATGCTCCACTGCCAAAAATAACATCTTAAGATGTATGATGTTTGTCTTCTCACAATGTGTTAAAGATGGGTTGTAATACTATACTGTACTATGCTACACTCACAGGTCGGCCATCGCTCCACTGCCAGGTGCGATCTAATGGGTTTCGTTTGTTCAGTCCAACCCAGAAGTACCGATTGTCACTGTAACAAGAACAGCAGAGCAAACCACCATCATTCATGACAATTAATTAATATTATTTCAAAGAAAAACCTAACAAAAACAATCACCTTAAAGCTAAAATATGTAACATTTTTGAATCATTTTTTTGTGGAAATGTGCTCCAAAACATATTTCAATACTTAAAATGAAGTCCACCTCTAAGCGAAACATTCTGTGTATAAAGATCAAAGTGATATTTTATTTTGTTTATGTTACAGTGTAATAAAAATAAATGACGACAAAAGAAAAATGTAAACAGTGTGCATGTGTATATACCTGATGGATCCTCTCATGATGTTATTCAGGGTTTTCATCTCATCAGTACTGGTGAAACTAGGCAGGTTGGCTCCCAGAGCCTGACAGAACCTCTCAGCTTCCTCCCACGAGCGCTTCCTGCTCAGCCTCTCCTCATGAAACACCTGGCAAGGTGAAACAGTAAGTCACAAGAGCTACTAAAGCAGTACCAATAAACTACCAGGCCAGAGCAGACTGTAAAGAAAGCTAGTTCGGATGTACTTCAGAAACAAGCAACAATCTATTCAATAAGAAAGCCATGGGAAAAACACATGAGAGATCATCATTTTGACTGGCCCAGAGGCAGCTTCAGTGATAGATATTTAATATTTACTTTATACAAGATACCTCCATTCCTATTTAGTTCTTTTTATATGCAAGCAGTAACCTTTACATGTAAGATCAATGCATTTCCCTTTTAACTCCTGCTATAACCATTATGACCTTTTCCAAACAAGTATCACTCTAAAGGTGGAAAAACGTCTATATGACAGGTGTTCAAAGACACACACACACACACCTACCTTGTAGCAGTATTTGCTGTCCTTTTGAGACATCCATCCATCAGGGCAGGTTGCGTTGGGGTTCGGCTCTGGTTCTGGGGGTGGAGGTGGACTCAGGTCTCTTCTACAAATTGTGCCGGCCTTAAAAAATGTACAGTTCTTCACCTCCCACTTGCCCAGGGGTTTTGTGGTGGAAATTACTGCACAACCTCCTGGATGATCTGATATACACATGCAGATCAAATACAAATAAGTTAAATCCACAGTGTGAAATTTATAATAGCTGAATTGTATTTAAACAATGAGTCTGACTTCTAACTGAAAAACCACAGTTTTTGAAGTTTTTCTTAACTCAGTATAAAAATATGGGCCTGTTGTCCTGGTATACAAACCATGATGCCAAAAAACATTTGCATACTAAAGCTGCAGTGATCAATCAATTAATTAATTATTGACAAAAAAAAAAAACAATCAAAAATCAAAAAAGTCATTATTTGTCATTACAAAATTCTTTAGTTTCAGCTTAAGGATATCTGAAGATGCCACCATAGGCTTTTGGAAATTGGGCTTTATTAATTGAGAAAATAATCAACAGATTAATTGAAAATACAGCACATTTATTCTGTTATCTAGTGTTAGCCAGTGTGTTAATTAGTTTGCTGAAGCAGTTTGTTGTGATAGTGGGTTCCAGTCCTGATATCATCACTGTTGTGTGGCTCTACATACACTGGGCATTTTGACGATGTATACTCACACACGACAACGGTATTAAATGCAGACATAGCAGAATTATTACAAAGGTAGACCTTAGGAGCAATAATAACAGATGTTTTATACTAACCTGGTTGAAACTGACCCCAGTTGGTGTATGTAACCATACCTGGGGACCCATCCTGGCTCACCCACTGGTACTCTCCTGTGTTCTTAATGTCCTGCAGCCCTATCCAAAAATACTGAGGGTTTATGCTGAACTTCTCTCCAAGCAGACGGCTGATAAAGGCCTGCTCAAACCTGGAAACAACAGTCAAAAATCACTGACCTTTTCCTGCCCAAACACAGAAAGAACTGATGGACATGTTTAAGATAGATGAGTTATAGTATGGTTTAAAGTTGGAAACAGATATCTCCTTCTGAAATGGTACCAGAAAGCATTCTGAACAAACTCCTACCTGTTTCTTATAGTGATGTTGCAGCGTTCTGTGAAGGACACTTGTTTGGTGTTAACTTGATAACAAGAGTTGCCGTGTCTCCTCCAACCCTGGGGTGGGGGAAGGGAAGACAATTGACAGCAGTGAGCTTTTTAAGTTACTTTTAAATTACAAGTAAACATGGCCCAATTTGTCACACTCATGTATAATGCTAGTTTTGATACATATGCGGTCCTCTGCTATGGGAACAGTTACATCAGTATTATTTTTTCCCCCAATATCTTAGGACCTTCTCAGACATGCACTAGAACCCTTAAATTATGTAGACATTACCCAGGGGGGAGCTGTATGTGAGAATGCAAATGTCCAAATCAGATGACCCGGACCTTAATCAGAGTTTACTCTGCCAGCTCCTTAGTACAAAGTCCACTCAAGGCACAAATGGGCTGGAGCGAGGCCATGTGAGAATACAGCATTTTATAATCTGGATTATTCACATGGAGCTAGTGGGGGTATTAATGACATTCTATCATGTGAGACTGGGAGCTGGTTCCACAGGAAAGGTGGTTAGCTAAAGGCTGAGCCTCCCATTCTACTTCTGTGGACTCTAGGAACCACAAGTAAACCTGCACTGTTGAGATGTTAAGGTAATATGAGGTCTTTAAGATGTGATGGAGCTTTGTCATAAAGGGCTTTGTATGTTAGGAAAAGGATTTTAAACATAGACCATAAATAAAATGATCACAGCTTTCCAAAAAGAAATAACTGAGCAGTATTATTTGCAATGCCTCTAACTGCTGAGTCTGGACCAAAATGACATTATGGCTAATCATATTTAAAAGCTAATGTGAAGCACAGGCAGGCTTTGCAAGCACCACTGGGTCACACAGACAATACTTACATCTTCAAAGCGACATCCTGCAAGTGTTACCGATTCCCTGACTTCCCCATTCTTCTGACACATAAAAGGTAGCCTCTGTGAGCAGTCCCCAACCCTCCAACCATGAGACTGTGGTGAACAGACGCAGGTTTGATTTTGCAGGCCTCAAATAAACAAACTTCTTAAGAAGAACACAAGACTGGACACACAAATACTCCACATAACAAAGAAGCAATAGGTGTGGTTGCACAAAAATAAATGCTGTCACCCCCACATGAACACACACACACACACACACACCTCTCCAGAGTAGAACACACAGCTGGTATTCTCAGTGGGCTGAACTGGTTGATTTGAGCCCCAGTAGGTGAAGGTGACTGGTGCCTCATCAATCCACTTAAAGACAGTGAGGTTAGTGCTGCTACCTTTCAGTCCTATCCACACATCCAGTAACTTGTTATCTGATGAGTGTAACACATAAGAAAAATCACTTTGTTTAATCATTTAAAATCAAACTGAAACAGTCAAGGCGTGGGTTTGGAGAGAGACAATGATTTAATTAAATTCTCATTTCAAACTCTTTTTTTTTTATAATGATAGTAAAAGAAATAAGGCAGTAAAATGTAAAATACTTGTTTCATGACTCAGACTCTGGATGATTACTTTATCTCTGCCTTAAATCTCAAAAGAACAGCAAAATTCTTAAAAGAAGCCAGGCCACATAAAAACAACTGATAAATTTGCTTTAGCAGATATTTCACTTGTTCCGAGAAAATTATCAAATTAACTTACCAAGTAAAATAATATAACAAAAAGAATTTACCTGCATGGAAATTTGTACTGATCATCTCTTTGCTGTCAATGGAGTGAAAGCTTGCCAGAGAGCCTCCCTGTGTTTTGTTACAGTACTGCTGGGCATCTAGAAAGCTGAGAGGCTTGTCCTTCTCTAACTTGTAACACCAGCCTTTCCATGGAACCCAACTGTCCACACACACTGTTTCATTATATTCAAAAGAGTCTGAAGAGAGGGAGCAAGACAAATGGAAGCTGTGAAGGGAATTCACATCAGCATGATCTACATTCTAAATCCCAAAACCACAAATTTGACTAAACAGGCTTTATAATGTGCACATTTAACACCATCTATCCTTAAACCATTAATCTGAATATGGAAAACCCCTTTAATAGGGTGGAAAAGGGAGAAACAACAGTGGAGGAATCTCACTTCCAGAACATGCAAACATGCAATAGTTGCTAAATGTGCACAAAGGAGACAAAGAACAACTAAAACTCCAAAAAAAAAGAGCTAAACTACAAACAGCAGTAATGCGCCTAACAGATTGGTGCCAACTTTTGTGTCCACCAGTGTCTAAATACAACCTGACATAGCTGCTAGCATGACTGTAGACTCTTGGTTTTATTTAAATATGACTCAGTACAACTATAGATGCAGATGGCGAGGGCAGCAGCTCACCTACCTGTGGTTGTTACGTGAGAGGAATTGAAGCTCTTCTTGCAGATGTATGGCAGCTGTATATTGCATGATTCAGATTCAAAGTTCTTTTTGGAATTCAGGACGCCACAGTCTGACT
>NW_018127884.1:547121-549995 GCF_001952655.1 Monopterus albus | reverse complement strand
AAATACCAAATCACATACTGACTGTGAAAGCAGAGCAGAGGATTGGCACTTACCTCTAGGTATCCATTTAGGCTCAGTTTATCAACACAGAGAGGTTTCATAAAAATGTTTTATGTTGCAGTGCTGGTTAAATCAGCTAGTAGCAGCACTGCAATGCTGTGAATTATAGCAACCACAAGGAACTCATATCCATAGAAGGCTAGATGGCTCCAGTATCCATAATGTTCATATTGTAAAGTAATAACACCAACTTCCCATTGAGAAGAAAAAACAAACACGTTAACAGTGGCTAGAAGGCTTTATAAAGCCTTCCATTCACTACTATTAATGAGTTATTCAGCAATACCAACAATCCCACTGTGTCCAATAACCAGGCACAGTGAGATTCTGTAAAAACACTGGCCTCAGTGTTTCTCTCAATGACACCAAGTCTCACTTTATAGGAGGGCAGCAACAACAGCAACAGGATACAGGTTTTGGTGTGCTGGGAGAGGCAGACGTTTCAGGCAACTGAAACTGGATTACTGCAGTAAATTTGTTGCAAACTTAAGTTTTAAATCAGGACTGTGGCGCATTGACACCAGTTTTTTTTTGTTTTGTTTACCACCATGCATTATAACAACTCTAAATTTACGTGTGTTTACATGTCTCACAATTGTTACGGTCATCAACTGAAATGGCATGACCATAAATTTAGCATGGAACTACATACAAAAAATAATGACACTCCTCACTACTTACACAGATACTCTCAGAAATGGAGCAAAGATTAAAAGTAATACAGAGCAAAGACAAAAGTAAAAATTATAAAAGCCTTGCCTTGTTCCCAGCGCAGGATGGAGAGAGGGGAGCCATCTGACCACTGCCAGCCCTGAGATGTGTCTAACTGGTGAAGGCCAATCCACATCCTCTCTGGCATTGTGCCAAGGCCGTCCAGTACTGCACAGTGCAACAATACAGCAGACAGGACAAGTAATGGCTACATTTAAAAAGGCAAAAGATAATGCTAACATTATATGAACTGTCTAGACCATTTGTAACTGTGAAAATAAACTACACAATGCAGGGAAACAAAATAAGATGACTAATGAGGAGAAGAGTGGGAAAAACATACATTAGTTAAGACCCCAGTGTAACATAAAACTGTCAAGAGTCTCGACTAGGGTTGCAATAGTATGAGAGTTTCACAGTATGATAACTGTCTAAGGAAATATCACGGTTTCATGGTATTACACAATCACTATTATTATCAGCTAGAATGACCCTCAGAAAAATGAAAAAATGTCTATTTTATTGCAAGTAACTGTGCCAGTTGATTAGGCTGGACTGCAACAGTAGACTGACCCTAAAGAATAAACAGAGTTATAAAGATGATAAACAAATGTATACAACTATAACATGTCATATAACTAAAGCATGTTAGTTTGCATGTTATCACCAGTAGCAGAGGAAGTATTCACATCCTTTACTTAAGTAAAAGTACTAATATCACACTGTAAAAAGATGCATACTCTGTTAAGAAAAGTCCTGCATTAATAATGTTAAGTAAAAGGAAGTAAATAACACAAAATGTACTTAAAGTATTAGTAGGCTCCTCAATGCAAAAAAAAAAAAAGTTATACTACACAGTATATTATATTATCAGCCTATCACTTGTGCACTGATATAAAAGCAGGATTTGACTGTTGTAGTTAGTTGAAAAACCTCACACGCTACAGAAACCAAAACAACAGAAGAATCCAACCAGTGCTTTAATCTGGGAGATGCCTCTACAGGAGGACAGATGACGCAGATTGGTGAAAGCCGCACGGAAGCCAACCAGCTGACGAATCTCCTAACGACGAAAGCAACAACAAAGATCAGAACTTGGAACGTATGAACCATGTACGAAACTGGAAAAGCAGCTCAAGTGGCAAGTGAGATGAAAAGATATAACATTCAAGTACTAGGAATCTGTGAGAGCAGATGGAATGGGTCTGGCATGACATCACTTGCCAGTGGAGAGAAAATCCTCTACTCGGGACATGCAGACGAGAATCATGACCACACAGAAGGAGTTGCCATCATGATGTCCCCAGTAGCAGCCAGAACCCTTATGGAATGGCAGCCCGGCTCTCCTAGAATCATGACAGCAACGTTCAACTCCAAGGGAAGAAACGTTACATTCATCCAATGCTACTCGCCTACTAACGATGCTGATGTGGAAGCAAAGGAAAATTTCTACAATTCTCTCCATACAGTGGTCAACGAGTTACCCAAGAGAGACATCAAGATACTGATGGGTGACCTGAATGCCAAGATAGGAAAAGACAACCTTGGAAAAGAATTGATTATGGGAACCCAGGCCCTTGGAGAAATGAATGAAAATGGCGAGCTTTTCACAGACTTTTGCGCTTTTAATGACCTAGTCATTGGTGGCAGTGTATTCCAGCATAAAGACATCCACAAAGAAACCTAGATCTCACCAGACAGCAACACCAAAAACCAGATAGACTACATCACTATCTCTAGGAAATGGAGACGAAGCCTACAAGACACAAGATCCCAACGAGGGGCAGATGTAGCCTCAGAGCACCACTTGGTGATGGGAACCATCAAAGTCAAGCTACGAGCTTTCAGAGACATAGCCAATCGACCTCACATCAAGTTTAACATCCATTGGCTGAAGGAGAAAGCCTACAGAGACACCTTTTCAGCCTCTCTGAGGAACAGATTTAAAGCCTTGGACTTGGTAACCGAAGAAACACCCCTGGAAGAACACTGGAGCTTCCTAAGAGACACATTGACAGACACATGCCAAGAAGTGCTGGGCAAAAGAAAATGGACAACCAAGGAATGGCTCTCCAGTGACACATGGCAACTGATAAAGAACAG
>NW_018127884.1:545659-546826 GCF_001952655.1 Monopterus albus | reverse complement strand
ACCCCTGCCCTCAGTGAGACCAGACATCCCCCCTGCAGACACACCACTCAAAGTCAACACCAACCCTCCCACGAAAGCGGAAATCCTAAAAGCCTTGAAGATCTTAAAAAATGGGAAAGCAGCCGGCCCAGATGGAATTCCCCCAGAGGCGCTCAAGGCAGACCTTCCAACCACAGCCAACGTGCTGCTACCTCTACTGCAGAAGGTTTGGAGGGAAGGAAGAGTACCAGCAGACTGGAAAAAAGGGCACATGGCAAAACTTCCCAAGAAAGAAGACCTAGGATCCTGCAAGAACTGGTGCGGCATCATGCTACTGTCAGTACTGAGCAAAGTACTAACCCGCATTATCCTTGACCGGCTGAAAGATGCAGTGGAAGAAAAACTTAGACCAGAACAAGCCGGCTTTAGGAAAGACAAGTCATGTACAGATCAGATAGCAACACTCCGAATTATCATCGAACAATCCTTGGACTGGCAGTCAACGCTGTACCTTAACTTCATCGACTTTCGTCAACCGTTCGATAGTGTGGACAGGGAAACTATCTGGCAGCTCCTCCATCACTATGGAATCCCTCAAAGTTTCATCACCCTGATCCAGCAACTTTATGAAGGCGCCACATGCCAAATTATCCATAATGGCAAATTGACAGAGGAGTTTGAGGTGAGAACAGGAGTCCGACAAGGATGCATGCTCTCCCCAATGATCTTCCTGTTAGTGGTCGACTAGGTGATGCATCAGACAATTAAAACAGGAAAAACCGGAATCCAGTGGTCCCTGACTCAATTCCTTGAAGACCTGGACTTTGCGAACGACTTGTGCCTGATGTCCCAGAAAAGCCAACATATGCACCAGAAAACCGATAGCCTAGCCCAAGAAGCATCCAAGACTGGACTGCGGATCAACCTAGAGAAGACTAAAATCATGACCCTGTTAAAAAAGCAGCAGAAGCCAATCACCCTTGGAGACAGCGAGCTGGAAGAAGTCACCTCTTTCACCTACCTGGGCAGCATTGTATCAGCATCAGGTGGTTCTGACAAGGACAACAAAGCCAGAATCAGGAAAGCTAAACACGTCTTTATTACCCTGAGACCAGTCTGGAGGTCAACATCCCTATCTGTCCGCAACAAAATACGAATTTTCAACAGCAACGTTAAGTCTGTCCTTCT
>NW_018127884.1:525336-545482 GCF_001952655.1 Monopterus albus | reverse complement strand
TGGAGACGATCCTGTGAAGAGGAAATGAAGAAGTGCAACCTGTCGTGGGGTGAAGTGAAAAAGGCTGCCCAGAATAGACTGCGTTGGAGAGCTGTTGTTGAGGCCCTTTGTTCCACGGGGAATCCAAGGAGATAAGAAGAAGAAGAAGAAGTTGGTTGAGGTGGAGCTCTGTTGAAATATTTAACATCCATGAGCAACCACTGATTATTTTCATTACAGATTAACCTGCTGATTATTTTATCCACTAATTGACTGATTGGTTTGTAAAACTTCTGACAATGTCATCACAGTGCTCTAAAGGATTATCACAACAGGCCAGACTTGTCTGTGCGCACACACACACACTCACACACACTTATGTGAGCCAGGAAAGTGTGTGTGTTTCCGGGTTAGATCAGGATCAGCGGCAGCTCTTTTGTAAGACAAAGGTTAGAGAAAGAACAAACAATGTGTAAAATGTTTTAGATAGGGTTAGGTAACCCTTTGTTAACCAACATTTATTGTTTGGAATTAAAATTATAAATGGGACACATACTTTGACCTGTACAGAGAGATGGTGTCCTCAAAGGTGTTTGTTTTTGAGATACCCAAAGGAATCCTATGCTGCCAATTTAAATTTCTTTTTTGGTGGATGGAGCTTGGTGATTTCAGCCACCTTCTCTCTGCCATTTTTCCGCTTCATGTGTGCATGTGATACTCACTGCAGAGTCTGACAGGCAGTTGAGGAAGAAAGGTGCACATGCATTGTTTTTTTTCTGCAATACTGGTAATAAGCAAATGTGCATAAGTGTCAGTTTTCATTCCATGGTATAACATGAAACCGGTATACCCCCCTGCAACCCTAGTCTCAACTACGTGCTGGTGCAGCCCAGGCCAAGTTTAAAACCATAAATTAAATCTATGTTGTTGACGGCTGCTGGTTCAGGAAGAACAGTTGGCCTGTGAAAGAGAACTGCTGCTGCTCAATTCACACACCGTTTCCCTCTATGTGGTTCTCAACCGTATCAAAATTGTGAACAAGTGCCACAAATGCAACAATGCAGTTGCAATAGCTATGCTCTCAAACTGCTAACAGAATCAATATTATTTTGGGTGCAAGCCATGTGATATCCTCCAGACATAACAGGTTAGTTAATAATAATGTAAACTCCACTAATTTCTAATCAAAAGACAGTGCTGTTAAAATGTTTTTAATAATTCTACAGTGTTTATAACCCAAAATCCCAGAGAAGACCCTGAATTGCATTACTTTATAATAATGCATCATAAGCACAGCAGTGGAAAACAGCATCATGATCAAGAGTTAAAAAAAAGGAACAGAAACAAGTGGTAGAAAAAAGGGAGTCTGTCTCAACATCCACGCATGACAGCATTGTAGGCAGGTTAAGTGCCACCTTGTATAACAAATTTACAGCAGATGCTGCACCAACAACACCCCATCACCTACTTAGACTGAAAGTCTGCAGATAATTTGCAGAAAATGGCAATGCCTCTGCCTATGCACAGTACACAAATACTTTCTCATAATAAAAACCACATCTATGGAGGCTTGTGGACAAAATTATACTTCTGATTAACTGGTTTGTGTGCGACAGAACTTCGGGGAATAATTACATTTCTCAAGATTACTGACCTATAAAGATCAGTTGTGATAGTATTCATATCAGTAAAAAACTTAAATTAATTTTGTTTGTGTGGTGTTGTAGTGTCGGGAAACAAAAAGAGAGATGTTTCACTTTCTGCTCTGGAAATAGTGTTGCCCACACTTAGAGAACAGAGGCCGCTCTGAAAATGAAACTATTTCCTTCAAAGTTCAAGAGGAATAAATACTCTGTCTTTTGAATGACTCAGACCAGGTGATATATTTAAGAAAGGATTTATTTTTAGTCATTTTCTTCTTTTAAAATCATCGGCAAGCCTGTACAGAATTTCCGAGCCCTGCCAACGTTATTATCATAGCTGCTCAATGAATCCAATATGCCATACTATAAGTGGAGAAGAAAAAGGAGTAGTAATAAGGAATTCTTACTGGTTTTGGAGTTGAGCTCGTAAGGATCAGACACACTGAGCAGATCAGCTCCCTGACTACGACATGAATCCAACGCTTCCAGCCAGGTCACTGCAACACTTGAAACAAACTCATAGCAGAATTCCCCTTCTGGCCCAGCAAAGAGAGACGTGCAACCTTTCTCTGCAAAGTCAAAGAGACAACGTGAGTCTGAGAGTGCGTGTGTAGAAATCTATGTGTTATTCAGTTTCATTAACATGGACATATTTTAACATAATTTATTAAAATAAATAAAAATATCTTGCACACAATGAGTTTCTAACAAATATTTTAGGTAAATAACATTGTGACTAAAGTTAGAATCATGACAATGTTTTGCTGAATGTCGCCACAGACAATATCCTTTTGAGTAAAAACAGAATGCAACGTGCCAGGTGTCAGACAGTGTCCCTTCTTTCTGTCTTGGTCGTAGTCAGAGGAGGTGGCACACCACGACAACCCAGGGAAATCTGCATCAGGGAGGCATCCATGATGCCAGCTGCCATTGTATTTGAAGGGGAACTCACAGGGTTTGCCAGCAGAGTTCCCATTGGTGGTGTGGACGACTGCACAGGGACAAGATATGAACAAAGAGCAAAGTCAAAGACCTATTACAAGATCCTGGTAAAAATATGTTGTACTGTAAAACCAAACACATGTTGAAAGTTAAATTTGGTGTCTTGTTGCATACACTAAACCACATTCTTCTCAAGATAAACAAACACAAAAATGTCAAACAGATGGCACTAAAATTAACTAAAGTCAGAATAAACTCTTTCTTTAGAGCCATTGTTGGACAACATAGCAAGAGGGAAATTTGTTGGTGTTCAACAAAACCACAGAGACAGAGGACATTTAGCGTTGCATATGCAAATAATGGACTATATCTAACACTGAATGTAGGTTTCTACATAGGCACCTCAGCCTAAACCTACAGCAGGCCCTGTACGATGACAACTAAATGAGATGAGTGTGAACAAGAAGAAAGCGCATTCTATAGCTAAGAAATAAGATAGCTTATAAAGATATTGGTGCAGAAAATCACAGGAGAGTTTGCTGTTTCAAAGACAGAACTAGAAAGAAAAGAAATAAAATACTGTGTGAAGGAAAATAGTTGTAATACAAACCAAACCAAAGCTTAGATTTAGAAAGGCTGAGAAAAGCGGTATATAAATGAAACTTCATGCCAGTCTGCTCCTTTCCATTTGTGTATAGAGAAAGCATATACCACATTTTCTGGGCCTCTGATTTATAAATACAGTAGTTTAAAAACTTTAACTCCTGCTATATGTCAACAATTTCCCCAAACCAGTCAGATACAGACACCACCTTTCACATTTCTGAAAAATACAGATTATTTTGATTAGTATTATCTATTTCTATAAATGTAAGTGTAACTTAAGATGTAACTGTAGATCTTACAAATGATAATCAACAAGAAATTCTATCAAAGTTACTGTACAATATCAGAGTTAGTTTCAAAATGTGCATTTTAAAGACCTAAATTTATTCAAATGTCAAACTTTCCCTGTCTACTCACAGAGATAAACTCCACATATTCAAGGTAACAGAGTACCAAGGTACCAATACCAAAACAAAAGTGAAAGCAGCTTTTATGTCACGCACAACACAAACTGACTGCATGCATTGAGAGAAGGAACTCCCCCAAGATTCAGAAGACAGAGTAGAGTCTGAGACAGTCAGCCTTTAGAGAAGTCCCATTCCTTAACTTGCACTTTCACTCCCCACAAAGGAGGAAAAACTGATGGGCATGAAGACAGCCCATCAGTCAGGCTCTGTATAAAATGTACCAGAACCTGTTTAGTCACGAGACACAAACGCTAGCAGAGGTAACACCAGTACATGGGTGGAACATAGGAAGGTTAATCCCCTTTCACAGGAAATATATCCTCTGACAGAACTGGATGTGTTACACTCAACACAAGCTGCATTTAACACTACTTTCATCTCTTGACTGAGTTCCATAATGGACTGCTCGGAGCACTTTTTACTGCACTGAGATCTATGTAAGCATTTGCTCCCTCAGATAACAGAAAGGAAACCACACTCACCACGGTATGGCCTCTGGCAGATGTTGTCCTGGGAGTCTCCTCTTACCCAGTTATCACCAGCGTCCCCTCTCACTCCAACTTTGTCTTCACTGACTACCAGACCCATCTGATAAACAGTGTAAACAGCCCCATCCAGGCAGCGCCAATACAGGAGGTTGGCACCACAGTCAACCAGGGACACTGTCTTGGTGGGGATGTTCAATGCCAGACAGAGTGATGTGGCCACATGGAAGAGGCGGTGACCCCAGCCCCACTTCCACAGCTGGGACCTGCTGTTTGGGTCACATGTAGTAAGGCTCAAGTTTTCCGAAGCATCTCTATCCAGGCACTTCCCTGTGCTGGAGTGCTTGATGGTGAAAGCATCCTCATCTGCAATAATGGGACAGACAGAGAACACCTCAGCTTAAAAATAAATGACTGATTTCACCTTGACATCTGCTGAAAGCTTTTTGCTACCATTAAGATCTAGACTGGGGTCTGCAATGAGCTTCCACTCTAAAATGATTACTGAGTCAGTGCCTGTTGCTTTATGTTGTAAAGGCAAAAAAAGAAAAACAAAAATTACCAGACATAAAATGAAAATATCTGTCACATGATGCCTGTGCAAAATCCCAGGACAGGATAAATATCTTTTAAAAATATTTCTGACTTTCAGTAAGAAAGCCATCACAAGGAAAGAGATGCAGGAAAACCCTCCAACCAAAGACGGCTGACTATTTGCCAATGAAATCAAGAATGAACTGACTTTTATCTTAAGATAAAGCTTTGAACAATAGCTACTGTAAGATAGTACTATATACAGTACACAATATACTATACGATATGGCAATCAGATGTAACTCATCACATGCCTTTAGAGACTCCCTTTTGTATTCTTGTTCAAGTACTGACACTGTCAGTCCATGTACTTAACTTTAATACATCAATAATAATAATAACCTCTTACACCTGATGTGTATTTTGTAAGGTCGTGGCCTAATTACTTTTAAGGTGGAGTACTTTTATGTCAGCAAAAAACGCCGTAACCCAAGTATCCCACCCTCAAACATAAAATCTGAGAGAAATGCTTGATCTGTGGCTTTGAGTCTGCATTTAAACTAATATATTTTATAGAAGATACACAAGTATATGCACAGTTAAAGAGAACAGGGCATAAAGTATAATAACCTGGATAAATGTTAGGATTGATTACAGCAGCATATGAAGCAAACAAAAACATACAGTATCTACCCACACAGACTTTACAAAATAAATACCAAGATCATATTGCAGCCTCATTGTACAGTACTACAGCCATGCAGGCTTGGTTATTACTCCACTGAGCACAAACAATATAACGTTAGCTAGCATGTATACTATGACAGCTGTGTACAGATGTAACACATGACATACTGTACAGTACACAGAGCTACTGTACAAGGGGAGGTGTGGTCAGTCAGTGAGGTTGCAACTTCTTTATCCTGTCGGGATACTGAGTGACATAAACCCCCTGGGGGATGGAAACAATGTCAAACTACTACAAGTTAAGCACCTGGGTCGTACCTGCCTCCACTTCTTGTTGTCTAACAGGTTTGTAGCTACTGTCGTCGGATTCGCACCAAGTTGTTATTTACAGTAAATGCGCCAAATAGCGAAATGGCTTAGTCACAGCGGAAATATGTTAAGCGACACAGAAAGATAAGGAAACTATCGGAGGGTGAGATAAGCCACTTACCAAGACCTCCAACATTCGCCGATGAGCAGGTCCCCAAGAAAACACTCCCCAACACAGTCAACAAACAAAGGGAAAGTGTTGCTTTGGATAATATCTGCATGGTCCCGGCTGAGTCTTTTTGTTGGATTCATAAAGAATCTGCCTTCCAGAGAGCTGACGCACTGAATATAGGCCGGTTGATAACTGAACTCGGAAACGAAAGTAACGTTAAACAAACAACTAACCTAATCCTCCCCCAGCTGTCAGCTGTATTTTAGAGTCCCGCTTCGACAACGCTGTTAAGCTAACAGTAACCAGAATACAAGAAGGCACTTCCTGCTTAACCTTCAAAATAAAGTTCTAAAGAAATGTACTGACAACTACTTCCGCTAGGGAAATAATACGTGAATGAATGTTATATATGATTTTTAAAAAATGTGTATGGCAAACCAAACAATACCTTACAAAGACAAATAGGCTGTACGACACAAAAATTATTCTTAGACGAAATAAAATCAATTATAACATGAAGTCAATATAATGACCTAATAAAAACAAAAAAAATTACATGCAAAGACAGGAGTGAGATATATACTAAATTAAACTAAGAAAATGAAAAATACTACGTGGAAAGTATGAGGAATAAAATTATACTTCTGTAAATCAAACCTAAGGTACTCACTAGGTCAAGTAAATTTTGAGGTGCTAAGTCAAAATGATGAGACACAAGTCAAAAAATATGACTGTACAGTGTATCATTATTTTAAAAACATGTCTCATCATTTTGACTTAGCATGTGAAAAGTTTGATTTAGGCCTACACTCTTGACTGGCTTAGTCAGAAAGTATTATTTTTATCATGCCATAGCCTAATTTTCATATTCTTTCATGGTCAGTCTTTTTAAGATTGAAATTGGCTTCCACACATTCAAACTAGCTTATGTTGATGCCATATATCTGAACCTATAAGCCAAGAAGACAATCACTTACATGTCCTTAAAGTTCTCTTCTATCAATAATTGTCATTTATGGTAGCTACGGTGTGTCTCTCTTAATTCAGAATCTGTGCCTGGGTGTACTTTATAAACATGTAGCATTATATAATATACACTATATACTGTAAATATAGAGTGATTAAAGTGCCATATCAGCAGTATAAAACATGTCTGGGTGCCAAATTTTATCTTGCTTTGAAGGCGAAATTACTCGTCTTCCGGCTTTGCCTTTGTCTGTTCTGGCTCTTGGCGTTAGTGCCCTCCCTTCACATTCTTAATTGCCATGGATGTATTGTCTACTTACCCACCTCACGCCCACTTAGGAAGTTTCCGTCAACCAACACTCACATTTTGTTCTTCGTCCGCCAGCTGCAGAAGACAGCGCCCAAACAACTAATAGCAAATTATTCCTTCTTATATTTCAACACACTACAGTTATTATGGTTTTATATGTATATCTATATAACAGCTGTCATTAATTTGTAATTTACATCCTGGTGTCAGACCGTCAATAGCTGCACTTTGCTCCCAATTCTTCAACAGTTGTTGCCAATCACTGATGGCCTTGTTAAGTAAATCTATGCTTGGACGGTGCTCTGCTGAAATCCACTACACACTAGGTGATTATTATATCATTACACAAAGGCTACAAGCTCAGCATTGCACCCACAGAGACCATATATGTTATCTATTACAACAAGAAAAGATACAATACCAAAGGCAATCAGGGGTGACTTGGAGAACAAAGGTACTCTAATTTGAAAATTAGACCTTCTTGGCCTAATTCCCATATCTTCAATAGGCTGAGTATCTTCCTACAGCCCACAAGGACTATACTTTATCTGACCTAGAACTTTTTAATGGAGCCACCACAAAATGAATTTAGTTTCACCTTGTTCCAATTGTGGCTGTTCTTCATAATGCGAAAATTATTTTATTGTCATTTTATTAGACTTTAACAAAAGGCAGCAATTCTCTGAACCTTGCCACTTTGTAGTGACAGTGAACACAATCAAGCAAACATGAAGTATTTCATTTTCCTTTAAGGATACAGCACAGAACTGCCAAAAATGTAAGCAAAAGATCCAAATTGCAAAAAACAAAAAAACTCAGGTGGGTATAGAGAGTGCATGGTTAGATATTACTGTACGAATTCTTTGACCCAAGTTACACACATATGTAATGAGGATGTACAATATCAAGGAATTAGCTAATTGTGGCCATACTGTGGTGAAATTTTTAGGCTCTATTACACAAAAAAAGTTAATTACAGTACATAAAAAGCAAACAAAGCCTTCACTAAGGATTTCCTCTATTTCTAAGTCTCCTGTGCTTTAACACAACAAGACAGTGATCAAACTGGTATGGTTGACATTGTACCGTTTATAACATTTAATTTACAGAGTGAAGACAAAACACAGTGCCCAACATATAAGGCAGATATATAAACATATAGACCCTACACAAATCAGTTAGGCCTACCTTAAATTTATTAAAACAAAACCATAGTTGTGCAAAATACAACTCAATTTGTCATGTCTCACATTTTCTCTTAGTTTTGAACATACAATGTGAAAAAAATACAAAATACAAAAGTAATACTGATATAGCTGCTGTATCACACATACAGCTCTAACAACTGCTGGATTCTGAATAAAATATAGAAAATTACATCAGAAATATCACTGGACCTTCTTTGTTTTATATATGACAATAAAAGTTTTGACAAGTAAACCAAGATTTTCCTTCACCTGTTTGAATCTTAAGTAAAACCTTTCTTTATTATCCAATTTGTTTTCCTAGCATGTGTTTGCATACACATACCACAGAATTATAACAAATGTTCAGTACCTCTTTTAACAAGTTTAAAACTCTCAAGCATTCCTTCCTCAACATTCTCATTTATGTGAATTTTGTTAGTCCGCCACAGCAGTTCAAATGTGGGCTCTTCAGTCATCTTCATATCATTTGACTCATTTAAATTATTTGGGTAAATGAAAACCCTACTGAGCAACTGGGATCCTTCAAACACATTCTCATATTTAAGAATAAAATATTTGCCGTCATTGTCTCAGTACTGTCCTGAGGAGTCAGCGTCACAGCTTTACAGTGTCATGTGGCATTGAGAGACAGAAAGAGAACAGAAGGACAACAGAGAGGAGCCACTGAGTGCTATTCTCCTGAGTGAGCCTCCAGGTCTGTGATCAGCACGTTTCCATCTGACTCTGTGTCCTGTGAGCTGGTTTGTCTGTAGTAAGCATTGCCAAGCCTGGGGAGCCCATGAAAGCATGCAGAGTTCTTATACACAAACCACATTGCTCCTGCCAGCAGTACAAAGATCAGTACAGCCACCAGCATTGCAGTGGGGATGATACCATGATGTGAACCTGAAATACACAACATGATAGCTTTTATGAAGTCACTCTTTGGTTGCATGTATAAAGACAAACACAGATGAATCTCTACATGATAAATCACTCTTAGCATGTTTGATCATATACTGAATCATTACTGAACTTTACACAGCCCCCCAATATGAAACAATGTGCTTAGGACTGCTAAAGGACACATTACATTTTTCAAATCAAGTCTTTAAGTCACTCAAATTAGGACACATTACCATTTAGTGGCTCCACTTCTACCTCGGTCATTACATCTGCAAAAGAACACGTGGAAGTTTGATATAACGTACTATCTTGGGGAATTAGACCATTTAGATGAGCTGATAAGAAACCTTACACTAATATTACCTATCAAAAACTCACTGCCATGAAATGTGATCTTGTTCTAAAATTGTTCAGCCAAAATTATAACAGTTGTTAGGATAAGCTTATTTTACCCTATTGTCAGGGTGTTGGGTGAGCATTCTAATGGAAACCCAGTGTACATGTTAAATGATGTTTTGATCTATGACTGTGCCCCACAGTGGGTATAAGGCCATGATGTCATACATGTAAATCAGCTGAGCACCATGACAGGTAATACCATTCACTAGCCCTAGGCTACTGTGCCTAAGATACTGTACTTTAAAGCTGCTTTTAACTCCTATCATCACTCAAGCAAAGAGTAAATGCTGACTGGCTTGACCCAGCCTCATATCTGGATCATATCTGTTCAGGCTAAGCTGCTGCTTAAAGTGCCTTTGATTTTGTGTTACTTATTTATCTACTTTATATTTCATTTGTATTTTGTGGCATTCATGTGGATGGCGAAGTAAGAATTTCATTGTACAGGGAAACACATTTCCTAACTGTGCATATGACAAATAAACACTTTGACCTTTGACCTTGTAGCTCGAGCAGCAGTTTCATCTAAATGTCTAATCCCACTCCACAGTCCAGCTGTTACCGCTAGTTATCTATTTCTGCCAGACCAGTTATATCAGAAAATTCCCACTCTCTGACCGTGTGCTTGTTAAAAGCTTTCTTATATCCCACTCTCTGTACTTGGTAGAATGACCTGGAATTACATCTACACTGTATTGTAGACTAACCTAGAGTGGCTGTCCCAGCTGATTTGTTAGGCAGTTTCATTAGAGGCAGTGTCATATTTTTTGACATGTGTCTCATCATTTTGACTTAGCACCTCAAACCATCACCGTGTACTTTCACTAATCTCACCAATGTCCACTGCTTAACACTGAGTAATATATTTGTTCTCTGAGAGGCCACCTCTCTTTTTCAGGAACACCCTGTCCACATTCACACCTGTAAGTTGCCCAGTACAACCACAGACTGACCTGTGGCTAGGGAGCAGCTACACTGGAGCTGGTGGGGATTAAGAGCAGTGGTGTGAATAAGGGTGAAGCAAGCACTGCTTTGTCACTTGTCCCACACACCTGTCTGGGGATTGAAGTGGCGCCCTTCTGTCCACAAGCTCACTTCTCTAGACTTTAGGCAACCACATAACATTTTACATAATGTTACTAGCACTTGCATCCTCATTGTATCTGTGTTTAATTCTCAAACACTACAAAAATGAGCTGAAAGACGTAGAGCTTGAGGGAAACTGCAGAGTGTGGTGACAATTATCTGTGGGTTCATCACTGCAATCACCCCCTTTCGCTTGCTAGTAGTCATGTCATCAATAATTAACAGAAAATGATCATTATACCAGCTATAATGGATATGATCACTTTAACAACTCCATACAACTGTGCCTCAGTCCTTGAATAAAACCCACTCCCAAACTGAAGTAAATAGGGCCTTTGCCTTTGTGCTCTTACATCATCTTATTTGTACTCCCAATTTTTACACAGCTCACAGCTAAGTTCGACTAAAGGGACTCAGTATTCTCTCAATGGGTCCTGGAGTTCCGAGCTACAGCCCCTTGTTCAACTTACCTGAGATGGTTTTGCAGACAAAGCCAAGCCGTTCAGTGCACTGTGACTGGTGCCATACACCATCAACCACCCTGGTAGTAACACAGGTATCTGTAGTCAGCAGCTTGGAGTCTGGGGCTTTATTGGCCCAGTTGGTGTAATCCACCGGTGAACCATCCACCCAGGCCATAGAATCAGCTAAAAGCAGAGGCCACAACTGAATGAAACAGATTTCTGAATGTCGTGATCATCTGATGGGGATGGGAGAGATCCTTACTGTCAGTGTTGAAGTACATCCCCAACCACACAGTCTGGTGAAGGAAGCCCAATGACCACAGCTGCTCCAGAATAAAACGATTCTCTGTCTCACTCTCAATGGTCAGGACATCTGAGGTGTTGACTAGAAAGAGACAGCAGCACAATAAACCTCTGTGCAGTTTGAATGAGTAGTTTGACATATTTTTTCACTATTGCGCTGAGAGTTAGGTGAGATTTTTTTATAGCATATTTTTTCACTTTTTTGCTGAGAGTTAGGTGAGATTTTTTTATACCATACTTATGTTTGTATGGTCAATATGACATAGGAGGATTTAACTTTTTTCATCTAATCAGTGCAAGTGTCAGTTTTCTTAACCCTGGTGCTTTTCAGAGCAGCTCCTCCCTTTGACCTGTAGGGGGAGGGCATGCATTCCAACCAGCAGATTAGATTGATAAAGCAGTTGGTTCTTTCATTTTTCAAATTTTTAATCATGTTATCATTTTTATCTAGAAAAAAAACAACAACACAGACATTAAAATCACATATTATGAATTCCTACCTTTCTGCCTACAGTGCTGTCTGGACTCTTCAAATGTAAGTTTCTGCACCACAGGCTCAAAGTTGTAACAGCCATGTCCAAATTTCACCCACCTCGAGGAACACTGCACCTCATATGAGATAAATGGTTTGCTCCCTGTGAGGAAGAGCAGGAGATGGTATTATGTGTAACAGAAACCAAGAACAAGAGATGCAGTGTGGAGTGCTGTGATTGTTGTTTCACTGATGCGGCACTGACTTGGTGGGGGAACGTGACACAAGGCTCCTGGTAGTGGAGTTTCACAGTCAGCTCTCCGCCAGCCTCCGTTCACGTCCATGTACACACACTCTCCCAACGCAAAGTCGTCATCGTCATCGGCTGCGTCCCAGTGTGTGTACACTGTGTCACTGCCATCTGACCACTGATAGTTGATGCCACTCTGAAAAGAAGAAGTGACACCAATGTGTCCATCAAATTGTTGTTGACATTTAAGTGGACATGTGACTGCTCTGATCTTTGCTGCTGTATACATGTTAAATTTCTATTAAGTATTTGTTTTCACTGTGTATGTTTCAATGTGTGTTTCAATTCCTGTTGCAAAGTTTAAGGTAAACTTTGAGAAATCTTCCCAGCAACTCTTGATCATGCTTACTGTACTGTAGGTTGCTTTTCCAATGTCATAGCATTATAACATTTAAATCTCATAATAGACTACTGTTTACTTGAATTCTTAACAAAGAAGCAACATGCCCCACACTTTTGTTGAGGTTTCTGAGGGGAATTCCAGCTACTGACTCACCAGAAGGGACACATTTAGTCTTCCAGTATAATGATCAAGCAACATAATTTGAAGCAGTCATCACAGTTAAACTATAAAAAATACAATAGTTATTTGTTAGAGTTGATCTAAGATGGTGTGAGAGAAATTCACAAGTCATGTATGGGTCAGAGATTCCAGTGGGTTAAGATACAGATACGGTATGTGCTGTCTCTGTCAGGACGATTAGTTCCATCAGTCAGGAAGATTAAGGACGTGTGAGGTGAGGTATTATCTCATCCAGCAGCCTGAGTCTCGTGTGTGTGTGTGTGTATGGGGAAGCTGGCTTTAACCGGTTCACTGTGGAGCCTCTCAAGGTCTCTGTTCTGATAACATGCAGATTTAAGATCTATCAGTCGGGAGCTGTTTCTGGAGTTTGATTTTGACATGCAGCTTTATATGTTTCATGCTCTCTATCCAGAATAAATACAATATACTGAGGACGACGACTGTGACTGTCCGAGCATCTCTTTTCTTTTGAACTTATGATTTTTCTTCTTCAGATGGTCACTGAATTAATGAATGTTAAAAGAACAATTACTGTGGGCAGCTTGTGCAACAGACATTGAACCAGAGCAGCCAAGATAAAACATAAAAGAGAAGGAGCGTGAGAATCACTTCTCTCTCTTTTTGGGTTCATTCCTCTCCATGACTAAGCCATTCCATCAGGGCTGAGGAGGGGATACCTTTCCTTTGTACTTCAGACCTGTGGGTTCTTTCTTTTTAAGATTTAGAAGCTATTCTGCTCTAAACTTTGTGTGTACTTACTACTCAATTTAAAATTTTCAAAATGATATAGCAGGCAGTTGAGACCTGTCAGGTAGTGCATTATATGTTACTAGTGCATGGATCAGGGCACATATTTCTTTCTGAACTCGACTTATGCTCAACGTGGTTAGGTTTGTATGGTGTTTTTCCCCTTATCATTAAACAAAGCAGACATTTGAGCGCTCCAGCAATCTTGCCTAAAGCCTCACATACATGTTCAGACCTGACCAGGACTTGAATATAATTTCGAAATTTCTGTGTAAACCTCGCCCAAACCCTCAGGTACCAACAGGTTCTGTCAGGCTCACACTTTATATGGTACAGCAGAGCAACAAAAGACAGAAACTGACGTAATGAAATGTTATGATTTTCCTCAATTATTTTAGCGTTTAGCTGTCTACTGTACTACATAACAGTGTGGGATAGGACACTGAATGCCACCCTTGCCAGTCTCAGGATCCTGATGACATGCTGACATGTCAGAAAAAAAAGCTAAGCGAGGTAACAGCTGCTGGCTGTAGCTATCATACACACATGAGAGTGGGATCGATCTTCTCATCTATCTCTTGTTTAAAAAAGTTAATGAACTTATAGTGTGAAACTATTCTATTAGACAAAGCTGCAGAAAGCAAACACACATATTACCACCTCTCCAACACAAAATATAGTAGACATACACAACAGTGTGTATTATATGGAAGGATACATACGTCTTGACTGTACAGTCCAATCCAGTGGGGGTCTGCCAATCTGTTGACAAGGACAGTAAGGAAAGCCTGGTGGTAGGCATCTGTAACGCTCACTAGGTCAGAATCATTCTCTATGCACATATGCATCGCGTCGTACCAGCTCATGTTGCCAGACACAACCTTGTAGGTGCGGCTTCCATAATCAATATTGTCAGGGAGAGGGTGGTGATAGGAGTGGGTGGGGGGTTTGGATGTATCTGTAACAAGAAAAATAAGGCGAAAGAGAAGAGTGTGGGAAGAATGTAAGATAACGATGGGCTGGATCTGAATAATTTCTTCAGTGTTTGGGACATATTGCATGCAGTCATTTCATGATTGGTTAGTGGTCGCTCACATCAAGTAAAGGAGAAGTTGAACATTTTGGATTAATGCACTTTTTTGCCAGAAGTTAGAAAGCTGAGCAGTGACTTCCATGAGACTTGGCATTATTGTGCAGTTGCCGGCCTGTGAAATAGTCCAGCACATAATTTGTAGTTTTTACACTTTGGGTTTTTTATGGATTAAGCAACCAGACAAAATGTGTTTATTAGTGAGCATTAGAAGTACTGATAGGCACATTTTTATTATGTTTGGGAAACAGTTTCCCCTGTTTCCAATATATACATGTTATGCAAATTTAAGCTGACTGTTTCATGGGTGTAGCTTCAATGTTTATTGGCTGACAGAGTGGTATTAGTCTTCACATCTAACTCGTGGCAAGAAAATGAAAAAGTACATTCACAAAAATGTTGAATTATTCATTTAACATTAACAATCTGAGCGATCAATTCCATTTTTAATCAATACCCCCTGCACCATCACTGGCATCACTGTGTACTTATTTCATTACAGGACAATATTTCAATCAGGCATATTTCCCATAAATGTGGCCAATGCGGCTCTATGGGTCATGTTAACTTTACACACACCACAGTTGTAGAGATTTGGGGGAAAGGGGGTAGAAGCCAGCTGTGCAAGCCTCCTGCAGCTTCCCAAATAAACATGATTTTTATATCGAGGGTGTAATTTTGTCCACTCCATTTTTGGAGTTCTATGTGGAATGGATGAGGTTTGGCTTTTTTCTGTGTTTTTTTCCAATGCAAACAAAAGAAATAAACATGAGAATACCAAAGAATTTGTGATTGCATCAATTTTCTGGAAGACGTGGTACGCTAACTGACAGAAATGTAGGAGTGCCAATATTTCTGGCCATGACTGCACAGAATAAAACCAAAGAAAAAGAAGCTGATGGGATCTTACCTTGAGGTTTCTGACAAACAAAGCCATACCCACTCTCGCTGCACTTCTCATCGTACCACTTCCCTGTCAGGTGGAAGCTGTGGTTGTTGGACAAGACAGTACACAGTGGTTCATCAGCAGCTCCACTCAGCCACACATCCTCCTGGGAGTTCATAAAGTGCATAACAGTACACACATACACACAAATCCAGTCACAAAGGCACACTTACTATATGAAGGCTGTCTCAGCTCACACATCTTTAGACTGATGTTACACAAACAAAACTGTGGTTACACCTTTGTTCGCATTGTACGGTCACCTGCAACTGGTCAACAATTTCTTGTTATGTCCAATTTTTTTGTAGTTGTCTATGCAAGGACAGAGAAATTATTTTGAGTGGCTATAGTTGTAGAAGTTCGGCTTGCATAGACAGTATCTATGAATGTCAGTTAGAGCACGTCTGAGGCCTGTACAATGCACAAATTGGTGGAATTATCAATTTTTCTTAACAAATGTCAATGGTACAACCTTGCGTACATAAAATTATATGACTATATAAGATAAACTATACAATTAATAACAGACAACAGATTGTTACATTTCTCTTAGCTAGAAGTGTAGGCCAACATAAAGGAGTTTACAGTGAGATAGCTCTTTGGTTCAACTGGAGACCAGTTAGTGTAGCTGACTGGTTTTCCATTGGTCCATTTCATGGTGTCCTCATCCCGTAGACCGATCCAGACGCCAACAGAGCTGCCCTGCAGCAGCATGGTGACGTAGGCTGCAGAAACGATGGCATCACAAGAGACAAATAAAAACAAAGATAAGAAAACAGGAGTATTTCTCTACCTACCAACAAAGCCTGAGGAGCACAAAGCGATCTTGTCTGATGTGTATATGATTATAAATGAAATTAGGCATCTACCAGATGGTTGTACACTTCACTTTGCCTCTACCTTGTTCAATCTCATCTTCTATAGCAACCAGCGAGCCTTCAAATGAGGCGCAGATGGACTGGGCATCTGTCCAACTCTTCCCCTCCTTTGCACTACCAGGAAGGTGAAGCAGGAGACACTACCAACACACATCCCACACAAAACATGAATATCACATTGTGAAATGCAAATCATTATTCCCCTCTCACCACCAGGACTCTTGTTTGGAGAGTTCAGGATTCAAAGTAAAAGATAGACAGAGGAGGATGTATTTTCATGTTGCTGGTGAAACAAGAAACAGACAAAAGGTTGGCAAATTATCCAAATTATGATTATTACATTCCCAAAAAAAACTTTTAAAAATGTTGCTTTATGGCTTAAAAACATTACTGAAGCAACGAACAATTAAACCATCAGTGGGGGGTTATTCACTGAAGAACAGCGAACGTAAACACAAACATCCTGCTTCAACCCCAGAAGCAGCTGGGAATTTAGAGAGGTGGTTGTTTTTGAACAGATTTTTGGGGGAAAACAGAGTAAAATGAGCCACTTTTTAACGATTTGCACCATTAAAGCAAAATAAGTGGACAGTCTTAAAATAGTAAAACTTTACTTTAGCTGTGACAGATGTTCCACAACAACTGTTTCTATCATGCTGTAGGAGGAATGATTCAAGAGCATGTCTATGTGTGCATATCCATGTGTGTCTGAACCTTATGTCCAAAGTACAGCCATTTCTCCGGACATCGTCCGATGTAGCGCGGCTGCCTGGGAGTCTCCACCACAGACACAGTCTTTCTCTTGCACACATAGCCATGAAGATCCTGGCATTTGCTCTTTGACCACTTCCCTGCAACACAGAGTAACAGGGAACCCCCAACACCTTCTAGCATGCACAAGCAGACACTACGTACATGAGTGCGTGTTTCTGTATGTGGATGTGTTTACCCGATGAAGAGGACATGGTAACACACAGCCCATTTCTGCTAGGGCCACCACGAACACTCCCTTCTGCCCAGTTCACAAAGTCGACCTCTGTTTTGTCACTCCACCTGCAAACAAACACACACATTTAGCATTGCTACAGCCTTAGCTGATGTCCCGGGTGTAATGAAACTGTCAGTGTGTTTTCAATCATGCAGCTAGTGCTCTGTGTTTTCCTGCCTGTGATGGGTCCACCTGTTCATCCCCAGAACCTGACCTTCACCGCCCCACCTAGGATTTAAAGAGCAGCCAATCCAGGGGTCCCAGTTTAATGGTTTGTGTGCTCATACAAACTTATATCGGCAGAACACAGAAGTCACATTCACATCTGTCTGTCTTATCAAAGCTCAGTATCACCAGCTGACTAGTCACATCAAATCACACTCATACAAGTGTACTACACTGTACTGATAAACTCTCAGTTCTCACTATTAGCCCACCTCACACCGCAAACTGCTCTGACTGTGATTTAAGTTTTGATTTTATTCAAGTTTTCATTCAAATGTAAAGCTTTTTTTTACCATTTCCATCCACTATTATCTGGAGGTTAGAAAGTGGCTACCATTATACCAATGCCAAAAAGAGGCCATAAACATGATTAAAAACTTGGTTAAAAATTGCTAGTGAAACCTCAGATGAACAAAAATAATGTGGACAACATCAAAGAAATATGACATTTTTGTTCCATTTTCTGTGAGGAAGGTTACAGTCTCCTCATATTAGCACCCAAAGCTGAAGTTTTCATCTGGTGCTATTTTATGTCTTTACAGCAGAGCAGAAGCTTCAGGGTTTTGTTTACTGTTTGAACCTGTAACTGTAGGCTTGCTTGTTTAGATGGTCTGGTTCTGCAGGCCCCTTTTCTTTTTTAGCAGATCTTGCTTGTTATTTTATGTATTCAGTTTCAATTACTAAAAAAAAATGTGCCATTACAATAATTTACTTTATTGTCAAATGTCTGTTGGCTTTTTGTTGTTTTCTCCCAGAAAACCAGGCCCCATTTCACCAAATGTGTAACATGTAAGCTACAATTTACCATGAGACCATTTTGTCTTGCTCATTTTGATATGTTTCACTATTCAAATCATGCACTGCAAAACAAGCATGAGCATTTGAAAATCTGGTAGCATTTATACATTTATCTGTGATTTGTATCATGTCTCACAATAATTTATAAAACAATGCTTTCAAAGAGCTTTTGTGGAACATGCCCCCAAGTCGTAACAACATCAGTATTTCTGTGCTCACAATGTTGAATGAAGTGTCAGTGGCAGCAAGAGGAAATGTTGAACAAGCTCCACAACATACACACCTGACCTCCTCCCCAGGCTGCCCAGTGGACAGGCCGATCCACCAGTCTGTTGGGCCCAGGGAGAGCTAGGAAGTGACAGAAATGCAACATTAACATTAACAGTAACTTTATCCTCTTCCATTGCAGTCCAGTCTTTACCAGATCTGCTTTTCAAAGCCTTTCTGACACAAGCAGCCATTCAGACGCGCTCCTTGGCTCCTGCTTCACCTCTTTCATTCATTTCATTGCCTTGTTTTGTTCCCTTTATCCTTCACAAGCCTCAGTACCACAAGAGACTTCTTTTGACTGGTCCAAAAGGCCGCTGCCGAAAAGCAGCCTTTTTCTTACCCGTGTGTAGGGGGCACTCAAGCATGAAAGTGTTTGCATATGAGGTACATTTAAGCTTTTCAGTGTGTGGTCTGTAAACACTTGAGTTTGTATGAGGAACGAGTGTCTCAATCGTGCTCACTCTTGTTCATGCACAAGTTTGTTTTTCTCTATACGTGTGAGCTGGTGGCCTAGCGGTCCAGTCAATGAAGATGAAGTACATGCTGCTTAAATGCCGAGCGCTGCTGTGAGAAACTGCACTCTTACTATCTGAAATCCAAAAATGTGTTTATGTCCAGTACTTCTGGAACCATTTTGGTGACTGCAATTAGACAGTGGGAGTATCACCAGTGGTGGCATAATCTCATTCTTACTTCGGTGCTGGTGGCGCGGGGGGGAGGCACTCTACTAGTGTCTTTATTATTATATAATTACTGTATTTGTTTGTTTAAACCACTCCACCCCCTCCTGATTCCTATTAGTCATATACTTATTACTAGACTGCATAGAGTTAAAGACAACCACGCAACACACGCTCACATAGCTAAACCACATACAGCATAAAATGTTTTTTCTTTTGTAAATGTCCTGCATTCATTTTATTCTCAATGTCCCGCTAATGTGCTGTTTTGGTTGTAATTTTAAAAGATAGGAGAATTTATATTGTGAAAAAGTGAATTGTCTGGTAAAACTGGTATGAGAAGTAAAGAGGTGGGAAAGTCACTAAAAGATGGTTGTTTTACAGGGAGTTAATTATTTGCAGATGTAATTTTCCACAATTTAGCAGTTATGTCTTTGTTTTAGAACTAGCTACAATCTTTTTTTTACTTGTATTGTATTGTCATATAGCATGGTTAACATTTTAGTCATGTTTTAAAAAGACAAAGTTTTAAAATTACTGGTATCTTATGTTTTCATTTCACTTTACAATACTGATAATCACAATAATATAATGCACACTTGTACTGTACAACATACAATGAGGAACAGAAGTATTTGAACACCCTGCGATTTTGCAAGTTCTTCCACTTAGAAATCATGGAGGGGTCTGAAATTCACATTGCAGGTGCATTCCCACTCTAAGAGACAGAATTAAAAAAAAATTTCAGGATTTCGGCCCCCTTGAACTTTGCGA
>NW_018127884.1:512520-519224 GCF_001952655.1 Monopterus albus | reverse complement strand
GAAACCTGACAGATCTAGAGGAGATCTGTGTGGAGGAGTGGGCCAAAATCCCTGTTGCAGTGTGTGCAAACCTGGTCAAGAACTACAGGAAACGTTTGACCTCTGTAATTGCAAACAAAGGTTTCTATGAGTGGAGTAGAGGTGGACTTTTTCAAGGCACAGTAACAGGTCTTTGAGAGCCAGAATTCTTGCTGTTTCTCAGGTGTTCAAATACTTATGTTCAGCAGTGCAAGACAAATAAATTCTTTAAAAATCATACAATGTGATTTCCTGAATTTCTTTTTTTAATTCTGTCTCTCAGAGTGGGAATGCACCTACAATGTGAATTTCAGACCCCTTCATGATTTCTAAGTGGGAGAACTTGCAAAATCGCAGGGTGTTCAAATACTTCTGTTCCTCACTGTATATAATTTAGGGTATTTTTAGCAAACATAATTATATTAAAAAGATAGATTATACATACAGTATATTGCCAAATAGTAGTGTGAGAGTGGTTTTACAGGGCATGATGACACAAATACATTCATGTCAGTGCTAAATGAAATGTCAAAGATGCAGTAACAGACCCGCCGCAAGCGCTCCTTGACAAAGTGCAGCTCCTCTCTGGAGTGAATGGACAACAGGTAGGCTCCCATCATCTGACAGGCCAGAGCGACTGTGTCCCAGTCAAAGGGCTGCTTGGCCAGCAGGTACTCAGCTCCACGGTAAAACACCCAGGGCTCGATCTCTATGGATGGAATTGTCAATAGGTGCAATACGTGCTAGAGAGTACATGATTTTTGGAAATGTGTCATTTCCTTCAGCTTTTATGTGGATTCATATGTCAGTCAGCATTTTCTATTAAATGATAAATCTTTTCAGTCACGAGGTAATAAGATGCCATTTCAGGACCTTTAGCCTTAACCTGGTTTTGTTTTATCCAGCTAGGGCACATTCTGCTTGGCTTTCTTTGCATCATATTCACATTAACAAGGTCTAGAGCATCTAATTCTATACTTTGTACATGTCATAAGCAAAGAAGTAAACATTCATACTTACGCTCGGTGTACCAATAAGGTCTTTTCAGTTTATCACCTGCAATATGAATTAGAGTTTGGTGAAATCAAGAAATCTGATTTTGATGGTTACAAGTCTGTGTGGAGCATGTGATGTGAGAGTGTTCACCCCTGGACAGCTTGCAGATCCACTCATGTTTGGTATCACAGGGCTGTGGCATGATAGTGTTGGTCAGGTCGCTGTACACAGCACAGTCCCTCCTGTCATCCTCCTCGTTCTTATCCTCTATGAAGGATGTTACCACCTACACACAAACAGACAAGATAAAACCATAATGGATATGGTGTCTGAAACTGTAAATGAGGCAGATGGATATGTTAGTGAACTTCTCTATGTACTTACAGGAGAGCCATCAGACCACTCCCAAGCTCCAGGATGTTCAGGATCTCTTTTATTTAAACCCACCCAAAACCAACGACCCTCTGTTCTAAAAAGAGTAAATAAAAGAAGATGCAGACAAAAAACACACTGCAACACAAGTCCAACAAGAGGGGTCTTTAAGCAGCACCCTATAGAAGAAATCTTTCCACTTGTATGGGAGTAAATAAACTACTTATATATCTTTAAAACTTGTAGTTAGCTACATAGACCAATGTAGTGAGATTAAATGTGCTTTAAATAATATTTTTTAACTATCATTAGGATCTCCCTTATATCAAGACACTCAGTCAGGGTGTGCAATGTACACTAAGTTATCCTTTTGTAGGTAACTGAATATGGTCATAGTGTAAACTTTCTGCACACTTTGGTAAATAATACTAAAAATTTCAATATATACAATAACCATAAGGGTCTGCTTTTGACTATTCCAGTGAAAAATAACTTGATAAATCAAGATATATCATCACATTGATGCAAAAAATACTGTAAATCCAATATAAACAGTCCGGCTCACTCATTTGTAAGACTGACTATATTTATGTAACAAAAGCAAAGATATCTATAAGACTATAACTTCTTAAGGTGGTGTTCCCCCCACAGAAACAATCATCTGCGAGACAGCATAGCTATCCCAAACCACATTTTATCTTTCAATAATCAAATTCTGCTCTACGCACATAAAATAAAAAGCCTCAGCTGATGCATTTATGAGTTCCCATAACATTCCTGCACCAACGAGGCCCAGAGGGCTGTACCAACCCTTCGAACATGGTACTGAGCAGCTGCTTAACAAACACCTGCTCCTCATAGTGGTGGAAACTGGCCAGTTGAGCTCCGAGGGCCTGGCAGAAGAAGTCTGCTTCGACCCAGGAGCGTTTCATCAGGACTTTCTCATTGTGGAACACCTAGTGGAGCAACACATCCTGTCAGCTGAGACTTACAAGGGAGATGGACAAAAAAAGGGCAGAAATGCATCACATGCATAAAAACCAATTTTGTAGATTATTTGTAGTTTGTTATATATATTACATGCATTTCTTCAGTAATCAAGTTTTACCCTGTATTTATAAGGCAAGAATTAGCAATTTTCAAATCATATATACAGATAGCAAACAAAATTATTGCCCTACATGAAATGCACTGGTAAACCTCATAATGATTATTTTTGCTAAACTCTTTTCTCAGTTCATACTATTATTTGTGAGATTGGTTTTTGTAGTAGATTTGTGAGTAGTACTGTCACCTCAGAACTTCAGTCATTAAGAATTAACTATTTTGATATGAAATTACTTGCTATGGAATTTTGTGTACAGGTGGCAAAACAAGCTTCTTAAATGTGAATCTAATTAGTTTCTTTTCTTGGCCTTATATGGTAGTAAACTGAGGTCTTTGGGGTTTGGACAGATGAGTGGACAAAACAAAACATCTCGAAATGGCTCTGGGAACTTGTGAGGGGCACTTTTTATAGACCAAACTATAAATGACTCAACTAAGAAAATAACTGAATCATTAACTGATATTGAAAATAACTGCTAGTTACAAACCTTGTAAAAACTGGAAACTGTGAAAATAAACTGCCTGTATAAGTTTATGTGAATATGTTTGTCTATGTGTGTTAGCTCAGTGATAGACTAGCTCACAGCGCAAACTGGGAGAGGCTATGGTCCCGTGACCCCGAACAAGACAGGAAATGAATGAATAGATGAAATAGTTTGTGGTTTTGAAGAGAAAAGTATTGCATTAAGTATGAGGTAAGCAGAAAAAGATGACTGAAACATGAGTCAGGACAGAGAATAGAAATGAGCCCTGAGAAAAGGTGACCCAACCTTAAAACAGTAAAGCAGCCCAGAGTGTGATTCCCACCCTGGTGGACAGGGGGCGTAGGCATCCACATGGTGCTCTGGCAGCAGGACACCGTGGTAACCGCTGATGCTCTGCTTGCATACTGACAAGGCCTTATAGGATTTGCAGTCTTTGACCTCCCAGTGACCCAGAGCAGGCCCACCTGACATAGCTACACAGCCACCAACGCTGACTAAGGAAAGGAATAAGAAAGGAGAAGATCAGGCAGTTGAAAAGAAAAAATAAACCTAAACCAACAACTAAGCTTATTCACAGTGTATTAATTCATAATTAGAAAATGTTTTTAATCCAAAAAAGGCTACCTGGCTGGTGTTTGTTCCAGTTTGTGAAGGTGAGAGGCAGAGAGGAGCCATTGTGAACCAGCCAGCTGTACTCTCCCTTGTTCTCCTGATCCATGAGGCCGATCCAATAATACATGCTACTGTTAGCTCCGCTCTCACTCAGCAAACTATTGACAAATGCCTGCTCAAACCTGCCAGCATGAAGAAGCAGAGAGGACAGGTGAGGAGGAGAAAGCTTTTGTTTTAGAACAGTTTGTTCAGTTAAATCCCTGTTTTCTGACTGGAGACTATTAACTGCAGTTATTTTATCTTCTATTTTAATCATACATGTATTATATAATTAGTGATTATTATTGTGATTTTTTAACAATTCTTTCATTCATCATCATACAATAAAAAAATAAACCTATTTTCCATAGTAAGAAGAGGAGCCTTGCAGTAATATCCCATCACTGCATCTTCGTAGCTCATGTCGCTTCCAACCCTATAAAACACAACAAAAGTCAAAAACAAAAACTCCATGTTGTACTACATTTGAAATTGCAGCTTTGTTCTATATTTCACAAGATAAAAACTGTCACATTATATCACATCTATACATATCACATTGTAGTTTTTTGGTATCAACCAAAATGTTTTCTTGGAACTGAAGATAATCTTTTTTATTTCCAGCATTCTTCAGGTCAGTGTTTATAATTTAATCTAAAGGCTGTCAATTTTTATTCATGCATAGTTCTTGTATTTAGACAACATTTATGTGAGAGCACTGGCAGGCAGGGTACACTCTGGACAGGTCGCCAGTCTATCACAGGGAAGTAGACAAACAACCACACACACCCTCACTCACTCCTATGGGCAATTTAGAGTCGCCAATCAGCCTAAGCTGCATGTCTTTGGACTGTGGGAGGAAGCCAGAGTACACGGTGAGAACCGACGCAGGCACAGGGAGAACATGCAAACTCCGCACAGAAAGGCCCTGGGTCAAAAACAGTTGATTTGTTTAAGTCTGGAGCAAAGTGGTGAACCTACACCTGACACAACAGTCCATAGAGCCACAACACTAGTGTGACTAAAAGTAAATGTGTGTAGTTCCCATGGTAAGATGGTATCCTTTGGGAAGCTCTACATGTTAGTGAATATAGTATCTGCGCAATAATGTGCAGGTCCACGTATGCCTGTGTTAAGTGGTATGGTGGGGGTGTTTTGACAAGTGGTTTCACTTTGACCCCTCTTGGATCCTACGCCCATTCATCCTTAGACTTGGGGTCCAAAGGCCTAGACTAACATTTATGTTAAGACAGAGTCCAGAGCAATCTTTGAAACGTTTTATTGCTGATGGAGTCACTTTAAGGACAAAACCACACTCAAACATCTCACATCATTACCTGAGTGTACAACAAAGACAAAAAGACCACAGTGGAAAATACAGCCTGGTTTTAGCAAACCGGGCTGTAACCAGACTGCTCAAGCATGTCCAGTGACACTGTGCCTTAGGGGCCATTTTTTACCTCATGTTTCAGGATAAGAAGCAGCCTGATGACTCAGGAGTCTGATATTCTTGTAAACAAAGTCAAGGAGCAACATGAACATCAGACAATACGTCAGCAGTTGTAGTGAATCAGCTCATTGTGTTTATGAAGGGGTAATTTGCTACGGGGCTGAACGGCAGCAGACATGTGGCTCTGCCTGGTGCACATCCTGATCTATTATGTCATTGCACAACGGATAATAGGCCTGACAAAGCAAAAGAAAAAGTCTCAATTTATGCTAAAAATAGAACATTCTCTTTTTTGAATCAGAGGATGGACAAAGCATTAAAATGTCATTCTACCCAATCAGCACTACAGATTTTCTTTAATCATTATGGAACAATCTAAAACCAAACCTCCTGTGTGTCACATTTGCAAAGTGAGGACCCAGATGCAGACAAAGCACGAGGGGGCAGGGAGAACCCAGACTTTAATAAAACAATAACTAAGAGCGGCCAATATACAGAAAAGCAACGAGGCAAAAATACAAATAACTAACAGCTTGGCACGAGAGAAAACTGAAAATAGCATAGCCAGGGAGCAAGAAGTTAACTGAGGAGAACAGAAAGTTACAAACCGAACACTGGGGAACACAGGACTGGAGACGCCAGGGAGAAAGTCACAGGCAGAAGCGGTAAAGCAGGGAGGCAGGCAGGAGTCGGTAATGGGCAAGACATAGCAGGACCAAAAATATAGGGTGTAGTGAAGGCGATGATGGCAACCAGGAGCAAGGCAGGGAATGTACACAGAACCAGCAAAAAGACCAAGGGAGGCGAGGTGCATATAAAGGCTGAGCTGGGGAGGTAATCAATGGTCAGAGTAAAGATGGGACAGGTGGGATAGCATGGGACAGGAAATAAAACAAATAAATACAAGTATAAAACAGGAATTCTCAGAGGATCATAACACTGTGCTTACAGGTGTTTCCACAAAATTTGTGCCACATTATTGGTAAAGTCTTATCAGATGAAACATTATTAAATGTGGGATATGATGGGCTGTTTTTGATCCCCTGCTACTGGTCAAAGGTTTGGCTACTCTACAAAATGTGTACAAAACAGTGTCACTGGATGACAGACACTTCAGCCATTGAGCACATGTTGACAAGGACGTGTGTGCATTTGTACGTGCTTTGATGTTCCTACCTCAGAACAACCCTCATTCCAGGTTCCAGGTTGATGAATAGGATTCTGGCTTTCTCTTCGACACACAGCAGACAGCTGCTCATCACATGACACTAAAAGCCAGTTACCTTCCTGTGAAAGAGGTTAAGATTTTACTCTCACAAGAACAGCACTAAAGAATTCATACAAGCATTATAAAGGCTATCACAACTGACAGAAAATGAATCAGCAACTATTTTGATATTTGACGGTCATTCATTTAAAGTCATTTGATATTTCCAGCTAGTCTAATGAAAAATAAGGACCTTTTTGTTGTCTTAAGTTATAGTAAACTGAATATTTTGGGGTTTTGACATGTTAGTCAGACTAAATGAGGTACTTAAAGCCATCACCTTAGGTCCTAGAAAACTGTTCAGTGCTTTCTGATGAGTTTTGAAATAATTTATTGATAAATCAAGAAAATAATAGGT
>NW_018127884.1:510955-512510 GCF_001952655.1 Monopterus albus | reverse complement strand
TATATATATAATGAAAATAATGCTCACCAAAGGAGCTAAACTCATTTATCATAAGTGAGCTTCAATAGAGTATTTAAACCAAAGGTTTTTACACTTTTTCCAGAAGCACCAGCACAGGGTTTCCCACCTTCCTGTCTGCTTTGGCACAAAGAGTTGCATCCGTCAAATTGTGAGGAGGGTGATACTGGTGCCAGAGAGTGAGCGTTACTGGTGAGCCATCAGACCACTCTACGGTCGGTGAGGATGCCTGTTTCCAGAGACCAATCCATACCTCCATACTCTCCCCTGAAACTGTGAAACACGAGGAAGCACACAAATTGCTACAGTCACACAAACAAAACAGTAGTTAGTAAACACCTGAGTATCCTCAGAGTGTCTATAACAAACAGAACATCATATAACTGTATTGCATGATGCTCCTTACAGTTAGCCAGGAGGTTGAGCAGCATTTCCACCTCAGACAGAGAGTGGAGGCTGGTGAGGTTTGCCCCCTGAGAGCCACATGTCCGGGAAGACTCCTCCCAGCTCCCTGCCTCTGTTTCTGACAGCACCCGGTAGCAGAAACCATTATGAGGCCACCAGCCACTGGCACAGTCTGTATGAATATACTGCCAGTTCTCTGTAAGAGCAAGAAGAATCAGGAAAGGAGAGGAGGAGAAATCAGAATAAACAAGAATAACACATTTTACAGCACAGATTCACAGCAGACATTGTTTTGATGTAGCCTCCAACAGTGCAATAGATGGAATGTCAAAGGTTCACTCCCCAGCCGCAGTGCAGCTGTTAAGGCCAAGAGCTAAAAAAAAACCTTCTCATACATTTTGCACTTTGCTTCCTAATTCAGCCTTGCCACAATCTAGGACACCTCTGCAGATGCAGGGAAGCAGTCTGCATGTCGGTTGTTAATGCAGTGTGTGTTTTTATGTTTATGTTCATGCTCTCACCTAGTGGCTCAGCTCTCCAGGTGTTGTTAGGTGTCTTCTTACAGATGTAAGGCAGAGCGGACTCACAAGAAAGACTCTGCCAGTGGCCGTCAAAGGCTGAGTTGTACACTCCACACTGTCTGTTGTCCTGTAGCGGGCTGGCAGGCAGAGCTGATGGGCACACAGTAATAGGAGCATTTCAATTTCTAAGGTTTTTTTTTTACCGGCTTTACTTCATCGTTGTTGGGGTCTCTGACACTTATCAATGGTTAGCATGTCAGTGTACCAGGTTCATCGTGTTAGTTTAGTACGTTAGCATGCTAAACTTAGCAAATTAGCACTAAACAAAAAGTACATCTAAGACTGATGGGAATGGCTTTAGCTTTGCAGACATTTGGCCATAAACAAAAACACTGGACACAATTTAATTTTGATTCAATGATGGTGTTTGGGAAAATATCATGTAATGAAATGAATTCATAATGGGGCACCATGCATGTCTGTAATAGACTGGCGACTTGTTCAGTGAGCACCTGCCTCTTGACCAGTATCAGCTGGAATTACTTAGTGTTCAAGCCCCCTATAGCTAATGGATGGAGGGAGGGGTGCAACTTTTGTTAGAGCAACTTTCT
>NW_018127884.1:499447-510805 GCF_001952655.1 Monopterus albus | reverse complement strand
CCTGCTGAAAATTATTGCAATGCACTGTGTTCAGTCACAGCTTTAGCTTTGGTATTACTGAATATTAAGATATTGTCCATGAATCAAAAGTCGATGCTGACACCACATGCACACATTTCAGTCTTTTTCCACAATGTTCACACAAGCCAAGAGCAACTTTTATGGAAACTTTAAGTGCATAAACTTGCATGTCTTCTGCACAAATGTAATTAGTGTTTTAATGTCTCTTAGCAAATAACACGGTCAAAAAAATTAAAGTCATACAATCTGTGTGGTATATATTCATAAAATCTTATAAACAGACTTTGCCCTCTCATTTGGCCCTGGAATAAATAAATAACCAGTACCTGTAGTGAAATTCACCAATGACAGTGGTGCTCCATCAGACCACTGCCACCCCTGCCCATCCTTCAGGTGGTTCAGTCCAATCCACACCATGACTCCAACACTTGCCAGTCGATCTAGCACAAGAAATAAACACATCAATGTTGTATAAGTTGTCAGCAATTCTTATCTGATTTGAGTGGAGCACTAAACTATTGGCTGGTCAAACATGTCACTGCTCATTATTTAAAAATAATCAGGATAGCAGAAATGAATAAAATAAATATGGAGTGATCGTGAGCAAGTGAAAATATGTGAAAAGGAGCAAAGGCAAAAATCTAATCTGAATCTATGAAGAGAAGAATGTGTGTCCCATTGAGGAATAAAAATAACAACATCATATTCTAGTACTGATGTATGTTTGTTGATGTAATAAAGTTACAGCACACTTCAGTACAATACAGTACAGTACATCCAGCAACGTTATGGTTCCTGTATGTGATTTCTATCAGATGCCTACCTCTGATGTACCTGTGCTCTGCCAGGCTGGTGATGCTGAGCAGGTTTCCACCTTGAGCCTGGCAAGTTAACAGAGCCTGACTCCAAGTTAGGATGGTGTACAGGTTGAACTGGTAACATGCACGCAGCTCCTGGTTTGACTCCCAGAAACGCTTACAACTGGAATCTATGAATAACGATATGACTTACAAAAGGCAGTAAGAAACTGATGAACTAAAGAGAGAGAAGAAAAGCTTGCATACTGTATGTCCAGGTGAGTGTGCAGGTAGGAGGGTATGAATCACGGTCAAGTTAATGTAAGCACAGATAAATTCTGACATTATTTAAAGTGTGTTTTTCTGGAGGAAAACAATAAGAAGTAGTGTGAAATGCAACAATGGTCCCCAGCTAGGAATGAACCAGAGTATCATGGTATATAGTACGTATCTCACCACTAGGTTACCAGATGCACAACAGAATTTTTAAAAGATTTAAATATACTGTTTATTTAGAACTAAATAAATCTCATTGGCACAGATTTTATTTCTAGTTACTGTGTATATTCTGGCAAAAAGTAAGCCAACACCCAACCATTACACGCTTATGTAACTGCTGAACATTTGCTTTCAAAACCATGTGTTACTGTAACAGCCTCCACTATCCTGGAACGGTTTTGGAACCTGCTGCAGGGAGTTTCCCCATTTTACAGCCACAGGATTGTTGCTGAAGCTGAGCTCTGATGTTGCAAGTGTGCAGTGCCAAGTGTGGCTCACACTTGGCACTGCTGTTCATCCATGCTGAATGGGGCTGAGTTCAGGCCTCTGTGCAGGTCAGGTTATTCCACAGCAAAGAGAAAACCAGTTCGTTATGGACCTCGCTTGTATAAACATGGAGGCATTATGAAACTGAAATCAGAGGTACACACATTCAGGCCAGGTAGTGTAAATACTAAAATTCTTTTCGTACTCTGGTATGTCTGTGTGTTGACTTTACCTTGCACCGGGCAGAAGCCCCATTTCTCAGCCTCATCATAGCGAGGGGTGGTAGCGCACCACAGCAGGTGGCCCTCGAGCCCCTCTGTCGTGCACTCAGAGTACCACTTGTTTTTGTATTTAAAGGGCAAATCACAGGGCATGCCATGTGCATTTCCGAACAAAGTGTGGATATCTACAAATAAAATGCACACAGTGTAAAACTAATTGACAAATATTCTGTGCAGCTAAGTCGGAGACTGACTTTTTAGGCCTTTACCTTCATATGGATATGAGCAGGGCCCCTCTCTAGGCGTGTTGTATCTTTTCCACTCATGATGAGAGTTTTTTTTTACTACCACCAAACGTCCAGCCACAGCCACCTTCCACTGGGACGCCCCGTACAGCATGTTTCCGCTACAGCGCCACCACAGCACAGGAAGGCCCATGTCACACTCAAACGTGCCAAGAGGCTGTGTTGTGTTTGAAATGTTGAGGCCCAGGCACGTGCTGGTACCCAGATTGAAGAGGCGATGTCGGGATACCCACTTCCACAGCATGTGGCGCGTTGGCCGCTCACAATCCTCCAGCACCAGGTTAGAGCGATCCACTGTGATACAGCGTTTCAGTGGCTCACTCTCCAGGATAAACGCACCCTTTTCTGGAACGAGCATGAGACAAGGAGAAGAAGCGATGAAGAGAAGCAGAGGAAGAGAAGAGGGCTGAGAGAAATCTGGGCAGAACTGAGTAAATGATGTGGATGTTTACCTTAAAGAAGGGAAGGATAAAATGAGCAACGGTGAATAGACTAATATATATCATGACATAATGCAAAGGGTCTTATATAAAGTCAGTTTGGTGTTTAATAGTAAAATGAAAATATGTGCACTATCAGTTTATTTTACAACACATGCACACATGCAATAGTTCACCTCTTTGATGTACCTCCACCAAAATGAAGCAATATTGAAGCTCACTGAAGGCCTGGGGGAAAATGTTTGTCCAGGTGTATAATTTGTGCAAGATGAATAACAGTCTCTGTGGATCCTCAGACTAAACGGATGTATAGTGTGTGCACAAATGGCAGTGATAAAAACAGCTGGAGGATTTGTCCTTGTATAATTGTTCACACTGCTTGTGTTGAATGTGCATTGTACTTAGCACTAGAATATTTTTGTGACCATAAGTGTTGTACATGGGGTTGTCCTGATATCTTTCCCCTGTGCCTATACTAGAATAGTGACAATAACATAATACTAATATGCACACAATATGGTATTGTGTTGAAGGAAGGGAAGAGGTGTTTAACTCAGATCTAATATGGACAAAATGAGGGCTGTGATAATAAAGAGATACAATTTTAAAAGATCAGCTAATTTACTTAGCCATTTGTTGATTTGGTGAATCTGTTAATCATCTATAAAATATCAAACATTTTTATCCTTGGTTTCTCAACTCAAGCTGGCATTCAGCTTGCTTGTTATTGTCCAACAGCTATTGAAAACAGCTGGAACCAGGGCATGAGACAAATTCATTTTCATGCTGGACTGATCAATTCATCAGACATCTCAACTCAACTAATTCAGCATGCAGTGACATCAAGCAAATAAAATCAGCATCCTCACATGTGAAAAGCTGGAATCAGTCAGTTTGACATTCATCTTTATTAAACTAACTGATATTCAAAAACTTTTAATACAATTATACTAATTGAAAAGTCGACTAATCATTTCAACCCCACTGGAAACTCAAATTTGAGAAAGCCTGATTTTCTTCTTAAATTTAGATTTTCTTGTTTGTTTGGTTTAACATTTAATAAGCATCATTGTTGGTAATGTGAACCGGCTGCAGCGGTAGGGCTCAAACTGTGACCACCCAGAAGCTAATTAAGAAACTTTTAAGATAGTTTAGAGTCCTCAGAAACTGCACAACACAGTGTGGACGTGTTGAAATGATTCCTTCCTGCAGTACAGTTCTGTGTTAAAAGCACAGAACACACCATCCAACCAAACGAGGCGCCGTGTTCTGCAGAAGCTGCGCCCAGATGACTGAACAGCTTACTGTAATACTCCGTGAGCTGTTTTTTCTCCAGGACCTCATCGTCCTCCTCGGTAACACACAGGCAGCTGTTCGCCAGCAACACTGTTACACAAATAGTCGCCACAACGGCCACGGAGTCGATGCAGCGAAACAACTGTATTAACATTTCGACGACGGGGTGCAAAGTTAGAGTGCAAGTGTCCGCACAGTCCGACAGTCCCGGTCGGAGAAGGTCTTCTGGGCTCGTTGTTTTTCCCCCTCACAGAAAAACTTTTTCAGCCGAGGACCAGCGACGTCACGTCTGACGGAGGAGCGTCTGCTGCTCCCCGATTTGTTTTCACTGGGACAGAGCCACAGAACTTCACTTAGACTGACCCAGAGACACTGAATAAACAAAGATAGACAGATAGAGACTAAATATAGCCTATGATTGTAATATGTAGGCTACAAATATATGAAACTGTAGTGGTAATTAATAGTTTATAATTAATTAACAATTAATATGCATAAAATCACAAATTTTCTATTTTGTTGCATAACTGTTTTGTAATATATTGCCTTTATTTGTACATCCTATTTTATTTGTACATTTGCTAATGAATGGTGAAGGTAATTGTATCCTTGGTTATATCCTATGGTAAATGGTAAGCACAACACAGACAAGTGGCTTACTACACAGTAAGTTAACATGGAACTTTAATTATCTGTCATGCCACCAAAAAACAACAACAAAAAAACAGTAATTATCATGGAAGGCTCAGCCTTGTTTTACAGTGAATCAACAAACACAATATTAGAAGAAATCATAATCATCCATCTTTATATTTACATTCATTAGAATAAAAGATTTTCTTTCAGTAGTAGACCACTCAGTGTAGACTCGTCCTTTCCATGCTGCACCTTACAGTAGACAGTAGTGTTTAAGTGCATGCGGGATCATGCAACAGGAAAGTGCAGTGTTTAACAGTGGCAGCGCACTATTACAGCAGCGGATTCATCACGTAGCCTTTATCTGATCACAGTGTCTACCGTGTGGTAACATCTCTAAAGCAGCACAGAGATTTGTACAAAAGTTCTCTCAGTCTCCTTCACGCACGCACAAACACACACTCACACTTTTAAGTACACTCGGATGTTGCTTTGCATCGTCTCCAGTTTATCGTCAGTAGTGATCCATCACAATAATATTTTTACTCTGTGGATTTTTATAAGTTACATTTTTAAATGTTGTTGTTGAGCTTCTGAACAAAGGGTTGGTCCCCTGGGGAGAAACACAAGGGAAAAAGACAGAGAGAGGGAGGACAATTATAAGAAATCATTACAACACTGTCACCAACACATTAAGGCTTTTATATTTTTGTTATTGTCAATTTTATACTTTTAAGTCACAAAGACTTGAAATATACATTTTAAAATTTCACAGGATTATAGATGTGAAAAAATCAACTGAATAAAGACACTGGCTTAGGCCCGAGACTTTCAAGACAGTTGAGATAAAAAACACACAGATAACATGTAACTTCAGTGTTACACACCCTTTACAATGATCATCATTATCTCCCAGGTCATCCTTAAATAATAAATCACAGAAATAAAGACAGTCCTTGTAACTCCAGACTCCAGAACATACCTGGGAAACTTTGTGTTTTTAAGTTTTCTGTAGTATCAAAGCAATCCGGTGATGGCTGTCTGTACACCCATGGGAACATGCAAACCAAAATGACTAATAGCTAATGTGGCATAGCTTTAATGATGCAAATTTGAAGATTTATTTATTTTTTAATTTTTAGTTTTTTACATTACAGTAGACAGGTGTCTTTTGACTCACTATGTTTGAACAGTTTTTAAACAAGAAAAGAGGCCTATGGCACAGAATAGTATACTGTATCAGGCTTTGGCTTATCACAAAACCTGTTAGCAGCATCAATTCATTGTTAGCTCTCATAGGAATTGAGCTATATAGAGAATATTATCAACCTGTCCAGGGCGTACCCCACCTCTCGCCCAATGTCAGCTGGGATTGGCTCCTGCCCTCCCCGCCACCCTACTCCGGATAAGCATTATAGATAATGGCTGGATGGAGGACAGAATATTACCAGTCAAGATCTTACCGTCTGCCATTTTGCCTTTGCCTTCTCAGCCTCAAACTTGGCCACCTCTTTACGGTCGTGGACTGACACCAGCACCTTCCACACGCCCAGCAGGATCAGGCCAATACACACAACGGAAAGGGAGACCCCCAGAATAATCATGGGGATGTTGGGAGGCTCTGGGCAATCTGGGACAGGACAGAGGATGAGAACAGACTCATGCTCCTTTTGTTTTGTTTGCTTTCTAAGTTGTTGTAAAGCTTACCGTATTGGAGATCGTAGGCAGTGGTCCCCATCTCAACTCCTACCACATTAAATGAGATCCAGCAGTCATTCGTCATCATCAGTGTGCAATGCATAGAAGGACTCTTGGCATAATCTGAGGGGAAATGTGAACATGCATATCCATAAGGAAGTGATGAATCCAACGTATATCATCTTCCCTTTCAACATTGTGCTGAGAATGTAAAAGGATATACTCGCCTCTGTTGTGCTGTCAGTGTGATTTCCATATCAGTGGCTACAATCTGGTGTGTGTGCATGTGTATGTGGACTACACCATTGTATTTCACATCTGAAGCATAAAAATCCACTGTGATAATCAGATATAGCTCTCGGCTTGCACATTATAGCAGGTTTAAAATAATCTCTTCTATAAAGGAGGACAAGGTCCTTTGGCTATTCATATGCATTACAATAGCTGGGCCTATACCACAAGGTAAATAATATGTTCCCCATTGTTCGGTGCTGGCTGAACAGACATGGATGGCGTTGTGTTAGAGAGGAGGGTGCAGGCTTTAGAGAGACACCTGAGTTAGTGCAGCATTCATCCAAATCTCTGATCCTTGGGCAAAGCTACCTATGTTGATACCATTATTACAAACACTGAGATGAGAGAACGAACTCTAGTGACAACAAGCATTTACACATGCACATCCGACAAAGCAGTAGGCTATATGTAGTTTGCTACTGACTTTGCATATGCTAACCCATTAAAAACAAACCTCAGGGGGTATATACTGCTCCTCAGCATTCTCCAAAGTATATCATATGTTGTTTTTTCTTTCCAGGTAGTCATTCATTTAAGTCAATGCCAGAGCAATATGAAAGTAAACTTTAACAGACATGAACAGAAAGATTTGCATAGAAATGTGCTTGAGACTCTGCTGTCAATCATTGAGAGAGACAGTTAACGAACTTTTTTGTTGTCAGTGTTATACACTATCATTGTCACATGGCAGCATTGCAAGCAGGGAGTTTTTGTATTCTCTTAATCTCTTCCAAGAAACTCTGTCGTCCAAGTTTAGATGCCCAAATGTCATTAATTCAAAAATCTAACTGGGGTGATAAGCAGTAACCAAACCTGGACATTATGAAAAAGCGTATATATATTAAAAAGGTAGTTTGGCTGCTGTTTTTGTTCCTTTATTAGATAGTGGCACTGTGAGAAACCATAAAGAAATATTGTAAGAGACAGACAGAGAAAGACAACACAGCATGCAACAAAGGTCTGTGACCAGAATCAAACAGGCTATGTTGGAGGAGTCTTAACCACTAGGCCACTAGGCACACCAAGACAAAAGAATAAAAAAAACAGTTGCCACCTACAACTGCTTTGCAAAACAATGTAACTGTGTAAAGGTGGAAGGTATATAAATGATACATGTGAGTAACGCAAACAAGTTTCAAGTGTTTCAAGTACTGGCTGGTTGATTTGGTAGTTTAATTACATAGCCTCCTATAATCATTATTTTAACAGTCTAGTTTTTTAAAAGAACTGTGAACAAGATTTAAAAATGAACTTCTCGGTCCTCTCTGGTCAACAAACATATAGTGGAGACACTGGTTTTAAATGACCTCAAAAATAGGCATTTTTCTACTGTTTCTTGTTACTTACTGGCCAAAATATGCAGCAATACCAACATACCGTATCTGCAATAAGCAAATATTGGCCAAAATAGCAGCCAGGCCAATTTATTGGTTTCAGTAATGTTAACATTTTGAGGTTAAAAGGTTAAAACATGCAAAATCAGGAGCATAACCTTTGAGTGGATGGAATCTCCTCAAAATCATTTTAAATTCTAATGTTGAAAATTTGGACTAACACCTGAATTGGGCGGGCCAATATTCAATACTATCATGTTTTCTAAGCGAATGATTTAAAGGGAGCGCCAATAAAAAAATTGACATAATCTGTGATTAAACTCATTATTTTAGCATATATAAAAATTTATGATGTAATGTAGAACAGTCAGACCAGGTTTATTCAATATTTTAATTTTGCATGTATTTACCATATAGTGATGTAGATCCATAATAGGGAATATCAGTCATTATTGTTTCAATCGTACTACCATACACCTGACATGAACAGATAAGTGCAGAAAAGAAGCAGAAACAGTACTATATTCACTAATTCCTAAGTGCACTTTCTATTTAAAGCAGACTGGTAGATTGTGAGAGTCCTTTACCTCCAGTTGTGTTGATGAAAATTTTAGAATTGCTGCACCTTTGATCACACAACTCAGCATCATCCTGATCCTGGAGATGGCACTCTACACAGGTCCTGATGTTAAAACATGCAGAGAAACAAGAGGTCGGTTTTACTCAGAGATGATACAGTGCCTCCTGGGAGGTTGAGGTTTAATGAGGCTTCAGTCGCTGACACTGTGAGTACATAAGAATCAAAGTGCTGGTGACTTATCAGAGTTTTCCCAAGGCTTCACTCACTTCATATCACCCATCTCCTCTATAACAGTGGTATCAAATGTCACTAGCCCTGACAGCTGCTTTACAATGGAGAAAGGAAATCTGCTAGTGCTGTGGTGGTGACATTAGCTGCCTTTTGATGCCACATGAAAGGTGCAGACACATGTGAACAAGGAAACCAGAGCCTGATATATCTGAACTGAAAAGAACAGACAGATCATGTGGCCTTAGGAGACAACATCTTATATCTTTCAGGTAAAAAGAACATAACAGTAACAGAGGCAAAGCCAACAAAACTCTCTACATTACATCCTTATTCACCTCTAAGAGCTGATGGCATGAATGTGTTCTCACCTTGCAGAGCTACAGGCGTCTCCACATGTTGGGCACTTCTCACACTTGTCCCCAGATGCTCCAGGTGCAGAGCAGACACAGTGGCCACACTCACATTTCCCCCTGTTGCTGCAGAGAGTGCCGTCCTCTGACATGCATGCTTCGGTGCTGGTGCTGCAGTTACAATACTCCCCTGTCCAACCACTCTGACAGTGACAGTCTCCGCAGTCACACACTCCATGGCCTAAAAACAGAAATTAATTCAAACAACAGGCTCACCACATAAATATGTGAATAATTCATGACATTATTACTCACCCCCACAGAGCTCCCCTCGGAAACGAACACAGGAGTAATTGTTACATTCGCAGTAAGGTCCGTAGATGCGGCCAAAGCTGGAGGCATGGCATTTACATTGTCCGCAGTAGCACTCCCCTTGACTGCTGCATATCTCAGACTCATTGTTTGCGAGGCAGTTACTCAACAAAGTGCTCTCCTCATTGCATTCACACTGTGCTCCCTGGAACCCCGGCTGACACATGCACACACCACATTGGAAAGTCCCTTGGCCCTCAGTGCATCGGCTGCTGTTTGCTTCAGGAGGCTGCCGGCAGTCACACGAGCAAACTGACTCCAGTTCCACCTCCAAGCTGTCCTGTAAACCCATCGGTTTGAGGGAGAAGTGCCGAACTCCTGACAGGCATCCTGGGACCACCACAGACACATTGAACACTACCTGAAGTGCAAAAAAGAGAAACAATTGGTGAAACTGATCCAGACAAGTTTTGCTACTCCTCTGTGCTACAGAGCTCCACTCCAAACACTACCAAAGACACATCACTGAGCCACACTGTTGCACTTGTGTTCCAAGGTTATGAAGAATGTGGGCACTGTAGTTCACTTTGAATCAGTCCCACCATAAACCACCCTGCTGCCATAAATACTCAGCAGAGCACCAGGTGTATATTAATCCACCTCTGGCGTCATTAAATGGTTTATTTTATTCAAACAACATTTGAAAAAAAAAAACCCAATGATATTCATTTTATAATCATATAAGACAAAGAAAACAAGCAAGTCCTCACAGGTGAGAAGTTGATTTACAGTTTTGCATTATAAAACTGTAAAATGATTAACCGGTAATCCAAATAGTTTCTGATTAATAGTCTGACATTCAAGTAAATTATTAATCAGCATGCAGCTCTAGAGTAAACAGAGAGCACATTATGTGATGGTTATATTAACTATTGTGTAATGTCCATCTTTTGTTGTTTTTTGTAGTGGTACTTCCTAACATTTTAATCGTATGATTTAATTTTTGTTGTCTACAGTTGTTTTACTGTACCTATCATTCCGCTGTCTTATCGATCTCCTTGTAAAACATGCTCAGCTGCACTGATCTAAATGAAAGATTCTATACACATACATAAAAAGAGCAACTTAGAGCAAAGGCAACTGACCGTCTCTCCAGGTTTAATGTCGGAGCAGTGTCTTTGATCAGGGAGGACTGATCCATTTGGGCACCTGGCTGTGAAGTACATCTGCAGCTCCTCTGTGTCTCCGAGGACTTCTAATTCAATCTCAGAGCGCAGTTCCTGGAACAGTGCAGACATATTGCAGAGCCGTGTATGGACATGCAATTGGCAGCACAGCCTGGTACTGGACACAAGGTTATCCTCTTCAAACAATCATGACAACCCAACTATCCTTCTAATATAATGAATGAATTTGTTATCATGAAGGGGAATTTGCTTAGCTTTAAGGGGAATTATACTCTCATCCTGCGCTGACCTGTAAAGTGCCATGACTGTGTGAAACCTCCTATCTACTTCACTATTTTCTGGGTGAGTCATCATCCCAGGTGTGCTTGACTGTAAAGATCGCCTGAGAAAAGAGTGACAGCTAACCTCAACTGAAGGAAACACCGTGTCTGACTGATTAATAAACTCAGTGACAGACTGTCTGGGCACTAACAGAGGGTTAACTGTGTGTTTCCTGTAGGCCTGCAAATTGTACTGTGTCTTCAGTGTTGCTGAGGGGGAAAAAATGGGGGTGGGGTGGGAGTATGGGGGTTGAGTCTGTAGGAAACAACCACCTGAAGATGGATTAAGGTAAAGTAAGTAAAATAGATTCAAAACACTTCACTGTTAGTAAGAAAATATGATGCATGATCTTTAATAAAAGCACCAATGTCTCAGGAACCATCTACAACTGTCTACACTCAGTGTGATAACCTCAGCTCTTCAGTATGGTTCATGTGGAAGAGACTAAAAGTGGGCGCCAACAACACAACTGATGAAGTAATTAGAAGACTGCAGACTTTCCACCAGTCGCTGCCGCCAGGGGGGATTTACAAAAGGACAGCGAGTGCAAAAGGTAGGCAGACAAAAACA
>NW_018127884.1:443291-499432 GCF_001952655.1 Monopterus albus | reverse complement strand
GGAGGACGAGGAGATCAAAACGCTGGGACAAGCAGAGACTTGCTGTCAAGTATGCTCGTGCAAAATGTCGGATGGCAGGGGGAAAAAAAGGTGACAAAACAAAAAACAGAGAATGAAAGAGGAAAACCAAGAGAGAACGCACAGAATCTGTCTGTTAGCTATGATGTAAAAACTACAGCAGGGTTAATCCATGCAAGCTGTATGTTCAAATGTAACCTTGAATCAAGACAAAATAATTTTCATTACAAATAACTTTACTAAATGAAGGTTATGTATAAATAAATTAAACACATTTTCACAGCTTTTATGACAGGTGTCTTCTGTCTTGTTCCTTATAACCAGCGCCAGCACATACGGCCTATCCACCGGGACTATTTATTTACTTTGTATGCTGTTACGATCAGTTCCAGGATGTTCCGCGAATCTGTCGCCAGGACTCCAACTGTGGCACCAGGTATGAGATTTGCATAGTTCTATGAGAGAAAAACAGATAAACAACAAAGCCAATGTTACAAATGTAGGCAGACTTGGCTCGTGTTGCTGAGAGCAAGGACAGAAAAGATACAATACAGAAAAGAGTTCTAACAGGCTGAATGGAAAATGTAGCTCAGTACATAAACGTGGTAACCTCAGCAAACACACACAAGCACTTAAGGACCTATGCTACTGGAAAGAAATTTATATCATTATGGGAAGGAATATCACCTTGTAATTCTGTTTCTGTTTTTCTGTCACAGCAAATATCAGCAAGATATTGTTCTCCACCAACTTATCAACCAGCTGACCAAGAGTTGGATACTCCTGAAAAACAAAATGCCACCAGTGAATAAGGACTGTGAGACAGTGATGAGTCAAAACGGATGACCACAAAACGACGCATGAATTGAAAGTCATGTCATCTCAGTTCCAAGCATAGAAAATGACACTTGCACTACTACTTCTGAATAACAAACAAGATATAACACATGTAAAGAACCTCTGCGACTTTACCTGCACGGTGGACATGGAATACTCATTGTTGACATCCAGGTGACACTGCCCGTCATTGGGAATCACGATGCCGGCCATCTTACTGTCCATCCCAATGTGTGAGTCAGCATCGCTGACAAACACCAGCAAACGCATCGAATCATTCCTCCAGCCTATCTTGTCCTATCAGGAGACAGGTTATGTTGCTCATCCTCCTTCTTTAACTCAGCTCACTAATTAAATGATGAAAGCGACAGGACAAAAATCACATATGCTGTAAGTTCATCTCTTTTAGCAATTTTAAAAATAAAGTCTTACCCCACAAACCGCTGCCTGCATGACAGCATCAAAGCCACACTCTGGTATATCAATATTTGCAGATACACGCTGCATTGCAATTATCTCGTTGAACTTGTCTGTGCTGCTTGTCAGAGACAAGACATGTTTGTAGCCAAAGGTTGGCAGGCAGTTTGCGCCTACGCCACTGCAACACACCAGAAGTAAAAGCAAACATCTGAAATATAATGCTCTCTGAGATATCAAATGACATTGCTGAACTTTCCAGCCTCAGGACAGAGGACTTAGTTGTATCCTGTGATGTTTTAATATATATTAATTACCTGCAAGGGTTGGCCAGCTCCTCTTCTGTGATCATGATGAAAGGCAGGACGGGTTTCTCCACAAACGAGCCAAAGCCCATACGAAATTTGCTGGTGAGGTTGGCCATCTCTTTAGACAGAGTGGAGCCCAAGTCTTTGATCATCTCCAGATCATCGATCATGGATGCAGACAGGTCCATCAAGTAGTAAATGTCCACAGGATAGTCCTCTGTGTGTTGAATCTTCACCTGGAAAGACACCTGACTGCCTGTGCAAAAAACAAGAGCACCTTAGTTTTGTCTGAGAATAAGAAACCACTTCTGAGTCTAAATCAGCACTTCAAAATGCTGTACCAGGTCGCAGCCTGAGGGCCATTTTCTGTGGGGAGATCTGCGTGCTGTTAGCGTTGCCCGTCTTCTTCCCGAGTGGGAGATCTTGCAGGATTTGGGCTTTGGAAACAGTGAACTCGACCTGGTCCCTGGCACATCCCTTGTCTAGTAAGCCATCCAGTGTGTCACATCTTTCATTGATTGAAAACCAGTCTGTAAAATTCTAAGAGGAAAGCACACACACATTGGGCTCGTTATAGATTGAAAAATCATATACTTTTGAATGCATTGGCATATCCTACATGTTCTGGCTGGATACATGCGCCTGGCGGCTTACCTCCTGTGTGCACCAAGCGCAGTGAGGACTAAGCTGTAGACACTGATCACAAGTCACAGCAGTGCCAGCTGAACAAGATCCTGCAGCACATATGAACAGTTAGAGTGAACATGCCAACCTGTTTCCTGCATCTAGTCCAAAGCTCTGGATCTGAAAAAGTGTGTTAAGTCTTTGGACCTGGAAAACTATCTAGTGTAATTTAGGATATAACTAATTTATTAACATGCATGGCTCTTTTACTTATTACGTTCAAGCGCAGTAACAATAATAGGACAAAGTTTCACAGTGACACGTACTAGACAGTTATAAATACCATGGCATCACTTATGACTTGCCCTCGAGAAACTGTCACAATTTGTTTGCAGATTCTGAACATGGTGCCCTTGACTTTTAAGCGGAACAAAACTCCTACTTACCTTCCACAGTGTTGATCCAGTAGCGGAAAATCAGGCTCAGCAGTATAAGCCCCATTAGTCCGTGAGGTTACTAGTTGAGAGCAAACAGACGAAGAATATTTCAGGTTGTCTCATATTTACAGGAGTGAAACATATCCGCCGCTCCCCAGCTTAGCACTGACTGCCGCACTACCTGGACAGAAGAGGAGGCGGAGGTGACTGCCGCGTTCACCTGCGCTACTTTTTATGCTCACTTCCGGACAGGTGAGAAAACGAGGCGGTCGCGAAACGAAATGAAGTCCTTACAGTTTGTACTGACAGTGTTTAATTGCCTTATACGGAATCCTACATACGAATGAGAGCAACAAAAAAAAGAGATAACATAATAGGGTTACCGAGTGTAGTAATCAGGTGTAGTACTAGTAGTGAAAAGTAAGCCTCTTTCTCTGTATTGCATGCCAAAAATACTTCCACTCCACTACATTTCAATGGGAAATTCTTTAACACGGATGCTTTCCAGATTAAGATTTCACATAAACATATACTGAAAGCTGGGGCCACACTCTAACGACAAATATAAACAATTACCTACATGTGTATCCTGTGTAAAACACCTTGTGACTTTGGATTTAAGAGGTGTCTTTTATACCCTCCCTACATTATTGCATTGGGCTTGAATTACTGACCCTTAACCAAAGAGAAATAATAAAATAAAGATAGGCCACACCATAAGCAAATATAGTCTATATACCCCGCCTACCTAGACATTACAACAGAATAAAATGTTAATATTTAACAGCACAAGAACTTGTCATTGCCTCACAAGAATCTTTTCAGCTTCACAAAAACCACCATACAGGCCCATCACAAGCTATGAAATATGATCGTGAGTGTGGGCATATCTGTCTGTGTGTGTCTACAATACAAGGGGCAGGAGGGTGGAGCTGTTTAGGTGTTGAACCATTAACAGCTGCAGCACAAATATCCCTGCTTGTCCCAGCTCAGAGGAATCTCACAAATCAGCACCACACCCCTCTGGATCGGTGCGAGTCCCATCTGTTTCCCCAAACCAAACCCCCACTTCTCCTCCTCTCCTCCTTTCTCCCTTCAGTGACACCCCCTCTCTCCTCAGCTGTCTTGATCCACCTTACCTAGTAGCCTTCCCTGTGTAACTGACATTTCATTTCTACCGTCTATCTGTGATTTCTTCACACCCATCATCTCTTCTTGCTTATCATTATTATCTGAATCTCTCAAGACATATCTCAGCTTGATGCTTTTCAGTTAGGATTCTCACTGCAAATATCACAAGTGTTTGAAGCATATCATGACATGATTTTCAAACAGTATCAGTCTCATCAAAATTCAAAACTCTATTAATTATTCTCCCTCTCAGCACCACACTTTTACTATACATAGGAAAGGAGGTATACATTAATCCTGCAATGAGCTTACTGACTTTCAGGGGCGTCCTCTGCTAACATGCTGTCCAGTCTCGGTCTGTCTCCCCCGTCATCAAGTGAATAATGCAGAGAAACGGAGAGGCATCAGGCCGATACAGTCAGTCCTAGCGTCACAGTAACAGTAAACCTATTGTAACAGTGCCCTTTATCAAGCATAGTGCTAGGGTGACCCTGCTGCCCATGCTCCTTGGCTCATGTGCACTTTTGTGTGTCTCATAGTGAGTGAGCGTGTGTGCATTCATGCTGGCTGGCATGTGTGGGTGCATACAGTACATGCTCTTACTTGTCTGTGTGTGAGACTGTGATGATACTGAGTGACAGTAGCAGCTGGAGGCTGTAAGACACAGGACCTAGCTTCTTTATTACAGCAAGACCTGACTGATGCACTAGATTTATTTGGATTGTGAACGTCAATGTAAAGTCCCCACAAGGAATGGAAGAAAAATGCATGTGAGCTCATTTGCTCAAGCTCAATTACTTCCCGTAGTGAGGAGGACACCAAAATAAGGCATGCCAGTACTCTCATACAGCCTCCTTCTCACAGTGGTATGGCTGGAATGCAGGTGTACACATACATGCAGAACAAAATATCAGAGCATAAGTCTACACTGTAAAAGAACTGAAGATTACATATCTCCAAAATCAATCATGTTTGTCTTAGAGGCCTCTACACTTTTTACAGCATTATACAGGGTTATTCAAAAAGAATGAACCAATTTCATGATGCAATATTTTATTAAGGAAAAGTAATACAAAACTCAAGCCAAGTCACAAGTATTTTACTCACAATCAACTTTTATAATGGTCTTTTTCAAATGGTCACTGACTCATTCCAGGACGATGCTTGAGAACTGAAGCAATGCGTACTGAAATCGGTTCATTCTTTTTGAATAACCCTGTACACTCTCTATCCTCAGACCCTCAGTATAAATAAAACTTGCTTGTGAGACTGTACTTGAGCTAAATGCTCACATCAGCATGATAACATGCGCACAATAATAGACTTGGCATAAATATTTAGCTTCCATACATTTACTAATTAGCACAAAACACAATGTACAGCAGAGGCTGATATGAATGTACAGTATTGTTAAATATTAAAATAACAGGACCTAGGAGTGGGAAGTGATGACAGAGACTCTTCCACTCTGTTAGTTTTAATTCTTTAGTTTAATATCAGTGGTTCTACATCCAATGTTTTACTAATGAAGTGTTGTTCAACTATATTTAGAAAGGCAATAATTACAGAATAGCCAACAATTATCCAGTCCTGTCAGATATCTCTGCTTCTATCTCTAAATTAATCTCTGTAAAGGCTTTATTGTGAATATAGCAGAATGCTGGTCATCAGTTACTATTTATATATTTGAATGTTTGCAAACAGAATAATGTTCAACTTCAAGTGTTTAGAAAGGGCTACAATTAGAGACTGTGCTGCAGATTGTGCACTCTGTGTTTCACTAAAATACTAACACCACACTGTAAAAACACTCCATTACACGGAAAGGTCTTGCATTGAAAATGTTACTTAAGTATGAAAGTATCATCAGGAAAATGTCATTAAAGTATAAATGCATTTTAGCATTGTAGCTAGTTGGAGTGCAGCTATTTTAACTATTATATGTATTTACAAATACAGCTAATCATTATTATTTTTTAATTGAGGATTAATTTGTTTATTTTCTTGATAAATCCGTTAATTGTTTGGTTTGTTTAAATTCATTAAATACATGAGAAATTACAGACATACAATTATCCAGAGCAACAGTGTTTTTTCTTATAAATAGTTCAAACTTCAAAGCTATTTTTATTTTATTTTTATAATAAAAATAACTAAAGCAGCAAAGCCTCATGCCAGAGAAGGTGGAACCATAAATAATTAATTATTCAACTAATTATTTCAGCTCTTCTTCTGGGCAATTTAATGTATAACATGGCAAATTTTTCATAGTTTATTATTTGTAAGGAAGAAAATCTCAATTTTGGGATATTGTGTTGGGCATTTATGAATATTTCTTATAATTTTATAGACAAAACAATCAAACAGTTAATTAAGAAAATAATCTGCAGATTAACTGACAATGAAAAAACACTTTATTAGCTGCAGCCTTAGTGTATATTAAATGGTAGTATACTATTTGGACATCCCCTTTTTCTTCAATTTTTTTTAGCAAATGTTAAAACAAGATATTGAACAATTTGGAAGTTATAGCATTAACAGTAACAAGCAGTAACAGTCTACGTCTTTAGGAAACATCCTGTGTGTTGAATTACTAACATGTATCACACTAAATAAATGATACTGGAAACCGTAGTAGGCCTCCTCTCCTGAAGTCTGTGCCCGGAGTCTGACCCTGGGCTTTCTCAAGGGATCAGTGCCATGTGTCACTTCAGCTGTGGAGAATTAAAAGAGAGACAGAGAGTGAAGGACAGGAAGGACTTGGCATGTATCTTATGTTCAAAGGGTTGATGCTCATACAATATGCACTTGATTGACGTGTGTGTGTGCTGCAGATTGTGCACTCTGTGTTTCACTAAAATACTAACACCACACTGTAAAAACACTCCATTACACGGAAAGGTCTTGCATTGAAAATGTTACTTAAGTATGAAAGTATCATCAGGAAAATGTCATTAAAGTATAAATGCATTTTAGCATTGTAGCTAGTTGGAGTGCAGCTATTTTAACTATTATATGTATTTACAAATACAGCTAATCATTATTATTTTTTAATTGAGGATTAATTTGTTTATTTTCTTGATAAATCCGTTAATTGTTTGGTTTGTTTAAATTCATTAAATACATGAGAAATTACAGACATACAATTATCCAGAGCAACAGTGTTTTTTCTTATAAATAGTTCAAACTTCAAAGCTATTTTTATTTTATTTTTATAATAAAAATAACTAAAGCAGCAAAGCCTCATGCCAGAGAAGGTGGAACCATAAATAATTAATTATTCAACTAATTATTTCAGCTCTTCTTCTGGGCAATTTAATGTATAACATGGCAAATTTTTCATAGTTTATTATTTGTAAGGAAGAAAATCTCAATTTTGGGATATTGTGTTGGGCATTTATGAATATTTCTTATAATTTTATAGACAAAACAATCAAACAGTTAATTAAGAAAATAATCTGCAGATTAACTGACAATGAAAAAACACTTTATTAGCTGCAGCCTTAGTGTATATTAAATGGTAGTATACTATTTGGACATCCCCTTTTTCTTCAATTTTTTTTAGCAAATGTTAAAACAAGATATTGAACAATTTGGAAGTTATAGCATTAACAGTAACAAGCAGTAACAGTCTACGTCTTTAGGAAACATCCTGTGTGTTGAATTACTAACATGTATCACACTAAATAAATGATACTGGAAACCGTAGTAGGCCTCCTCTCCTGAAGTCTGTGCCCGGAGTCTGACCCTGGGCTTTCTCAAGGGATCAGTGCCATGTGTCACTTCAGCTGTGGAGAATTAAAAGAGAGACAGAGAGTGAAGGACAGGAAGGACTTGGCATGTATCTTATGTTCAAAGGGTTGATGCTCATACAATATGCACTTGATTGACGTGTGTGTGTGTGCACGGGCTACATGGGACATATATGTGTATTTCTGGAGTTGGGGGTGGCTGGATGATGTCTGTGTACATGTGGGGATGTGTGTGTGTGTGTGTGTGTGTGTGTGTTGGTGTGTGGCAGGGGGTGTGATGGTTAATTCTTTTGATCCCCTTGACTGGTACAAGATGCGGGCATGGTGCCTTTATGTCTCTGGGATCAGCTGCACTAAGTCAGAGCTTAAGAAGGCAGATCTGGTATAGGAGCAAAACTTCAAAGGCCATGTGCCTGAAACAGTGCTAGAGCAGAAGCACACACATCTTGTACTTGTTGCTGATCCACCACTGATTGCATATATGAGACCAGACATAGTCATACAACATGATATCCAAGCTTGAAAATGTGTTCAATAACTTCAAAAACGCTAGATTGCTTCACAGCGCCCTCTGCTGCCTGACGTTGGTACAATTAATTACACAGATAGTTGAACATTAGACCTTGTTGAGGTTGTCTGACGTGTTTTCAGGTTGTTAATGTATGCACAAAAGGTTACTTCTGTGCATACATTCACAACAGGCTGCTGTTTTTGCCCGATATCTTACATAACATTTATTATTTTTTTCTGTTTTTGATTTGGTTATGAGACCGAAATAAATGTTTTTGAGGGAGCCAAAAACACATGAAGCTGTTTACCCTGTATGTGAAATCAGATGTATGATGTTTAATTTCACTCTGGAGGAACATTACCAATCTGAAACAAGAAGCTCTATTAATGTCATGACAGTTATCTTGCCTGGATTACAAACAAGAAATGCAGAGCCCCTACTGGGAAGGGAGGATCTATGAAAATATGTGATGGGGTTGTATTATATGAACCATAGGATCCAACACCCAGACAAGGCATTTAAGCTTTGAGCTGGATAGTATCGAGAAAATAACTAAAATTAACATTAAGAAAAATACAGAATAACACTAGAGTTACTCTAAATGTACAATAGCAAGAAAATACAGAATCAAAAACAACATTTAATCAAAGAGACAAGGGTCATTTCTGAGAAAAGAAGAGCCTTTTATTCAGCTGTTTTATTCCAATGGTTTCAAAGGAGAGAGCAAAGAGAATTTTGATTGAGAATAAGTTGAATGTGACAGAGGAAGCAGTGTACACTCTTTTTTTTTTTGTTTTTTTACATTTTATCTCCGCAACAAATGTTCAGAATGGGAAAGCACACCAAGGAAAAGACGTGTTACTACATGTACTTTCCTACTTTGAGCACTTACTGCTACAGTACTACTGACTGAGGGGAACCATTGCGACCACACAGCTCTGACCATTTTTCTTGTTTCATGGTAGTGTTGAATTTTTACATCAGAAGTTAGAAATGTACAGAAAAAAAGCAAAGCAAACAATAAATCTTGCTATTGCTCATATATATATATATATATATATGATTCATAACAAGCCAACCTTTAAAATATATGCTGTCAGTCATGTGATTTCAACTTCCAACAAACTCTTCAGATGAAATGCTGCAGGTTTTCAAATACTTCATGATAGTTGCATTTATTTTTGCAGGAGGCAAGAATTGAGTTTGGCTACTAATTTAGCTAAATCCCAGCATTGTGTTTGGAGCGCATTACAGTAGCAGTGTAGCCAGACATAGTGACTTTTACTCTTTGTTTTTAAATGAAAAAGAGAAAATGTAAGGAAAAGAGGTGAGCCATCTAAGCTGTATCTATGGCAAAGGCAGGAGAAGGAACTAAATAAATTCATGGAACTTGCATTCACTGGGTTCAAGAACATTGGAAACCAACTATTTGAAGAAAAATCTATTTTGAATCTCTAAAACGGAGCATCACAACAGACACACTTATGTTGAAAACCAAATAACAGAACAGAAACAATGACAAATAAAGATGAGGCAAAGCACAATGTTTCACTGAAACTCAGGAAGGATGGGGAAACGCTGCAGCTAGGAGACAAAGGATAGAAGTTTTATTAAGCCAGCTCCTGAGCGTGGCTTCCGTTCTGTTTCATCCACTCTGGTGAAAAAGGGCTTTACCTGCAAACCCCACTACACCAGCAGACTCCAGCAGAACCTTGAGGTAGATCACTGGTCAAACTGACCACAAGAGGAAAAAAAACAAACCCTCGTTAAAGATGGCTATTGGGTGTAAAACTTGTAATTTCATAAAAGTATGGCTATCGCTTCAGGCCATGTCTTGAAATTAAAAAAAAAAAGGAAAAAGGAAACTAAGGAATTACCTTGCTCTGAGTTGGTCATTGTTTTTCCCCTCAGTATTGCCATGGGACTCTCAATTGTCTTTATTGCTACCAGAAGACTAGATAGCGACACGCTCAGTGGAAACCTCCTTGATTTCCCATACACATTTGAACCATCAGATAGAAACATGACACCTGATAAGCTCAATGAATATAATGCTTGACAGGATGATATTTGATGTGACGTGTAAGGAAGGCACCGGTATTAAATTCATTAACTTCCTAATGAAATGGTCACCTGTATTAGCAGTCAAGTGCAGTTGAACATAAATGGATTTTGGAAGCTTTTCTGTGGCAACCAAAATGAAGCTATTCTGAAACTTCAGTGCAAACAAGGTTCTGCAAGGTTTTTCATATATCACAAATAAAGGAACTATAAAACCATAGAAACCTCAGAGGGAGAAAATGTCTCAATCTCATGCATTTTAATAACACATCCTACTGGTGGGGGATGGGAAGTGGACAGGAAGGGTAGAGGAAAGGTAGAGGAAGGGTAGGGGGTTCCTCTGGCATTAGTTAAGGAATCCTTGAAAAAGAAGAACATTTTGTTTTTTATCAAAATAAATCTTTTTTTCTTTTTATTCCGTGATTAGCCACCTGTTTGAGTCCATTTACACTGTCCTCATTTTCCACCACGAGCATCCAGGCTGTGCAAAAACAGTTCATGTATCTGGTCCAATCAGAGAAGGTGGTGGCTGCGACCTCTGTGATGTCATCAGCAGCTTCCCTCTGGCTCACAGATCAGCCTAAAAATGAAAGAAACAGAAAGAAGCACTGATATAAAGACAGTAAACAAATATGAACAACAAATGTAGAATATAATAACTTTTGACCTACTCAGTGCAGTGCTAATTTTAATAAAAAACTAAAATACAGATTTACTTTTTAATTCAAACTATGTACATTCATCCTCCCCTCAAAAGTGCATCGTGGCTTCGATGTTTGAGCATCACTGTAAAAGCTCATGTCACTGTAAACATCACGTTTAGCTGCTGAAGGGAGGAAGTTTCTCTGTGTGTGTTAAGCAGGATTTTCTGACAACACAGCTGGATTGGAAGCTAACTGTGGTCCATTTAGCACCTTACACAAGTGTGAGGTGGAAACTTGAAGCCTCCAGTGCACAGACACTGAATTATCAGTGAAGCAAGAGACACCGTGTCCAAAAGTTGAACTTTTCAAATGAGAAATATTGATGTATTCATAGATACGTTTTCAGTGAAGGAGAACGGGTCATATCTAACAAGGTAACTGAATAGTTTTTGTTGAAAACTATAAACAGACATAAATTATTATCATTTTCATTTTATATGTGTCTGCAATCTGTATAAAGGCATTATAAAAGGTACCTTTTAACAACCTAACCTTTTTCTTAATGGATAATAATTGATCTACTGTATAAAGCCTTACCAACTGATTCACTAATATTATTAAAGCTGTTACTTATATGATATGAAATCTTGGTGTTTCATTACTGTATTATTACTGCCACATAACTTCTATTATATGGCTGTAAAGTTGCTGAAATAAAAAAAAAATGCTGGCATTTATGTCGGAAACTGAAGCGTACCTGTGATTACTTGCTGAGTTGACTGTAAGGAGAAGAGTTGTTGGAAGAATCCACTTGCTGCGGCGTGCCGTTTTCCTGAGAATCCAAACAATAACTCTCATTTAGAACATGATAATAGCCATCTTCATGGTGTTTGCACTGAGCTAATTGATAGTTCTAGAGAACAAGCACTTTGAAAATAATGAATGGAACGGGACGGGCTGTGTCTCAAACATTACTGTTTTAAGATACTATATAACACCATTAAAATGGACACCAAGTAGAAGGTAAATGTCTTAAATAAAGAGTTGAATTAGACTAAGACACAATAATCTTACAGGTGGTGCCTGCATGGGAGGATAATGAGGCATGTAAGCTCCTTGGACACCAGGATTGGCAGCAACATACTGTAAGACAGAATTATAATTATTGTAATTATTATTGAATGGTACAGGAAAAGACCTATAGTTAAGCCTGAGAGACTGGCTTGCTATCGTACATGCATCTTCTACTACTGCATATTAACTAAAGTATGAGTATGCAAAAAAGCAAAATATAGATACTGTATGTATGACTGTAGGTGAGTGTAAATGAACATATGAGAATATATTAGAGCCTATGACCAAAGACCCATGGGTGCCTCACTGGGCAAACTAATAACATGTTTTCTCTGCAGGGAGACAAATAAATCTGTCTGTTTTGAAAGCTAATATTAATGTATGTGAACAAAGAGATCTTTGGCTTTTGGTTCAATTCTGTTTCAGATAAAATTCTAGTTGCTTCATCAGACCATGTGGTTGTAATTTAGGTTTCTTCCACACATCAACTGACCATCTTTGGAACTGAGCATAATGAATAGTACACTGCAATCATACACAACAGTCGGCAATTACTCCTGTGTATTTAGTCTGTGAACAATCACTGGAACCAACATTTACTCAGAAAAAGCAATTTCAGTTTATTAAAACCACTGATATTTTATATGATCAACGCTGTGTGTGATGCAGCGTATCAGAGAAATCCACTCACCACTCCAGTGTTTCCCAGTGACAGCTGACCCATCTGCTGAGTAATCATGGCTGCGGGGTGCAGTGACATCGAGGGATCCACAGAGGGAGACATCACAGCAGCCTTTTAATACAAAACAGCTCAGTTTTATCCTCATATCACACATCACAGAGGCTGCGGTTATGAGTATACATATAACATGAGTTTCTGTTTAAAACCTATGTATGTATGAGAGGCCAGATAGATTAGATGGGGGAAAAAAGATTTGATTTGTGGCTTTGGGGTTTAACAAAATGTACACTAACGTACTGGCAGCCCTCAGTCTGTGATTATGTAGTATTCTGAGGTATATATAAAGTATTCTCTGGTCTGGGGTTACATTAAGGGATGGAAATATGTAAAAGGTATGACACTGCCAGCTGTACTCTGTCTTCAGACAGAGTATATTTCTTTAAACTTGATGCCTTTAGGGGCTAGCCCATTTCCTAGTAAACAGTGGGGGAGGGGCAGAGCAGCAGAGACACTTGTTCCACTGGAAACCATCTGTTGGAAGAGTCATTGAGTCACAAGGCTGTCTCTGCTTCAGGCATTTCCTGCTGGATCCACACAAAGGGGGGTGGGGGGCAGTGGATGAATGCCTTTTTACTTGTTCCATGTCTCTTTCATACGCACTCTGACACACATATACACACTTACAATATGTAAATACACAGCGGCAATTTCCCAGAACTCAAGTTAAACCCCGTCTTTCTTCTAGATTTGGGGAAGTTTGGGATGTTGTGTTTTTCTCTGTGTCAGCAGAACAGCTCGATTAAAATAACAGTCTGAGTTACTGTGAGCTCAAAGCATTCGCTTTAGCGACACCACACACCCATTTCCTGTACGCAGAATAAGAGGTGGTGTGTGAGTGTATGTAAAAAAAAAAAAGAAAAAGCAAATGCTGTCATTCCCTTACCGGGTGTTGCATGATATATGGCTGATGTGCCACCCAAGAATGACTCTGTACCTAAAGAAGGGTCAGAAAGAAAGGGAGAGGCGAATGACAGACAGATGGAAAGAAAAAGTTAATGGTGCTTCTTGAATTAAACGAACATACAGCTGCCATTAAGGAGGTAGGAAGTAGAAATGCATGGATATTAACACTCCAAATCACCAATTAGGGCTGCAACAGCATATATTGTAGCCACCCATCCATTCTTTTTCAGCTCACTATTTCTACTGTCACCCATGACAGCCAAAAATTCCAAAGCCGTGAGCATTTTAAGGCCGGTCTGGTTCCCCTCTGTTGGCATGGCCTCCAATGACGGCCTCCAAACTCTATGATTCTTTCAGTTCTGCCTCCTGTTCTGAGCTTATGTCTGTCTGATTAGGAGCATAATAAATATCTTCTACCTCTCAACAATATCCCCAGTTTAGGTCAGTACAATCCTCAGGGCAGGAGACAGACATCAGGTGCAATGCCCACTGGACAAAGAGCAGGACAAGGAGAGATGCAGGTTTTCTGGATATTAGCAGCACAAATTAGACACTGTAATGAGCTCCATGCATTATAATTTTTGTCTAACTGTGTGCAACCTAAATTCAAGGGAGCTGGGTTCTTTGAGCAAGCTTCATCTACTCTATAATAATAATTGGAGACACCACTGTTCATAGTGGCAATGAATAGGAGACCTGGAGGAGAGTATGCATCTGACTGAGAAACCGTGCCTTTGTTAGATGTCATTGCTAGTTTTTGTTTGGTATAAAAACACGTTTAAACACAAGAAAGCTCACACAGTAAGTGTTCATAGTACCAAAGCCCTTAAGTTGCCAGGATGATGAATGAATTTGCCATTGTCTCATCAAAAGTAAGGCCACTTATCTTAAGACAAATCACACAAAGAGAACATCTGAGCTTATTACTTTCAACATATTATAACTTCTCCCATGATGAGAATGTTTACAAGACAGGCCTGAAGACTCTGCTTACCACGAGACCATCTGGCAGGGGACTCTATTCAAAGCATAGCGTGGGGCAACCCTGCTAAACAAGAGCCCACAGATTCTGTGCAAACAAATGTCTGAGGTGACTGAAGTTTTCAAGGGTGGGAAGTCTCTGTTGTTTGCAGAAAATAATGAATCAAAACTTAAGTTAAATAGCAAGCAACTTCACTCCTATGAGCCACTAACCTTGGTATCATATTACATGGTTTCCGGTTGACCTTCAAACACTAAAAAATTCTGATGATCATCTAGTGCCACATAGAGCTGCCAATGTGTGAGAGGCAGATGTAACACCTATTCTTACATCTATACCACCCACAAGCACCCACATGAACGCAACCTCAAATGCAACACAGAAAGGAAGATCGAGACAGTGAGAAAGAGATAATTCATATTCAGTTCTGGCTGTCGGGCCTTTTTACAGTGTGTTAGCCCAGTAAAGGGATCAGTACCTGGTAAGCAGACACTGGAGACATGTAGGGAGACATCGCAGGCTGCACAGTCATTATCCTGTTGGTCACTGGATATGGAGAAGGATAGTACCTAGGGAACAGACAATATTTCAAAGTAAAGCTCCAGAATGATGAGGCTAGTAAAACGTTAAATGATGTCATATTATGAACTGCTATATTCTTTATTACCCATTCTGTAAAGCTCCTGAGGCAGAGTCATAGGTTAGAGTCATTGCACCCTATATAAGAAAATAGACAATAATATGGAATTACATATTTACTGAATCAAAAAACTATCAGTACATACAATAGGAAACTGGGCTTCATCACTGATTTTCCAACAGTCTAGACTATACATACATACATACATATAGAAAGATAGATAGAAATAGAAAGAAAGAAAGAGAAGGAATAGAAGAATAGTCCCACTGAAGAGCCAAATGGGAGTCGACTGACAAAATCCTTAGTCAGGCACAGCCCTAAACTGCGATATATAAAAAAATAGAATAATGACATCATGTTACTAATACGCACGTGATAATATCGTAAATATTCCAGAGCCAATAACTATCGGGTTGACATTCCAACTACGTATGTGCCGTAGACATGGTGATAATATTGTTATCGTGAAATTTTTGTCCACAATAATCATGTAGTGAAAATCTAATATTGTGACAGCCCTAGATTCAAGTATCACAAATATCACTTTTTCATTTAAAAATATAGCTATATGCAACACTCCGGTTCTGGCTTTTGTGAATTTATGGTATCTTATACCTTCATCTATTCTCATCGCATTAGCAGTAGCACAGAAGGAGCAAAAGGTTACAATACATATTAAATGATAGGCGGATACATACTAGTCTGAGATCCCCTGTCTGTCCACTGGGAACAAATCCACCGTGAGCATGTTTCTTCCTTTGACTGTCTGCAAACTTACACAGCAAGGGCTGAGAGGGTGCTGGGGTATGGGGGCAAAGCACAAAAACTGACATATTACCAGTCACTCCAGAATCAAGCATCATTGCTTCCCCAGTTTTCAATGAACAGAAAGTGTGTAGAAAGGTGAAGTTCTTTACCCAGTGCTCCAGAAGCTAACTTGATAAACTTCCCATTGAAGTGGGAGATGACTGCATTACACTGCTCTGTTGTGTCCATCCTGTTAGTGGAGAAGAGAAAACAACAGCCATGAGTCATCATCAAACCCCACAGAGATGATCTACAGTAAACGTTTCTTTAACACAAAGTGGTATTGTTTGGCATGACGCAAGTCTTGGGATATGTCTTGGCTCTCTTCATTCAGAGGTCAAACATGACTGTCATCCTCATTTTAGACTCAGATTCTTACACATACAGTATGTTTGACTGTGTGTCTATGAATAGGAGCTAATAAATCAAATCAAACCTGTAGGTTTATTCTACAACTACTTTAAAGGTGATTCAGCAGGGGAGAAATGAATGCTCCTTTTTGTCATCCCTCTGTGACTGACCTGGCGAAGCCCACGCCTCGGCTGTTGCCGCTATAGTCCCGGAGGATCCGTGTGGAGATGACCTGGCCGAAGGGCTGCAGCATATTCTCTAGTTCTTTCTCATCTAGAGAAAGAGGCAAGTTGGAAATGTAGAGATTTGTGGGGTCCTGCTCCTGTTGCTGTTCACATAAGAAGATGGAAAAGAAAAAGTATATTGAATGCCATGTGTTTTGTTAAATGTTTTGTTATATATTCTGAGAGTGGGAGTTGGTCTGAGATGCCAAAAAAAACAAGAGTTTCTTATGAATCAGTATTGCACCACAGATAAAGGAAGTGCTGCACTATTTCTTCACTGACAAATGAATAGTATGAAACTAGTTTGTGTGGCTCAGATAAAAGTATGGTTATGGGTCAGAGGAAGATGTTTTGTTAAACAAATATTAATAAGCTCTCCTGTGCGCGCGTGCACACACACACACACACGTGATCACAGTGAAACACACTTTGTCTGCACTGTGCAGCAAATCACTGCCTCTGTGGTCTTCCCTTGAAACAGCAGGAGAGCAGCGTAGCCTAGCTACCACAACACAAAAACTGTGTTCTGCTGTGTTTGTTCCAAACAGAGCGGCTGCATGCAGGTCTCCAGAGAGCAACGCTTCATCAATGAACTCTGCCCGTGAATTTGAGCACAGCCCCACAGGTCTGGCTGGGAGAGGGAAGCGACTGAAAAAAATGTAATAATCCTGACAATTTCTGTTGCCCACAATGAGATAAATCACAGATGTGATGCAGAAATACCTTGTTTGTCATCTAAAAATATTTTAAATAAAAAACATGTGTGCTTCACTTTTAATGAGTCACAGAGGATCAACAACAGCTTAAAGCAGCGGTGCTTCGGTGCAGATATGCCGACATCAGTATGCATGAATAATAACTGTTAACACTCAGCGACAGAGTAATACTGGTAAAAATCTGTTATACAACCTCACCAGGATGGTGTGTTAGTGTGTGGCCTTGTGGTCCTGTGTTTAACATGTCACACTTACTGGTGGGTCATTTGGCAGTGAGAGATCAGTGCCATCTGGTTTTTACAGTGAAATTAAATAGGGTCACGAGAAGAACAGCTTATCAGCTGAGGTCATGTGACCAGTCTAATGCCATTCTCCAACACACACGCTGGACACATGCACGCATTAAACAAGGACATCCCCACAGAGATGTGCACAAGCAAGACAATTTGCAACCGCACACATGCCTGCACCAAACTCACCTTGGCCATCTGGGCCTGTATGCCACTGGTTTTCAGAGCATGTACTGCCTTTAAAGCAGCTGCTGGGCTGTCAAAGTCCACAAAGCCATAACCTGTTGTTGATAGAAGAGCATTTATATGAACAGTCACTAAATAATAAGAACAACCACCTATTGTACAGTTTGTAATATCACTATTACTGAGTGATGGAGCATTTGCTTGCTATTTATTGTTTACCATAAACATACCAATACACCTTTATAATATCAAGCATGGTACATAATCTTGTAAAATATCACTGCAAAACAATTTTGAAAGTCTGATTTGTCTCAGAGTGATTTCTGAAAATTTTAGTTCAACATTTTGACAAATCTAGTTATTCAGAGATTCATGCAAAGGTTGATAACACTCATGTCTGTGTGGTACATGTAAATATGTAGTCAAGGTCAGCAGCTGGTTAGCTTAGCTTAGCATAAAGACTAGCAACAAGGGGAAACAGCTAGCCTAAATCTGACCAAAGCTTTAAAAAAAAGCTTTCTTAGCTAGGTGCAATGATCTCTGGAACTCAAAATTTTGGACTGTTCCTTTAAGAACAAGACCAGTGTCTATATCTAACCCAGTTTATGACAAACTACCATAGACCATGATTGTATAAGCTATTGTATTTGATGGCACGCATTCTTCCTACTGAATGTTTCCCCCGCCACCTCCACCCATGCGTTCCCGCTGGGCAAGTAGACTTTACATTGGGATGACATCATGAAAATAAAATGTTTTCTAGCTCTGGGCAACTTTTAACACTATAAAACCTCCATGGATTTAAAACTCATAGTACAAAGAGTGATAATTAACCTGGTTTGCATTTTGAGGTGTCCTGTCAATAGTTTTACATATGTATTTTTATGATTGTGGTCTATGAAGAAACCAATTTTTGGACTGCAGTACCATGAGTGGACACTAGAACAATTTGTCTGAAAGGGCAGCGCTGTGTCGAGCTCTCATTATACATCAATGCCACTTACTGTATATAGACATGGACAACTTGACAGCACCGAGAGGCGATGTCACCGCAAGTTAATCGCCCCCTGGTGGCTGGACATGAGCCAAACTACTTTAAAAATTAAAACTACAAATCAAATAAAATTGTCCCAAAAGGGATTTCTGTCATTTTAGGTAGTTATTATCATGTTGACTTGTGTAGAAGAGGTCATTTTCTGATACGTTTGTTTTTATTTGATGAAATAAAAGGGGATGTATTTCAGATGATTGACAGCTTCGATTATCACCTGATACTACAGTACTCACTACTGTACAGAATCTGGCTGCAAAATGCATCACAAAAGCAATATGGATACCACCGTATTTGCAATATTTTGGCTTTCCTTTTGTATAGTGGCAGGAAATGGTGATGTGTCATCCATTTACTGAAATTCTAGTTAAATATACTTTTTTTATATAAGTGCACAGCACTGACTGGTACTGTGAAATAATTACCTTACTGACCTTTACATTTGTTGGTTGTCTTGTCCAGGATTGCCTTTGCTGACTGAATCTTGCCATACCTGGGCACACATCAACATATAGATTACTGTCAAAGAACCTTTTGAAAAGGATTAATCACTATAGGAGGCTGGTGAATGTCGTTTCACAAAAAATTCTGTGTATTCTTTTCCAGAAGAAATCGTGCACAGAGTGCATTCACTTATCATGAGAATCTAGTGAGATAAAAAATAAAAGACAACACAAGCAGAAAAGAATGATTTAATGGAAACAACAAAAACAGATGATATTTTCTGAGAAAACTGCTTAATTCAACGTCACGTACTGTAGATCACAGCTCTATCCTACATGTTTCCAATCATTACGAATCCAGTTTCAGTGTTTCAGGCTTTATCTCTGACTTTATAGTGAAGTTGAACTGTGGCACAAGCTGTGAACTGCTATCTAAGCACACACACCATACACACTGAATGCCTAGCAGCTTACATCTCCATTCAGACCCTGTTGCTATGAAAAGCGCTTTCATTTCTGCTTTGTGCCTGCAAACACCACTGGGAACATGAACAAATACAAGCAAACAGGACACAAACAGCTGCTGTTGCTGGTTACATGGGTGAATGCCTCTCTCCATATGTTAGTGATTCAGGGGGAAAGAGAGGCGACAAAACTCCATTAATAATTGTCTCGAACCACTCAGACTATAGTGCATAATATCTGGTACGAAACATGTTCAGTGGGCTGCTGTACATGATTGTATTTTTCGTATTTAGCATATTTATCATGTTTACAGCCTGCTTCACATTTCACAGAAGAGTGACAACTCTGTGTATGCCTCTTAATAAAGGTAAGGGGGCAGAACCATTTTATGTGTCATTGTACATTATGGTCCAACCAGTGTATGTTTCGAATCGCAACACTGAGGTTTCAACACTAACACTACAGACAGTCAGTTTTTCTTTTTTTAACTGTTTCACAGACTGATTTTTTTTGTGTTTTTGTACAGCATGTGTCCATGGCCAGGTAGAGAGACCATCATCAAATCAGACTGGAACGACATGTAATATTTTAAGCCTGCTATTGGCTTCTTTCGTCATCAAACAAGTGTATCAGTGAGATATCACTGGTGTGCGCAGACATAAGTGTACTAGTCATGCTCATATAGTATATGTGTGTACACTCACTGGTGACAGAGTTTGACCAAGTCCAGATCTGTAGTAGCAGGAGGCAGGCCGCGGATGTACAGGTTAGTTTTGCTGAGCTGCTCCAGGCCTGTGCTGCTGCTGTTGCTGCTGCTGCTGGGACTGGATGGAGTCATAGGGTAGGACTGCACACAGGAAACCCACTGTAAGGAAGTGTATGGCAGCTAGATAACCTAATTTAAAATCAGGTCAACAGTGACCACAAGAAACCAACGTGCAGAAACATGCACAATCTAACTTATCCTTTCCAAATGTTAAAGTACATGTTATAGTATATGGACAATGTGCATTATCATTTCATGTACATGTTCCATTAAAAGGCACTCTTGATGATGTTTAGCACTGCCCATCAATGATCATCGGTGATCTACACAGCAGTCAGTTTTCTATGTTGCGGCAACATCGAGGTCCAGTGGTGGGAGTAGTAGTACTGCAGGTGTTTAAGTGTGATTTTAAGGTACTTGCACTTCACTATTTTCATTTTATGCCACTTTACACTTCCACTCTACTACATTTCAGAAGAAAATACTTACATTTTTACACGTCTGCTTTTCTAGTACACCCATACTGTAGTTTAGAGATTAGGATTTTACATGAAAAACATATGAGCTTTACTAAAGCTTTACTATTAGTGAATTAAGTACCTAAAATTAGCTATAGACTAGGCTAAGGAATTGTGTCCAATGTAGCCTAATAAAAAATTGATAATAGAACACTCCTGCATTATGAATACTATGTTTGATACTTAAAGTACATTTTATATATAATTCAACTTAAGTAACATTTTGAATGTGGGACTTTTAATTGTAATGGAATGTTTTAGACTTGAGTATTTCTATTTATATTTAAGTAAAGGAACTGAATACTTCTTTCACTATTGTCAGGGTCTCGATGGCAAGTAGGAGTGACCTTTAAGTTTTTGTAAAATGGTGGCTTTGTCCACCAATGTACCGCAGAGTACATTAATAGATATATTGTATATGGGCATCTATGCAATTAAATCTGTGTTCATATCTTACATCCTGCTGTAGTGTTTATTAGTAACCTCATAGTTTTGAGCCAAACCATGTCGCGCTGCCCTGCAAAGCATTTCTTTCCCATTACTCATTCATTACTGTAAAACAGCTCCCAGCTATCCCAAACCCTCTCCAGATCAGATCAATGACAAAGCATGGCAGAACTGCACCATCTGTCCATAACCAAAGCACAATCCACTCCATGAGCCAAACCATGAACACAACTACAGCCATGTCGACATGAATCACTGAGATATTCTTTCATAGTCATGGAATGGTTAAATGTTCAAAGCTGCCATTTGTTTTTTACAGATGAGAGATTAATCGCTGTGGCAGGAACATCTGTTAGGCCTTTTACTGTATGTGTTCAAGTACAGGCCTTACATTTTAGTCAGTATGCAGCTATCACGCTCACTTTATTTTGAGACCATCAAGGGTTCACATTAGGCCTCTGAGATGGTACGCCTACTCTGTTAGAGGGCAGCTATCGTGGTGTATTTCACAGAGGCATTATCATAAGTGACTACCTGTGTTAACTCGTGTTACACCTACACTGAAACTCATTCACTGCTCCCCTGCGGGGATTCATGTGTGGCTGGTTTCAGATTTACGCCCTCAGAGTAATACACCGCAGTCCACCTTCTAATGAATAAATATTACCCTTTCATTTATTTGAGGTCTTACAAGCTGCAAGCTCAAAACAATTCATCTCAAATGATACTAGGACTTCCATTTCAATTATCTCACCTCTGGGCCTGCTTTCTATTCTCATTTCCCATCTAAATTAAAAAGTGTGATTGGTCAGCAAAGGGGCAAAGCCTTCAATTACCCTTTTGTTCACCTAAGAGGTCAGAATGAAGGATACAGCCAGCATAGTTCACTCCAGCCCACAGTACATACATTATATTACACCGTCGGTTCACTTAGAATGCACAAAATATATAGTTAACATAGCCTACGTATGCAATAACTGCCATGCATATTGATCAGAGTGGACGAGTGACTGTGCAAACAAGGTTATATGGACATAATAATTAAAGTCTGGGTTATAGAGTTATAGATGTATCAGCAGCAGCTTTGCTCTCTCCATGTAGCCTGTCCTATCAGGGAACCAGCGTCTGACAAGTCGGCTGAAAGCAGTGGATCTGTTTAACAAAGAATGCAAATGATTTCGTATTAAAAGCTTCGATATCAATACATATGAAAGCCAGAAAGGGTTTCCCAATGTCATCTGTGGCTGCTCAGGTTGTACATCACATGCTGCCTCAAGTGTGAGCGAAAAAAGTAGGTAGAAAAAAAATGCGTGTGTGTGTGCGTGTGTGTGGCCTACCTGCTTACGATTGGCTGTCTTCAGTGGGTTGCCCGTGTTTGCAAAGATCATCCTGGAGGTTACAGATTAGCTATGCTATTATATATTTCCCCAAAAAATTGTCCAGGAGGAGCCAGTATAGAGCCGGAATCCACGCGGTGAGAAGAACCTATAGAACAGTCAGTCGGTTTAAAAAATCCGCATTTTGAACGAGCTGATTAATAGTAACAAAGCCTCGGTCCTGCATAGATATACCACACATCTATACAGTCAGATACACACCAGGTGATGGACCAACCCTCCGGTCCGGTTCATTGATCTACGACGTCCTGCTGCAGACCGCTCGGCAGTTCCACCTACTACAGACCAAACCATCTCCGCCTTTGCAGGGTGTTTGACATCTAATAAACTGCGTGGTCGCCTCATAAAAACTCGCCCTGTGGTTTGCTTTTTTGTGACAAAGGCGTGTCGAGACGTCTGGAGACTGCAGTCAGTGTATAGTCGGATACAAAGTGCTTTGGGGTTGGTTTGTAGGCGCACAGTCTATTAGACTGAACACTTGCGCCTTTCATGTTGTTCTCGTCCGCACATACCAGGCATTCTTCACCCCCACCTCCTTCAACCACACACATACACGCACAGTCCGTGAATGCTTTAACCTTTTGATTCCACCACACAGAATAGCCGTGATTTTTTTTTGTCGTTTTACCAACAGAACCGACTTAGCCTAAATTACTTGCTGGCCATTTCTGATCTGACCGGCAGTTATTATTATTATATTCAGAAACACTGACTCATCGCGTGTAGTACTGTATGCTTCTGTCATCTGACTAGTACTCATTTTCTCACTGCTCTCAAATTACGTTTCTTGTTGCCCCAAAACTGGCAAATGTCACTGCGCCATTAATCTCCCTCATGATAATACTCGATGTGAGTGAAAGTCGACGGCAATAAAGCTGTTTGCACATCATTCACACAAACACTATAATGCTATTTAGCTTAAGAAAGTACAGCTATACAGTATAATATAGGAATAAATGAGTACTAAATGAAAGCTACTGTCTACATAAATTACACACGTAGTGCGTAGTGCACCATAAACGACTGACATACATACACCTCAGGTGTGCTTTCTGACAAATATAACCTAATAAAGGCATTAGGATTAGTTGTGCCTGTGAGTACCCTTGTTGGTTGCTATCCCCCCCACCCCGCGCCCCACACACACCCTCTTCCTCTTCCTACCCTTCCCCCCATCTAACACACTGTCAGAGAAGGATGCAATGAAATATAAGCAGGAGGTCACTGTTTCCTGGGAACTCAGCTATGGGAGAGAGTGGTTACATTTTTAGTTCTTTTATAAAATATTAAGTCATATGTATCATGTTTAGTCTTCATATATTTCATTTTGAATATATAATGATAATAGTCATTTTTGGCCAATGAAACTGTTAGGTATTTTTTAGTCAGATAGATATTGGCCAGATACTGGTTGTGTAAGAAATGTTTAGTGGAGACAGGATGTCTAGGTAGGCTGTTAAATGCTTAGTCATTCTCATGAGTTTTGCAGGGTGCACGTGGTCAAGGATAACTAGATAGAAAAAGTTTGACTGTCAGCAGGCAGGATGAATATTGTTATTATTATGATATGTTTAACCGTAATTGTAATCATAATATTTTCTTATGTGTAATGTCATGACATGTCACTAGATGTCATGTCAGAATGTTCTTAGATACACACCACAACCAGATATAATGTATAGGCATTGGTGGTTCAGGGTCTTTCATTCTTCATCTGCCTGCGCGCAGTATTGGAGGTGAAGGATACCTGGACGTGTAATGTTAATTTTACCTGTGATCCTTTGAATAAACCAGCACGGTTATTTTTTATATATCCAAGTGGTCCGCTTCGTCTCTCTGAGTTTCACTGGTTAAAAGAGCCGAAAAAAGCTTTCAAAACATAAATTTCTTATACATTTGTATGCACATACATGCATTTCTTAATTTAGTGGATAAATAAATGAGTCTTGCTATGTTATGTTATGTTATGTTACAGTATAGCACAAAAATCTAGGCTAATACAGTACATTAACAATACAGCACATTAACTCTTCAGACCTCATTCAGTTTAGAGGCAATGTCTGGCTGCACAGCAGCCAGACATTGTTCAGATACATAGATCTTTGTTTTAATCTGATTGTGGGAAGTGTGCCTAAAATTATGCAGTCATCTATTTTCATTTGATGGAATGGTGCAGTTATAAATAAAGAAAATTGAGTCTAGGGTTTCATGTTGTGCAATCATTATACAGCTTGAGGGTAGAGCTGGAACAAACTGATGCACAAAAATTATGTCTTACAGTCTAGAATAAAATGATTTTTCTAACCTCCAAACTACTCATACCTTTTGTTATTGTAAAGGGTTCAAATTGATAAAAAAGTGTCCCTAGATGCAGTTTTTACCTTTTGTGTTTAAATAGTTGACTCATATCTTTTCACACTGCTTACAAGTCACTGTCCATATAAAAGCAATTGGCAAACAGACAAAAAATTAATTGTAGTTTGATACAATCCTTTGGATTTCATTTCTAAAAAAGAAAGTGGAGAATTCACTTATGAATTTGATTTCTTAATGAATTATTTGTCCATTTTTGTCCTGATTTAAAAGTGGACAGAACAGCAGTGACAGGAAATGAAAGGAGAAATGGGAATAATGTGTAACCAAGTTAGCCAGCAAGACTCAAAAGATGAACTTTGCATCACCACACATTGCATGGTATTTATCTTAACCTCTGTGAACACTAGTACACACAGTTATCTAATTATAATGCTTTTATATTCACATACAAACACCTAAGGGACCAAAGCAGTGCTTACCACTAGCAGCCATCCTGCAGGTCCTGCTGGAGATTTATAAAGCAAAGCTAAAGCCAAATCCCGTCAGGGTGTGATGAACCTCTTAAAGCATCAAATTTCTCACTCTTATTTCCTCTGCTGGAGCGATTAAGGATTCAGGTTGGTGTTGTGTTGTAAGATACTTGTGATTTCACTTGAAAAATATAATCATTCCTATCTAAATGATCAGCTGCATTTGCATGGATGATTTCCGGTGCTTATTTTTACCGAGTTTGGTAGTGATTGATTAATAAACCCATCAAGTCAAATTTGTTGTGAATTGATCATTAGGTGACAGATGAGACTTCATATACAGCAGGTTTTAATTGATTTGCATCTTGTAGCGTATTCATGCTCTGCATTGTTTGTTTGGATAATTTATTAAATGCTTTAAAAATTACTACTTTCTAGTTAGAGCAGCAAAATGAATGGGTTTCAAGCTGAACTACTAGGGAGGCAGTCTATCAATCTCAAACAGAACTGAATTCAGTGGAAAAACCCAGTCAGCAGCAATAATGATTATGCAACAGTAAATTCTTTCATTTTCAAAGGAAAAATAATGACAATTTATTTTCTGCACTTTCTTGACTTTAATCAAGTTATTGATAAGACCCTTTAATGCTAGATATAGCCTACACCTGCTAAAGCGCTATTACAGGAGACTGCATTGAAACTATATTAACAATAACCCAGTAGAAACTATATAAAAACTGAAGCCATTAGAGACAAGATTAACAGGAAGCCCATCCTGGTTAAGATTGTTGAGTCTACTGAACTGTGTCGAGGTAGCAGGAGGTCCTGTGGGTGTGGAGAGGGAGGGACTGAGGAATGTGGATAATAATGTGCTCCTTCCACATCCAAAGAGTCAGGGAAACTGAAATTTGAAATTTCTGGTGACGACCTCTGCACCCCAGCTGACCTTTATGGCTGTAACACTGATAGGTGAGATTGTTCATGTTGCTCTGCAGTTTTGACGACTGACTGGCTGGAATACATGAACCCAACAGAGGAGCGTTTTCACAACCCCAGTAATGGTGTGGTTTGGCTCTGAGTTTGTGGCTCCTCAGGGAATAATGAAATGCTCACATGGTGAAATGTGAGAAACCATGCAAACATCATTGCAGCTTTCACTCTTCTTAAAACAAAGCCATTTTGCAGTGTTGTTTTTTGTTGAGATGACACTTGTAATGTAAGTGCTGGAGGTCATATTCAGAATGCATCTTTACATTCAACTGAATTAAAAAATATAAACCAAGTTACTTTAAAACATAGACCTAAATACCACAATTACACATAATTTTTTCTACTCCACTTCACTAATTTCATAGCAAAACATTGTAGGAAGTAGCTACATCTCATATATAAAGATCTCTCTTTATATATATGTAACCTTTAGTACAAAAATTAAACCATGTTTGACCACTAAGAGATTTTTAAAATAAGTAAACTAATTGTAACTTTTGTAACGTCATCCGACAATTATTTTTCTTAATAATTGATGAATCGGTGTATAAAATAAAGTGTCAGAAATTTAGGATGTTGTCTATAATATGAAACAAAAAAACAGGAAATATTCACTTATTTTTATTGTACTAGGCAGCAGTAATAATGTAATACATCAATGTATGAGACGTAGTCTAGTGACTGTGGCGCTCTCTTGTGTTTTGATTTTGTAGTTGCCAGTCGGGCTACAACAATATACGTCATCAGCGCGACGGAAGAAGACAATTCTGGCTGATTCATTGTAGCCAGCTGGGTTTTCAGTTGCACACGGAACAACAGTCTTCTGAATATCCGACAGAATTGACAGCAGGTAAGTAGACTTGCAATTTTAACATAGTATATAGGTTTTATAAAGTATGTTGGGATGACATTTGCGCGATTTGTTCCTGCTTTTCGTACGCGAGAATACATTGGCTAAGTTAGCATCAATAAGCTAACAGCTTGCTAACCTTAGCCATATATTTAGTTAAGCGATTAATGTATTATTATACATTCATGATTTATAATACCATTAATGAACCGAGCGCTTTACTGACAGCTAGTGCTAAATGTTCCTGCTGTCGTTTACAGCTAAAGTATAATTTGAAAAAATCATTAAACTCAATGCGTGTTTAACTAGGTCTAAATAGCGATATGGTTGCTTCACTAGTCACTGCAGTTTTTGAGTTCTCAAATATACGAAGTTTGAAATGTATATTTGGCTATGTTTATGTTATTGATCGTCATAGAACAAATATAGGTATGTAACATGTTACAATATAAATAAAAACTAATTATACACGAGCAATTAAATGACAAGATAAGACGCATACATACAACAGTATAGTATAATGTGTGTAAAATTAAAATTATATCCTTTAAAGTAATAGTAACACTAATAAACTGATCAGGTAATGATATTTGGTATTTTTGTTAATAGAACTATAACATATTAGCATAATTAGTATAATACAGTATACTAGAGTAATGTACTAATATGATATAACTTGATATAGAGTTATAAAATAGAATGTAAAAATACATTTATAATTTATTATGATTGATTTAAATGTATTATAAATGTAGTTTCACATGTAAATTTAAAATGCAAAGAGATGGTATGTTAAAACCACCAACTCATTACTACTCCTTAAATTCAAATTGACCTAATCCCCCATCTACAAGTTCACAATTTAAGCACAAATTCAGCTCAGTTGACTTCGTAATGTTCATCAGTTAGCCAACAGTTATAGGGTCACTTATAATATTTAACCAAGTATATGTTGCCCTTAAATCCTAGCAGTGTCATGCAGTCTTAAGATTTCATACACCTCCTTGGACTCCTATTTTAAAAGAAGAAACACATATATCTCTCTGATATCTGCTTGTTATTTTGCTGGTCAGCTGTATAGTTTGAAGCCAACCTAATGACATTTTTGTCACTGTTTAACAGAAACCAATATGGACCGGCTGCTGAGGCTTGGAGGTGGAATGCCAGGGCTTGGCCAGGTAACTCAAAGACTGAACTGTTCATCTCAAGAGCACAAACAAATTTTTCTGATGGTTCCTAGCATTACTACAAGCAAAAATATCAGTCTTTCTCTGTTTCTGGCCCTAACCATATTCACACAAAATCACACATTTATCCTAAACCAAACCATGTTGGCTTTATGTTCTAAAATTATGTGTGAACATATAAATGCTTATACTTTTAAAGTCTTAGATCACATTTTAAAAACTTTTTGTGAGTAACACTGGAAGCTTCTTTCCAGAACACTGGTGGAATCCAAAACTGCATCAGTAATGTTTCCAGTGTTTCATATGTATTAACAATTAGTTAAGAGTGCTGATGAATCCCAGCTTACATTCTTTTCGCTCTTTATTCTTTAGTGGGATAGCTGATCATATAAATGTGTATGAGTGCAACTCTGCATCCTGGATTCAACTGTGGGTTCTTATAATTAGTTGTAAAATAAACTCACCCATATTTTTACATATGAGAGCATCCACCAAAGTGGATTGGATGCTGTCTCTTCTAATCACACACCAGGTTTTTCCTGAAATGTTTTCCAAATGTCTATGAAGCCCACATCGTTTTCTGGACACCACCTAGACAGCCAACGGTTGAATGACGACATGCAGTTCCACATGTAATCATTGGTCAGATTGTGCAGGGGTTCAGTGAAGACTACGGAGTCCGACGACGTTTCGGCGAAGTTACACACTGACTCAACATTAATTTTAGTGACCTCCGACTGCCATAGATGGGAGGCATTAGTGCCGACATGAATAACAGTCTTACTGTATTTATGTTTATCCTTAGTCAGCTGCATCAGATAGGACTCAATGTCGCCCGCTCTGGCCCTGGTTCATGTTAACTATTGTGTGCCATTGTATATATCAAGCACACGACAAATGCTAGAGTTGCATTTTTTTCAAGCTTAAACAAGACAGTAAGAGGCGACGGAAATGGATAGATTCAATCAGAAATAAGGCCATCAAAATATTAAACCATTTTAAATCTTTTTGATGATGATTTTTACATTACCAGAGTTGGTTTCTTAGTGGGTGTGTCGCTGAATGGGGAATATCGATTTAAAACGTGTGCAAGCAGGTGATGAACTGTAGGCGTTTGTTTCGAGCTATGTCTCCTGCGAACTAGTTCTAGTTTCAATTTCTTGAAACTTCTTTGGTTAATTGTCAGGGTTGAGACAAATGTAGCTTTACTTGATTCCCAGAGCAGTGTTGGTTCTTGACACACAAGTCTAGCCAGAGCCTGTAGTTTACCACAGGGTTACGTGATTTGAAGTGATGGCTTATTTTATTACATACATGAAAACTAAACAATATTTACATTGTAGTGATTAATCTGAGTAACAACTGTATCTGAAAAGCCCAAACAAGTGATAAGGAAACACTGCTTTGACTCCTCAGGGCCCCCCAACAGATGCACCTGCTGTGGACACAGCAGAGCAGGTGTACATCTCCTCTCTGGCCCTGCTCAAGGTAACCACACATCAGCACTAAACACTTTGTTTCAGCATGTTCATTTTCATGTTTATATTTTAAATAACACTTCTGTGATTTCTCTGTCATGTATTTGCTGTTGATTAGATGTTGAAGCACGGCCGTGCTGGTGTACCAATGGAGGTCATGGGTTTGATGTTGGGAGAGTTTGTTGACGACTACACAGTGCGAGTGATTGATGTGTTTGCCATGCCCCAGTCAGGGACCGTATGTATTCTCTCTGATATTAAGATTATGCATCATCAGCAATCATTGGGGTAGAAAATGCATGTTTATAATGTTGTTTTAAATTATAGATGGATATTTTCAGTATGTTGAAATAAAGTAACTTGATGGAAAACCGCAATATTACTGTTTAAATGTGAAATTGTATGTCAGCTGACTTCTAACTTGACTCACATTCCAGTGGGAAATGACAGCTGTAGTAATAATGATAATGTTAAACAAGGCCATACACTTAGTTCCAGTGGTAGAGATAAATGACCCATGTGTGGCCAGAAACAACTGACAAAACAGAAGCCTGCTCACGCAATTAATCTTAGCATAAAAACAAATGTTAGCATATTGTTTGCCTGCTGCACAAGTGAGAAACACAGGCTCACTTATTCCGGTTATTATATTCATAACATTAGCATGTATGAAAATCCTGTTCTTTCCTCAAAAGATACCAGACACAGGATCTAGGCTACATGTGTTACTGTACATTAGTGCAGAATGGTTTTGCCCCCAAATGGGAGCTTGTTCCTGCAGTTTCAGGGGAAAATCATCTACAGCCTTCATAAAATTCTGGCCGAAGGTCTGAGGTCTAATCAAATAGCTTGAGCTAATGGCTAATTCTGTACTCTGAGCTAGCAGACCGGATTTCCATTCATTACTTACGTGTTTCGTGCAGCAACTTTTTACATTGATTTCCACACAAACTCTCAACCATTTCTGGTCATTTATTTACACATCTCACTGGTGATGTTGCTTTGGAAACAGTTTAGAGAAAATACCTGTAGCATCAGTCATGAAACTTTCCTATGCTTAATGTTATGATGTTGGATAATAAATGCCTTGTTTGTTAGGTGGTGTCTGCAGTTTTACAAGAAAGTCTGTTCTTCTGATGATTTTGACCCTGACAGGGTGTGAGTGTTGAAGCAGTGGACCCTGTGTTCCAGGCCAAGATGTTAGACATGTTGAAGCAGACTGGCAGGTAAAGCTGTTACACATATGTACAGTCAGAATATTTTAAATAGCTTCAGTTGTCAGATTTGAAATGTTTCCTTCTCCCCCCAAAATACCTTGACACTTGTTTGCTGTCTTGCACCCTTGTTGTTCATCAGACCAGAGATGGTGGTGGGGTGGTACCACAGTCACCCTGGTTTTGGCTGTTGGTTGTCTGGTGTCGACATCAACACACAACAGAGCTTTGAGGCACTATCAGAGCGAGCTGTTGCTGTGGTAGTCGATCCCATCCAGAGCGTCAAAGGAAAGGTAAAGCCATATGGGTGCTGCAGAACCTTGCAAATCAGTATCTCTTATTTTAGGTTTATTATACAAGATTAGGTATTAATTGGTAATCCAAAGTGAGGTGGAAATAACGTAGTAGTCAGTAAACTGGCTTAATATGTGACCTCTGTCTTCTTTAGGTTGTTATTGATGCCTTCAGATTGATCAACGCCAACATGATGGTGTTAGGTCATGAACCAAGACAGACCACATCGAACCTGGGTCATCTGAACAAACCCTCAATCCAGGTAAAAGATTGTACAGTGTCACCTTCATTCTTGATGAATATCTTTAATAACTCCTTATGGAGATGTAAAGGAGGAATATTTTTTGACAGTATTTGTTCCCCTAGTTTTTTTCCATAAAGTTTCATCCAAATCATTGTTTGACTGTCAAAAGATAAAAACATCAGACTGAGTTTTCATCTCACAAATTACCATCTTGTTGTACAAAGAGAGAAAGCACACACACTTAGTTTCAAAATACCTTAATGTGGCTTTGCTCTGTTTTTCTCAAAGGATCGAGTCTTAATAAAACAGTAGAATATGAAGTGTAACATGTAAACTGTTTACTCTGAGTGTGGACATTTTCAGATTCTGCATTATTTCATGTAGCCAACTTAGCATTTCTCATGTTTTCAGGCTCTGATTCATGGACTTAACAGACACTACTACTCCATCACCATTAATTACAGGAAAAATGAGCTGGAGCAAAAGGTTTGGGAATACACTTTCCACTAAGTGTTTTTTTTTTTTTAAGGATTATTGTTGGTGTTTTAAATTCAACATGAGAAACATGGCTTTTATTTTTAGATGCTGTTAAACTTGCATAAGAAGAGCTGGATGGAGGGTCTGACCCTGCAGGACTACAGTGAGCACTGCAAACTCAATGAGACGATTGTCAAGGAAATGCTGGAGCTGGCTAAGAACTACAACAAGGTAAATCTTAGATGATGTGTGTTTAACCTAAGTTGAAAGCACATTTTATTGAACTCGTTAGACTGTTGAAACAACCTTTAAACACCATGAAATGGAACAAAGGATTTAATGTGCATTGTTTCACGATTACACAGTAAATTGGTATATTATTATTATTAACTTAAATAACCATTTATATTAAAGTCATTGATCTGTCATTTCTGGCACTGCAGTCAGAGGATCAGTGAGCTACTTTCTGCTGTGTGGGTGTGCAAGCATTCTCCTTCGAGATTGATGCTCAAAGATTGCTATCATTAATGCTGGTGGTTTACTGGGATGCAGGGAGTTACTGCATCTCCCTTACAGTATAAAAGATTCCTGGGGTCTTGCATGACCTAAAAATTATTTTAGTTTTGTCCAAGCAACACAAATAGCAAAAAGTGCTATATACGAATATAAGCACAGAGCGGGGCTCCTTGAGGTGTGCTCCCCCTCAGTACTGAGAGCCTGTCATGTTTCCACCCCAGGCTGTTGAAGAAGAGGACAAAATGACCCCAGAGCAGCTGGCAATCAAGAATGTTGGAAAACAGGTAAAAAAAAAAAACAAAAACATTTCAAAATTATATTATATCATTGTTTTTATTTTTTCTTTTGTAAATAGGGAAGTTACTAAATCAAGATTTGTTTGCGATAAGTGTTAAATAGAGGTAAAGGGCTAAATGATAGAGAACATTTAGATTAAAGGCAGGTTGTGCAGAGAATTTATAGAAATACATTGAGTTACCTTGTCTTTACAGTTCCCTAACTTTTGTTGAAATCAGAAACTTGTCAAAACTGAATGTGTACTTTTTTTTAAAAAACATCATTCACAGATCCCTTGTCACTTCTAATTCTCTGTCCTTCCTGCAGGATCCCAAGAGGCATTTGGAGGAGCACGTAGATGTTTTAATGACATCCAACATTGTTCAGTGCCTAGCTGCCATGTTGGATACAGTAGTTTTCCAGTGATGGCCCTGTGTGTATAACTGTTAATATTGCAACCTCTGGTTTCTTTTATATAAAATAAATGTATGTATGAACTGAAGACACTGGATTGTGTGTGGCTTGAGTTGGACAGCATGGCTGGAACTTTATTTTGCTATCCAAGCAGCAAGTTGGATGATTTTGACAGCAAACATGCAGTATACAATAAAAGTAAGTACACCTCAGGTTATTATCACTAAAATGTTAAGTAATGATTAATGTTGTCCATGTAATAACAATGTATTTGTTTTGCCAAGGCCTATTAATAGCAAGGACAGTTAGTCTGAAAAACTGAAGTATTTTGTGTATTGAAATTTGTTGCCGCTTAAATATGAACTTTACTGAAAAGTTTAATTAGGCAGCCACCAGATCTCAGCTCAGCTGAACACCTATGGAAGATTTAGGATGGACGTGTTAGACAGCATCGCCACCACCATGATCAGTGAGGGAATATGTTTTGGATGAATGGTTTTCATTCCATCTTGTAGAGTTCCAGAGACTTGTAGAATCAGTGCAATGTGCCACCATAGTTTGATTTAGTGGAGCACATTATTTATATCGATGTAATAACCATCCCAACCACTGGATGGTGCAAGAGTTGCAAGTTACATAAACAAAGGCTGTGGCAAAAGTTGTGATTATGATAGAATATCTCAAAGTAGGTGTTTCATTCTCAGACAAGCTTGGCCATTTCAGGTGGAGGAGGTGTCAGAGTTAAAGCATCATAGCTAAATACCTAAATATAGGATTATTCAACAGTTTTGTGAAATTTTATATAGTTTTGGCAGAGTTTGCACTGTAGACACTGTGCTGCTTCTGTCTAAAAAAATGAAAAATGGAATTGCTTTATTTGTCATAGGCATTAGCAAAATTTCAGTTATAAGGAAAAGGATGACGATCTCATTACCAGTTTAAAAATAAAGCTAATTAACAAGAGAGAGCTGCATTTTGTCAGAAATTGTAGCTTTTGTAATATTTTGCTTTCAGTAAGGAAGAATGCAGGAAAAGAAGGAAAGCAGGTTGGTTAAAGCATAACTGACACATGAGATACATCATTCTTCCATCTGTGGTTTGGGCTGAACAGAAGATGCTACACAACTAGTTCAAAAATCACAGACTTTGATTGAGGAGGACACCTCTCATCAGGGTATTTGCCAACCCTGGCCCTACTTAACGTCCACAATCATGAGATCAGGCATGTCCAGAACCATGTGGCTGTAGGTAAAGATACTCTCTCGTGAGAGCAAGCGAGCAAAGGCGCATTTAAAGATTGCTTCAGCCTATCCAGCTAGATGTGTTCTTGTTCTCATAGTGGGAGCTGGGCCTAACAGCCACTATTCTTCTTAGTTTATTACAGTTTCAAGAAAATGTTTTATAATGGGATCAGCAGAATCTCAGAGGTACAGTTCGTATTGCCGTAACTCCAGTGAGCGCAGAGAACATGGAGCATCTGGTCCCTGTCCACCCTGCCTATTATATATTATCTAGACAAAGAACTATGACAAACGTGGCCCACTGCCATTAGACTGACCTTAAGTGGTTTCAGATTGTGTCAGTATTTTTTCTTGCTAACCAAAATCTTTGCAACCCCAGAGGAGAAAACTGGCTATCTGTCAATGTGAAGCTTCCTCTAGTGATTTGGGAAATGTGAACCTGGGCCCTACCACAGTCCCTATGCTAAATTAATAACCTAAAGTTGACCTTCGCTGTATAAATCTATCAGTGTTTACCAGTATTACAATTGGTGCTTTTAATTCCATTTGATTCAATGCGAAAGTGTGTCCAAATGTTTGACTCGTAGTATACTACCAGTATTGCTATTTATGACTCTGCCATGTGACTATGTGAACTGATAAAACTAAAGTTGAATTTTTGGGAAGCATACACAGCATTGTGTATGGTGTCAAAACAGCACTGCATAGCAATGTGAACATATGATCCCAAAGGTGAAGTACAATTGAGGGAGCATCATGATTTGGGATTTGCTGTAGAAAGACCTTGAGAGCTGTTCACAGCCATCCTAAGAATATGTCTAAACCGAAGCATTTCTGTGTGGGAGAGTGATCCGAACATCCTCTTGAATGTTGTGCAGGTCTGATCTGCAGCTACAGAAAGTGTTTGAGGGCATTGTTGCCAAAGGAGGTTTGACCTGTTATTAAAGCCAGGACTTCACTTACTTTTTCCAATATCACCATCAATGTTTAATGGGTGTGTAAAGTAATGATGCAAAAGTTTAATTGTATTTTATTAGCTTAAGCGCATTGTTTGTCCATACCTTTGACTTTGATAAAGATATGACCACATTTTATGACCGGATTGTCAATAAAACTGGCTTATTCCACTTATTTTCTCTATCCTCTGTAATTGCATTAATTTCAGCATGCAGTATTTTCATTCTAGCCAGCTGAAGTCATGGTGATATTTTCAGACTATTGTTTTGGAAAAGTCAGGAGATGTCTCACTGAGATTACAGCCTCAAATGAAACCTGTGTTCATCTTGTACGGAAGCTGTTTGGAATGGTAACAACACAATGTTATCTTTTGTGGGCCCTGATAAGAAACAACCTCTCAGAAAACATCAGTGCAACAAGACTGAACCAGATGTTTGTGTTCACTGTCTTTCTGAAAGCGGGTTTAGATAAGCCTCATATCCTTTCTTCTCCTTGGTTGAGTGTGGAGGTTTGCTGCCATTCACCACAGAGTGTACTGTACAGCCAGCTTGGTTTTAACCGGAGACCCACTAAAGCTCAAGTCACAATTGGACATCTTTCCTCCATCTGTCCAAATCTACCATATTTTCCTCAACTCACTGCACATAGAGCCAACTTATCTCTAGTTGCTTTGTGGCACTTCTTTTTAAAAGAATGTTTTTCCTCCCTGCTTTCCTCTTGTGTCAAACCACTTCCAAGCAAATGAGTTAAAGGAGGAGGCTCTAAATCAGGGCAGGGGCTTTACTCAATGCTGGTGCTATTTGGTGGGACTTAGGAGCATAGATCATTTGCAGGCCTTTTTTTTAGTGAACTGTTGAGAAATTCTTTACTGATGAGTAAGAGTGTTGTGAAATAAGGTGAGGAGGAAAAGTATGCAAATTGAGAATGTTCTTTCTGTGAGTTCAGTCTGACCTTGGAAACAGCTGTTGCTCTCATCTCACCGTATGGTCCATTCATTAGCTGTTCTGGAGCTTTTGATCATATCAAAGGGTGCTAGGGATTTTGGTCATTCAGTCATTTGGTCCACACATCTCAAAAACAGTTTGATAAATTGTCATACATTTTCATACAAGCATTTGTGGTTCCCAGAGGATGAATCCTGATGACTTTGGTGATCCTGATTTGTTTTCTCTAGTGCCACCAGGAGATTGTGGTTTGAAACGAAATATTTCACCTGTTTAATGAATTGCTAATCAGATTTAGTACACACATTAGTGGCATACTCATGGGCAGAGTTAAAATGTGATGCTTGTCAGTATTATTGAAAACAGAAAAACTGTGACAAATTGTTGCCTTAAATTAAGTGATATTTTTCTGGTGCTTTATAATCGATATTGGTCTAATTATTTTTATGTTATATCACGCATGTAGCATAATATTTGCATTCATTTCTCCAGTTGTGTTGTTATGAAGTACTTGGGATGATGCGCTTCAGTTGGATTTTTTTTGGGCGTGGTTTATAGCTTGTTTTGTGACCTTTCTTTGTTCTGCAAGCTGTTTGGGTGAAAGGCATGTACATACTACAGTGTGAGAAAGTGCGAGTATTTGTGCTCATTCATCATTGTATATGGATGTTCTTCATGGATTTCTGGTGTACTCTGCACATCTGGAGGAGCATCGCTTTGCGGTGATGAACACACACCAACCCAGTTCTGCTTTCACACGGTCTCTACAGAGCGAATTCTCCATCTCAGCTGTATTTTATCTTTTTTCACTGCCCATTAAATGGATTGTTTTGGCATTTAGTGTAACACAATCCGCTGGGCAGATGCATTATATTAGCTTAGTCTAACTCTCTGTGTACTCTAAATCCATCAGTTAGTGCCCTTAATCTGCAAAGGTTTTTACTCTCAGCACATCTCGGGAGCCAAAAAATACGTAAACAGATCCGGAAGGCTGGAGAACAGTTCATACCTGTAGTGTTTTCTGACAAATGTTAATTTATACAACATGAAAAATGGTGCCTGCTACTGTAAGAGGGGGCATGACATCTGATATGTGTGGAATGTGAACTCTGTGTTAAGCTCTGACACAAACACAGAGTGAGACGAAAGATTTTGATCATCGTTTTAATTTTTTTAGTGACTCCAGCATGCCAGTTCAACCACAATGTACCCGAGGAATTCTTCTGGTAAGACTGAATTTAGTCCTTAAAAGGGATGAATGAAAGCTTTTACTGGAATCTTCATAAGAGTACACAAAAACCAACAACAGTGCTGTAGTTGTAATTGTTTAATTGTGTGTGTGTGTGTGTGTGTGTGTGCGCATCTGAACTACGATAAGTATATGACATTTTGGGCCCATCTTGTTTCACTGCAGTGGCATTCTGTGTGAGATTCTTCATTCTTCATTGGAAATGGATTAATCCTACCCAGACCACTCACTGAGAACTAAGGAGTTCCACTTCTAGACTGATAATGGAATAATAACGGCATTAGAAAGTGTGCAGTTTAATTTATTTGGGCCAACCAAACCAGACAAAACATATTGATAATATAATCAACAAAACAGCCTCAACTCAAGGTTGACTTGCTTGTGTTCTGGAGCTTTAGATCATAACACGCTCTCATCATGGTCTACACAATCCTGAGCTGTGATTGGTTTAAGTGGTGTTTCCATACAAACATGATATGTCATGATACATACTAGAGTTATAACTCACCTACCTTAAAGGATAAATGCTCTACAAATGTTAGCTTTATGCAGTGCTGTGATTGGGGAACTCTGTCATCTGGGCTGCGCACATACAACTTTGTGAAACTGCTGATTCCAGGGAAAAGGAAACTGACTTCATTTATTTTCAGGCATGTGCAAAAAAAGCTTCTGCAGGGAAGGCCAGTGGTCAATATTCAAACCTGTGGCCACACAGGGAGCCCCCTGACCTACCGTTTTTATAATTGTGTGAAGTCATCTCTCCCCATGTTTGCCTTCTTTGTCTATGTTATGTAATGCAGCCATATGCGTCCAATCCACAGGAGAGAGTTGAGAGCAAATAAGCCTAAGAATTTAAAAGAAACATTTATCTAGCATAGAAAAACACAGATAAACACACACCCTCCTCCCAAAGTGTTTGTTTAGAGGTGGCTCTTGGGATATTGGATACTTGAAGGGATGAATGTAATAGTGAACAAGTTGTCCAGAACATGCTATTTAAGCACCAGGAATGATTAATTTCTTACTGCTTTTAACGTGATGCAAGAGTTTTGGGAAAGCAGTCAAGGTTTTAGACAATGAATGAGCTAACTTTGTCTCAACAGAGATGGATTTGCTCCTCTGTGCTTTCTCTGCGTGTGTGTCCTTAACCGGGTTTCCGAAATGGTTTGGTTCCATGATTGTGGTACATGCGGTATCATACTCTGGTGTTATGATGTTATTTGTTTCTACTTTTCTCTGTTCTGTTACTCAGTGGTCTTGGTATTCTGATGTCATTGTCCACAGAGTTTCCGCCACAGCAAATGGCCCACATAGATGAAGCGAGTGGGTGTGTGTGAGTTTTGTGATGTGCAGTCAGACCAGCTGCATTTGCACAGGGACGAGGGTGTTGAATATAACCACAAAAGAGGGGTGCTGTTGGGGGGTCTAGGTGTCAGACTCACCGTCTGGGTCAGCCTCGTTTTACTCTAACATACATACACACATTAGAAAACAAGCAGCTCTCCATTTTGCAGAACATCTATGCTCATCCTTTAATTGAGGGTAATATACAGTATCTGTCTTTTAGTATGAGCTCTCTCTGACATTCTTAGCAAAATGAGATGCTCCATTATTTTTCAACAGATAATCTAATTATTTGCTGTATGTTAACTTAGTTCAGCCAAGAATGATAATCTATTTATTATCCTGAAAATGTAAAGTTTCAAAATTGCAGATTAAAAAGATTTGTTTCAGACTTTTTGAGGGTCCATGTTGGGGCCTTTAGCATCAAGTTAACTTTAAGAAAGAAACAACATAAGGGATTTATTCACAACAAGTAAAATGATAACGTCAGTTTTTGAAAGAATCTATAATGGCTTCAGATTTCACCACATTTGGTTATGTGACAATTATTTTGCAGTTGTGCAGACAACTACATTTTCCTTTGGATAATATAAATTTAAAAAAAAGCTGATTTTTCAGAAATTTAGCTTCCTGTTCTTCAAAAATTTTCCTAAATTACTGGGCAATGCGAAATGCCCAGACTTCCTCTTTGGCTTAGACACTCATCACAGTGCCTCACCATGTCGTTGTCACATTTGCAACAGCAGAAGTTATAGTATATTTGTACTGCATAAGATTCAAATTAATCTCTGCAGTTGAACTCCAGTTCAACCTGATATGCTGTATCTACATACTGTACATACCAGGAGTTGTTGTACACACAGGTTTGAGAAGTGGCTAATCACTAATATGTTACTTCCTTTGCCTGTGTGTGCATTTCACACCTACTGCTGTGTCACTGTCTCCAGTGATTCTGATGAACACCACAAAGTCTCTATAATATGAGAACACTTGAAAACGTTCCAAGTGTTTAGCTTTACATAAGTTCCTGGCTCATGGTCTGTCTGATGTCATCTGCTGGATCCCTTCAAGGAAGGATGAGCTGTGTAATAAGAGATTAGAAGTGCGGAGAAATATCAAGCATGTATAAACACACATATGTGCATACATTATTTCTTTCCTAAAAGCATCTATCATCATCTGTTTAACACTTTTTAAAGCTAACAGTTTTGAACTAGAATGGTGTGTCTACTTTGACCGGGAAAAAGCTTTGGCTTCATTCTTAATGTTCTTAATGTTTTCTCCATGCAGAAACCTAGTCTGCTGGGAAATAAGGTAATATGGTCTGTCAGCGTGCCTGTCCACAGACTGTGAGTCATTCCCTCATAGCTTGGTTATGAGTTTTTGTGTTGTATTGCCTTGCCCGTGAGTCACAGCCAACCTGGAGCGTTGTTAGACCCATAGCCAAATGAGCCTTACAGTTAACTTTTATAGTGAGTTTACTTGAAACTGTTGTCAGTCTGATGCAGTCTCAGATGCACAACATCTAAACTGTTAACAGTCACACTCAAGCAGCAAACAGACTGTAGGCTTAAAGTGTTTTGGTTCTAGTGGTTGGCTTGCTGTGGCACTGTCAGTAAAACATGCTGGTATTTCCCTCAGCAAACAACACTGTGGCAAATCATCTGAGGGGGGCTACAGTCAGTCCCCACATGGAGCCAAATGATGTTCAGACTGAGACCAAAAAAGGTACTGGAGAAGACGGTGGGGGATGGTGAAATGGAAAAAAGAAAGAAAGGAGAGTAGAATACAAAGCAAAGTGGAATGATATCCTCACCCACATGAAATAAATGTTTTGTGATGTAACTGGCTCCACTTTCTCTTTGCTTCTTGGTTTGAAAGACCATACTGGTGATTTTTTGATTTGATTAATATAAATCCTGACACTGTATCTCTAGGAATTCCATTTATTTTTGGATGATTCTGCACCTCACAATATGTGCCCAGTGACAATGTTCAGTACTTATGCGATATCTATCTAGCCATACATAAGGACTGGGGTGTATAGGGTGGAGTTGGGGACTTCACTCAAACTACAGCATACAACTCGTCCGCCGCTGCTTGGCGCTTCCTCCATCATCTCTCACTCTGAATCAAGCCTCCCCAGCCTGGCTGTGCTCGTGTTGGTATGGCATATCATTTGTGTTAGCGGTGTCAAAACAGGATCCTAACACAAATGTGTCTGAAGAATCAGAGAGGGAGGGAGGAAAGACTTTTTTGTGGAAGACGGAATCACTTTAATTCTTGTTTTAGTTGCATCATACTTTGCATGAGAATATCAATGCACAAATGTGCCTCTAACAAACATCAGCATACTTTGTAGAATGTGTTTGCTGAGGTGTCTGTATTTCTGTGCTTGTTTATATTTATGGAGCTGTCTGTTTATGTGTGTGTACTAAGGTGTTGTGGTGATGCGGACTTTGTTATGCCACCACACAGACTTCTGTCAGTACAGCATCCTTTATTCGAGCTAACCAGGCCTTTTCCATGTCAGGGATGAGCCACACTGGTTTTTGCACTTGCATCTGAAAGGACAGAGTTTGTTGTCTTTCTGTTGATCATTAATTCCCACCAAGACCTACCATATAATGTTAATGGAGTCAGTGGGGCTTGTCATGATTTTCCCAAAACAGGCTGACTTCACCTGAGATGAAACAGAAGGGCCTCCTCCTCCTCCTCCTCCTCCTGCTCCATCTCCTCCATAAAGCCACAGGTAAGCTGGCATGTCCACATTGTCTAGACGGGAATGAGTGAGTAATGCTTACAGAAAGGTACACCGTTAATGATATTTCCCCTCACTGGCTTGGAAAGTGTGTCTGCTTGGTTAGAAAAAATATTTAAAGGTGATACTGTGAAAGGCAGGCCAGAGTTACATGTTAGTGTAAGTGTGTGGCGCACAAAGTGGGTGACTTTCAGTAAAGGATTGTGCTTTAGCAAGGAAATCATTTTATCTTCAGCCCTTACATGTACACATGGGCAGATAGAACAGGGAAGTACTGATGATAACACTCACAGCAGAGACAGGGTGAGATTCCAAATGTCTTTTTTTCCCCCTCTTGCTAGGTTTTCAAAAACCTTCGTTCTGCTTCCTTGTGTGGCTGATGTTCTGAAAGTCTGCTTCATGTCATTTTTGTCACCAGGAAATTGAAGTAGGCTGGCAGGAATACTTTGCTCTGAACACAGCATACTGCGATGGAGAGAAAACAACCTGTTGTCTAATAAAACAAAACACAATGCTCTTTAAGGCTACATATTTTTAAAGATGGGAAAAAATACCACAATAAAAAACCACACATAGGACAAGGATCCAAATTGTCTCAGCATTTTGAGCACAAATAGCTTTTACTGCAGAGTGGAATGAATGGTTTTACTCATCTAAAAACATCTTTGTGGTTTTCGCTATATGGTTTGTCTGACTGCTGAGCGACTTGACACTGGTCTATTGTAGACACCGAAGGACAACAAAAGTTCTGGGTACTCAAAGCCCTTCTTTGTCTGCTTCCTCCAAGGAACTTTTAGGGACAACCTGCTAAGTGAGAAATGATGAGGCAGGCAGGTTATGTTGAGGAAGGCCGCGCACAAATGCACGTCGCAGGCACAACCAGCAGTATGAGTAACAAGGCTGACCTCGGTCAGGGAAGAATGATTCTCTCTACCTTGCTGCTTCTGAAGCTTACTGTAAGTCGTTTGGAAATGTGCCCTGTCTGTGGGAATGTCATCACCTTCCCTCTGGAGGCCTAATCGGGACTTAACATTAACGTAGTGAACAGTAACCTCTGTTTTATAAGACAATCAGTCTTATTTGGCGTAACAACAGGAAAAGGCACAGACATTTTCACATGGGTCCCAAATTCTGTGCCAGTCTGTGAAGCTCATTTTGCAACATTAACAAAGTGGCTATTTTTCATTCTGCTGGGTAAACAAGATGCAGACTTGTTTCCTCTACTTAAAACCACATGGACAGTCTGGAGAATTACCCCCATAGGAAAAGGGCAGCCAAACTGTGGATGGTGTGTGTGAGGGCACCAGTTAAAGAAACACGGCAGCAGCACACGGTGTACTTTTCGGCCATTTGCTTTTGATCTTTCTTTGCCCCTCTTACACAAACACTCTGACACGCTGCAGAAATGTAAACATGTCACCCTGTTAAGGGTGTCATGAAAGACTGCCGTCCAGGAAATGGCAGCACAGCTAATATCAGGTTTGGCTGATGGAGATCTAAACTGTGACTGAACCGAGGACACACAGCTGTCTGCAGAGGTGGAGGGCAGAGGTCAGCATTCACAAAGCTTTGGAGAGGGAGTATTGTTTTTGGATCAAGATGGAGGGGAGGAGACCAAAACAAAGCTAAAAAGGGGACTGAAGATTGGCCTGTTGCTTCATATCCATTGGATAAAAAAACAGGGACTATTTGCTGACTTGTTCACAAAACCATCCATCCATCCTTTATCTATACTGCTTGTCCTAACAAGGATCATGGGGGTGGGGTGGAAGGGATGGCTGGAGCCAATCCCAGCCGACATTTTGACAGTGGCAAGGTACAGCCTGAGCAGGTCACCAGTCTATCACAGGGCTGACAGACAGCCAGCCACAGTCCACAATTTAGAGTCTTCAGTCAATATAAGCAGCATGTCTTTGGACTGTGGGAGGAAGCAGGAGCACCTGGAGACAACCCACACAGCCACAGGGAGAACAAGCAAACTCTGCACAGAAAGGCCCTGGGTCTGCCTGGGCTCAAACCCAGAGCCTTCTTACCATGAGGCAACAGTGCTAATCGCTGTCTCACTGTGCCACCCTTCACAAAATCAACTTAAAAATTATTTCAGTGTTATATTAACAATCGTGCTTTTTCTGAACCCAAGTGGCCAAAAATAAGTTGAGCTAGATTTAAGACACAAAATTAAGACTTGATCTGAGACAAAAATATTCATGTCAACATTTAAGTTCTAAAGTTAAAATTTCACAAGACAAATAAGACCGTGACAAGAAGGCACTGTACATCTTCAAGGTTTGTGCATTATCTTGATCTCAAATAACACTATTAACACAGCTTTAAAACTGCAGTAGAAATGTACAAATAAGTAGTTTTAGCATTGTGCGACCTGAGAGATGTGCATCTTGACTTGCAGTTTGCTTATAACTAGTTGTGGCTTGATCTGGACTTGCCCTATAAGGACAAGGGAGTCAACTTGAGACTTGCTATGCATCGCTGCAAATCACTATAGATTATAAACAGAGGGCTGCCTGGTCCCCTTGCTCCTCATCTGGACTGACACTAAGGTTAGCTCAGCTTAAGAGGGTGTGTGAATGCCTCGTGTGACTGAACATGTAATTCAGTCGTCGAAGCGTTGTCATCAATACCCCTCACTTGTGAAGTCAAACCCTTGCTGATGGTCCCACCCAATCAGTTTCCATAGTAACTCTGTATTGGAGGATTGTGTTGTGGAATTTTTGAGAAGTGATCTGTCAGTGTTCCTCTTCACATGGGCCTCCCACTCTTGGCGACCTCTAGCCTTTGTCATCAGCAGAGCAGCAGATGCTCTTCAACCCCTGTGCAGAAAATTAAGATTGATTCAGGCTTGAGCAATGACAAGGACTGCTGACAACCTCAAATTATGTTGCTCAACCACTTTATCATCTCCCTGTAGCTGTCTGGAGTATGAACATCTGCATAAATGCATTTTTTCCATGTCATGTTTTCAGGCCCGTGAGTGTGTAGTGCATACTTCTGCTTGTGTTTCAACTGCAAGCTACAAATCCAGCCACTCCAGGCAGGGAGCTGGTAGCAGGGAGCTGGAAGAGGGAAGCTGAAGAACAACCAGACATGGGTGTGACAGCCACAGCCATAGTCCCATTGCTGCTCATCTTACCCTCCACCCTTCTAGTACACAAACCAGGCACTTTGCCCTCACACTTTCTATCTTTGTTCTAAATCTACTCAACTTTGTTTCCACCTCTTTATCACTTCACACATCCCCCAATCCTCCATTCCCTCCCCTGGTTATTCCATCCAGCTGTTGCCATCTGGCTCTCACTTTTCAAACTGCCCATCCACAGTTTGGTGAAGCCTGGGTGGAGAACCAAACATTAAAAACAAGCACGTAGAAGACTTTACATGTGAAGAATCTACTTTAAAACATTGCTGTTTTTTTACACTGTTTACTTAAAGCAAATGAGAAATGGGCGGATTCACTTTCTTGTTAAGTGTTCGAGGGAAACATTTGATAACAAGCTTATCCCATAAGGACACAGCCAGTAACTAAACAGCTGAGCAAGAAAGTCCTGTGTAACCTCCTGCAAAACCACAACTTGATGCTTGACTCTTTTTATGAAAATACGACGTGAAGGGGAACGTGACCAGTTTTACTAATAAAAGCCTGGTTACAGGTCTTGGGGAGTGGTGTTGCATAGATGAAAAAAAGCTGTATAAAGCCTTTTGTGTTTCCAGAGGGTATTGTGCAGCAAGTTATATGTTGCCTCAATTGATGTCACTTGAGTGAGTGTCTGTTCAGGCTGAAGACAACAAATCTGAAAATGACAGAGATAAGAGATAGTCAGTTCCCCAGAAGTGAAGCCACCACCAGTTGATCGCCCCCTGCTGTCTGGTTGAAGTAAAGGCCACAAACCCCACCCTGTCCATGCCTGTAGATTTGGGGATGGATGCCCAAACTGAGGCTGACAGGAACCGCTGGTACCTGAAGATTTGAGTCAGGTTCAGACAGAAATTTAGAAATCATGTTCAGGTTAGGTTTGACCACATAGGTCAAACTGTAGGCTAAAGAGGTATAATTGCACTTGTAAATATTTCACTTGTAAATGATAACCATTCTTTAGTCTAATTTAAAGTGCTGTGATGAGGTGGTTAAGTGCATGACAATGCTTTCCATGATGTTAGATGCACGAGGGCCATAGCAAAACACAACTGTGTTGGCTTTGGCTCGGGCTAGGCCACCATATTCTTGGGGCTCAAGTTGGCTTTTAGACAAAAACATGGCCTGATCCATACTTTATAGAAATGGGACATGAATAAATGCAATTTCTGTCATGTTAGGTGGAAAATTATCATATTGATTTGTGTACAAGTGGTCATTATCTTGATAAATTAGGTTTTAAAAAGTTACTTGCTGATTTAAAAAAAAAAAGGAGTGTATACCAGATTATTTGACAGTTTTGATTGATGGCTCTATTTCTGGTTGCTACTGTGCAGAATAGTTGCAAAACATGTCACAAAAGTAAGATGCCCATCCCCTTATTCGCAATATCCTGGCTTCACTTTTGCATTGTGGTAAGAAATGGTGACACGTCATCCATTTTATATACAGTCTATGGTTGCATTGCAGACTTTTCGTATCAGTCTATCTTACTACTTCCCAACCATGCAAATGTAATGCAACTTTAAAACACATATGTGTAAATTATAATGGGTTGTCTTGCTCAAGCAGTTTTCATTGTTGTTTTGAAACTAATGGAAACTTGTGTCAGACTGAAAAGTAGAAAAGCCACATAAACACCAATATACAGTAAAACCTTACATCATGCTTTAGAAAATGTTCTTCAGTAATACCAGTTTCAGTTCTTGAGTTTTATTACATCAGGTATTCAATCCATTATGCTCCCAAACTCTTAGAGTCGACAAAATATCACAGTCAAAAATAACCAGGGAGCAGATAAATCTCTGTTGAACTATGGTCGTTATGTATGGAAAACAGAGACAGAGAGAGAAGAAGCAATGAGGTGAATCACTTTGATATAAACCAGGCTGCCTTCCAGAGGTTTTGACAAAGACAGCTCATAAATCATATCAAAGACTTAGCCCCAGAAAATTAAGTCCTACCCCATTCTAGTAAAACTGAATGTCTCTTTTGTTCACAAATAGTTATGTATTGTTTTACACCATTTCCTCCCCTATAGCTCACAGAGTAAATGTATGTTTCAGGAAACATAAGTGAATATGAAAATTACATTTTCAAAGTAATATTTAAAATCCTGAATCTTCAAATGGCCTGTGTTTTGATTCTTCACACTTTGGTCCCATTTCATAAGTGGAAAGTATGTGGAGGCTTTTTCCACATGGGAGAGATTGGTGAGTCAATTGCACTCACTTTAAAAACACTTTGTTTTCTACCTCTGTTTTGCCAAAAAAGAAGTCTGCTTGCTGTTTCACTCTTCAGCCCTCAGGCATAACTCGTCCCATGAGCCCCGTGACAGGGATTATTGGGCAGCAGCCTCACACACAGTAGCTGCTCTCCAGACCAGCTCCATGAGTAAGTTTTAGCAGCACTATGACATGACTGAATTCTGTGGTTACAGTTATTATCTTCTCTCCAAGTTTTATGGACAAGGAAATTAACTTTTCACAATCTCACCTCACAGACTTTTGTTGGGTCAAATGAACTTTTATATGTAATGTGCAATCAAAGGACATTATTTCACTTTCAAGTCAATTAAGCAGAGCCCTAGGGGAATGAAATGAAATGTATTTGTCGATGAAGGAATAATTATGTAAAAAAAAAAACTTCAAAAGTACATTTTTTCATTGTAGTGGAACCCTGGCTTTATTGCACAGGTTAACATCTACACAGACGATAGCGCTTGTCTGGAAAGGTTATGCAGACTGTGAGTTATGGACATAAGAGAAAGTACTTAGTATAAATAAGTATTTTTTTTTCTCTGTAACACACTCTTGGGCTAAACCGGACAGATGACAAATGAAGAAAGGAAAAACACTGTGATAGATGTAGAGCAGGTGTAGGGGAAAGCGTTATAGGCGCCTACTGTTTACAGTAGGCACACATTCAATAACAATTTTTTTGTCAGCATTTGCCAATGTAGTATCAAAAAGAATCTAGACTAACTTTTAACAGATGAAATAATGGAAAAAACAGCTGGTGAGCAATGATGATTGTGCTTGATTTCTCAACATGGACAGACAATTATAACAGTGAAGTCCTGTCTGGACAGACAATCTGGATTTTCACTCTTCCCCCATTCATCAGCAGGCTGCTGTGTTCAGCCCCTGGATGTTTTTGTTCACTGAAACAAAGTACTGTACACACATAGTGAAGTCAGACAGATGCCAGGTGCCCCTCAGCTGTCATGGATTGCCATATAATTTAAAAATGACGATGTTCTTCTATTCAATCTGATGTTAATCTTGTTATAGTTCCCAGTTCTGAGAGTTGGATGACATGGGATTGTTGCGGGAGCTACAACATAAAGCTAATACCATAACCCTATAATTTTGTGACTATATTTTATTTATTTTTGTGTGTTTTATATCTGGATATTACATATAATTCGCAACACTTATTTACTTTTGCATTGTTGTCCTCTACTGGTTGCATTGATTCACGTTGACATTCGTGTCCCTCACTCTCTGACTGGCAGCTCCTCATTACAGACGTAGGAGCAGATTTAGAAGCCCCCTCATTTTATAACTTTGTTTATCTTGTGGTTTTTTTCGTTCCTTGAGAGTGAACTTTCTGTGGCGTCATTATTACTCACACTCGGGCGGGTCATCCAAGCTGCTGTTAAAACCCTCCCCTTCAGCAGGCTGCAGCGGTGTGTCCGGGTATAAAGCCCGTGCGCTCCCTCTCCTCAGTCTGGTGCACCAGCTCGACGGGGAGCTGAGAACAAGGGACAGAAACTAGATCTCTCCAAGCTAAACCTAAGTTTCTTTTTTTAAAAACTTTGCTTTCTAACTAGCTGTTTAATACTTTACATAGAAATCTTTTTATTTCCTACAAAATGACTGGTAGCCTGCTGACAGGGTTGCTGGTTACGTTGTGCGTAAGCAGCGCAGTCCACGGTTTGCCAAAGAAGACCAAAAGACAACAATCAGGCCAGTATCAGGTGTATCCTCAGCTCAACGTCGCAGAAATCACGACCATCGACTCTTCAGGTGGGTACTGGGAAAGTTGAACTCTCCTTATTGTGTAAGACGTCAAAGATCATTTTCTTTCTGCAAATGAAGTGGTATGATTTTATTTGGGATTCATCTGGTTTAATATTTCTTCTGAGATGAAACAAATTAGCCATAACCCGAGCGGCCACTTAACAATTCAAATGTGTGATAATTTATATGTCGATATGTTCCTGTTATGGATTTTGTAGATGGCTGTGAGGAAAACGGCCGCTCATACAGACTGAACGAGCAGTGGGAGAAACCGTACCGCGGCAGTACACTGGTGTGCACCTGTAACGGAGCAGCTGGCATCCAGTGTAAAACTAAGTCTGCAGGTCAGTGCCAGACCAACATGTTTAATACAGAAATCTGTCAGCAGGCCATTTCTTGCCATGTTCATTTTTCACAAGTGAGGACTGGCTTTGGTTTAGGATCACTGCCTTTGTTTCAGAACATTTGTATCAATACCAGCAAGTGAAGTAATAATTCACACCACAAGTTAAACAACAGGCCCGAGTTACTTAAAACAACAACAACAACAAAAACCCCCTTCAGAACACATTGAGATATCATTACTTCAGCCATTAGTGCGTTATGCGTTATGTAATAACCTCTGGACTGTGTGGTGTTTCCTCTGTTTTTCTCTCAGAGGAGGAGACGTGTTATGATAAGCACAATGACCGGACATACCGCGTTGGTGAGACCTATGAGGTCCGAAAGGACGGGATGATATGGGACTGCACCTGTATTGGTTCTGGTCGGAATAAGATAGCTTGTAGCATCGCAAGTGAGTAAAAACTAGACAACACACAAAATATTTTACTTAAAAAAGTACATTTCAGTTTCCTTTCATTCAGATAAAATTGGATTTGTGTGGTTTTAAATATTCATAGTTAATTTCCTTATTGTGCATTTTTTCTGCCTGCTTTATTTATGGAAAATTACATTTTACTTAAGCTGCAAAGACTGAAGATCAGATTTCAATGACAGATGCATTATAATGCCAATAAATAGCAAAGAATTACAGTAAACCTCAAAGCTGTGTCATTTCCAGATCGTTGCCAGGAAGGTGGGAGGTCATATAAAATCGGAGACACTTGGCAGAGGCCTCATGAAACTGCTGACTACATGCTGGACTGTGTGTGCCTTGGAAATAACAAAGGAGAGTGGACTTGCAAACCTGTGGGTGAGGACTTTTAAAATGTCAACACTTTCTACATGAGCTCTGGAATGCAGATAAATGTGAAACATGGCAACTTAAACATACATGTTCTTACATTCAGCTGCCACCACACACGCAGACACGTACATTTACAGCAGGTTCAGTTCCCTGCAGTGTGACTGTGTTTAATATTGATTATAGATATCTTGCAACAGTCTAGACAAACAAGGTATGTGTGTCAAAGAGCACACCTCTCCTCTTTGCTGATCTTACACAGCTATTGATTTCCACATGGTTTAGTTCTTGTGGAAACATTTTGGGCGACGGTGAGTTCATGTCAGATCATACGGTATCTTGTGATAAAGAAAATATGCAATACATTAAGGTTCTGCTGTGTTTTCTGTGCAGCTGAGCATTGCTATGACAATGGCACATCATACCTAGTGGGGGCAACCTGGGAGAAACAGTACCAAGGTTGGATGATGCTGGACTGTACCTGCCTGGGAGAGGGAAATGGACAAATCACATGTACCTCAAGGAGTAAGCAAACTCTAAACATATGCATGAACACACACTTGTGCATAATTCAATGGTAGCTGCTTACACCTATTGTTCTTCAACCAGATCGCTGCAATGACAATAAAAGCAAGAAGTCCTACCGTATCGGAGACAAATGGACAGTGACTGACTCAAGTGGGCATCCCGTGCCATGTGTGTGCTTAGGAAATGGCCGTGGAGAGTCAAAGTGTGAAAGACACATCACAGGCCAATGTGAGGCTCAAGTTCACTTTCACTAGGAGTGTTGTCCAAGTGGTAGAAACTTCACTCTGATTTTCTTAGTGTTCACAGCCCTGATATTTGGCATTTTCAATCTATACAGCCACAGGTACTGTCAGGGTACAACCTGTCATTTCCCAGTATCAGGTGGGGCCTGATATCCCTGGTGAGGGAACCTGCCGCACAGACTCTGGAGCCACCTTCTACGACGGACAGCGCTGGATTAGAAACCAGGGCAGCGTGCAGATGCTTTGTATGTGTCTGGGCAATGGAGTCAGCTGTCAGGAGTGGGGTGAGTACAGAAGGGTGGGTGCAGCACAGCCATGGGTCTCAGTGAAGAAAAGATTTTTATTTTCCCTCTCCTTTCCTGCGCAGAGGCCACGAACCAGGTATATGGTGGTAACTCTAATGGCCAGCCATGTGTGTTCCCCTTCGTCTTCATGGGGAACACACACTACTCCTGCACTTCTGACGGGCGCACTGATGGACAGCTCTGGTGCGCCACAACCTCAGACTATGAGAGAGACCAGCAGTACTCTTTCTGTACTGAGAAGAATGGTGAGACTCAAGAAGATGGATATAAAACTGGGTTTGACCCTTTTGTTGTTGTATTGGGCTGATATTGGCCTTTTTATTAAGCAGTGGCTGTTTCCAGTTAAAATTACCCACCACTGATATATTAGTGATTACTTTCCAGTTTCTTACTTTGTCCGTTAAACCTGCAATGGAATTTGTTTCCTTTTCACTTCCATTTTCTTTGTTTTGATGTTAACAATTTCAGTCCACCTTTTAGCTGTTATAAGAGACATACATTTAATTACACTAATAGAGTTGTTAGTGTAGCAAGTGTTTATTAACAACTTAAACTCCTCCTGTGGACACATGTATATGAATAATGATAACAGAGACAATGACAATAGAATAAAACATTTGTAATAAAATCAAATGTCTTCATATTGTAGAAGAATAATGCAGATAATACAAATATTCTTATAGCAGCATACAAATATACATAATAGTGTGCTACAACTAATTTCTCAAATGTTTATATAGCGCTTAAAAAATTGTCATATTTAAAGGCAGTGGTGCAAATACTGGCCAAGCTGTTTAGAAAGACCTCAGCTGAAGACTTGACTTGCTAGTAATGGTAACCAGAGATGAACAGCAACTGTTGTGTCGTCTTCTCATTTCCAGCCATTGTGGTAACACGAGGTGGCAACTCCAACGGTGCCCTGTGCCACTTCCCCTTCCTCTACAGTGGCCATAACTACACTGACTGCACCTCTCACGGTCGCCGTGACAGTATGAGGTGGTGTGGTACCACCTACAACTACGACGCAGAGCAGCGCTATGGATTCTGCCCCATGGCTGGTGAGTATGTGCACACAGCTTTTTACTTGTTCCCCACCATGTAGTTGCTATGAAGGTTTTCAGTTCAATTTTATTTTTCAGTGAAATGATTCCAAATGTCTACACAAACATTATAAAATATACAATCATAATGTTAATGAAAATAGATGCGATTGACATTTTGTGAAATTAATTTTCCTGCCAAGAATAGAAGATATCAATACTACTCCCATGTCTGTATGTTAATATGACAAACTCCTAACCGAAAGTAAAAAAGCCTTTCTGAAACAAACAAAAAACACAGTCCCTGTTCATTTGAAGTATTTTTAAACTCTGTGTAACTACAGGACACCCACCCAATGTGCAACTATAGCATATGTCAAATTGTACTGATATCATTAATAAAAGGCCACATTAACTTGTCATAGATATCTTACTTTTGAAGAGCATGATTGTATGAGTCACTTGTAGACAATTAGGGACTAAATAACTGGCATTTAGAGGAGAGAAGGTTTATGGTCACGGAGAAGTATTGACTATCTGTTCATCTAAAATTATTACATTACAAACAGCTGTTGTCTTTCTTCATGTAGCCCATGAGGAGGTATGTACCACCAACGATGGAATGATGTACCGTGTTGGCGATAAGTGGGACAAACGCCATGATGTCATGGGCCACATGATGGAGTGCACATGCCTGGGCAACGGCCGTGGCGAGTGGAACTGTGTTGCTTACTCCACGCTTCGAGGTCAGGGAGCGAACTCCATCTGGAAGTGAAACTAAATTTTGCATAAATTGAATATAGTCCTTGAAGTGATATAATCTGACTTTAGAGCATAAAAGGTGTATTTCTTGTTTTTTTACACGTCCAGATCAGTGCATTGTTGACGGCCAGACCTATGAGGTAAACGAGTTATTCACAAAGCGCCATAATGAGGGCTACCTGATGAACTGCACCTGCTATGGACAGGGACGTGGACGCTGGAAGTGTGATGCAGTTGGTGCGTGCATGACTTAGTAGCTCAGCTGTTAGGGAGTTTAATGCTCAGAGCTTTACATCTGAGAAAACAACCTCCCCCTTATTTGTCCCATCTATTGTGTTCTTGTGTTTTCAATAGATCAGTGTCACGAGCCACAAACGAAAGTATTCTATCAGATTGGAGAGTCATGGGACAAAGTCCTCCATGGCATTCGCCACCGCTGTTATTGCTATGGAAACGGGGCTGGACAGATGAGCTGTGAACCTCAGCAGACCTACCCAGGTAGGAAAAATAGTTTTCCCAGTATCATTAGTTGTGATAATTGTTTGATAACTCTGGCTGTGGTCGGAGTCTCCATCAGGGTGTGAGAGAATTAAATCCTAAATCCCTGTACACAACAAGATAACCTTTGCCGACTGTCTATGCTGACTTGCGCTTGCAAAAGAGCAGCGTAAGACAATTCCTCGCAGTCATCATAGCCAAATAATAAATAATATTTTATTGGATGGTGTATTCCAGCATTTTTGTTTATTTCTCCAGTGCCTTTCCATCCCTTTCTGCAGTTTTTCCACTGAATCAGAGAACTGTGAACTGCGATTGCTGCAGTTATTCATCTCCCTGATGTTATTGACATAGTTGCTCTTGCCTACCCCTAACATCCTACCACTGAAATAAAAACATTTCACTTTAGGTTAGAGGAGAAAAGTTGGGGTTTGGCGTTTTTCTTTTGGGTTTTTTTTCTTACTTTGAAGTCTGGCAAATGGACGTGCTGGCCAGTCGCATCACCGCTGTCTTTGTAGTTGGAGAGGTTTTTCCTCCCCCGCCTAGTTTTGAGTGTTGTACTTTTTGAGTGTTGTACTGACCTGCAGAGGGGAAAGGGCTGTTGGAATGGGTGGAGTGCAGCTGTAACCTTATAAATACTTCCTGACTCCCGTATGTCCCTCTGGTTGTGTGAAAGGTACTTAATGTGATACTTTGTACTGCAGCACCTTGTGTTCCCTGAATCGAACACTGACCTGAAACATAAGAGTTGCAACATTTATCATGACCAGAAGCAAAGCAAAGTACAAAATGTTTGTGTGTATGTGTGCAGAGCAGGAAGTGTGTAGGTGTGTGTGTGTGTGTTGTTGAGGGCACAGAGGCTATGTAAACTGTGATGAATATAGTACTCCGGTGTTATATCAGACTGTAAGATGTCTGAGGGTGCTTCATCTGGTTTGGCACTGGCTGGTGGTTTTGGTTCTGTCCCAGTATGAAGAATCCATCACCAAGCCAGATTTCACCCACACTCTCTACAGTTGACACTGTAATGTGTCTTTGACAGTGTGTGCCTTTTTCCTCAATGCTAATAGTCTTTTTGTTCATGTATCTCCTGATGTCTTCTCCTAAATTTTTTCATACACCTGCTGCTCTTACTCTTCAGACGGCCACAGACCTGTCCAGGTAATCATCACAGAGGCTGGAAAACAGCTAGACTCCCACCCCATTCAGTGGAACCCCCCTTCATCTGTTCACATTACTCAGTACATCCTCAAATGGAGAATTGTGAGTCACTCTTTTGGTTCCTAATGTAGATTAGTATTTATAAAGATGGGCAAACATTTTGAATGAGAGCCAGTGTTTTGGTTATGTTATAGAAGCTTGAGCATGGACAAACCAGGGGATTAGAGGGTACATGATCTCCCCTTAACCAGCAGCAGTCTTTAGATATTCCAAGGAAAATATCCTTGAGATTTTTTTTTTCTCTCACACATTTTTCTCTTTGAAGACTTCAAAGACCAACAAGCTGGTTGAGATGTTAAACTTAACTGAAGTCCAGCAGACTTCCTCTTAAGGGGTTTGTTCTGTATATTTTGGACAGCAAAATCACATAAAACCCTCATGGCCCAAATTCTTTGAGCATTTGTAAATTTCCAACAGGATACAAAGCCAAACTAAATATATCTAAAACAGCATATGGAAGTAAATGAGTCTGAGCCAGTGTCCAGGCAAAAATATATAGACTACCATATAAAGTATGTATGTTCTAAATTAATTAATGATTTCAATAAGTCCTCTCCAAATTTCTCATATTGTTATTCAGCTTTATCATGCCTCTGTGGGCAAAGGATTTTGCTTGATGTCAGGAGGTTAGAAATCACATTATTCAGTTGAGAAAACAGTTTCACACCAAGGTCCATTTGGTAGCTGTTCTGGAGCTTGATCAGCAGACAGTATTTTCCTAGTTATACTGTAACTGCAGATATTTAGATTTCTATTTATTTTATTTCTATTTTTGGAGCACTTATAAGCGTTGTTCTACTGGGGGACTTCAACGCCCACGTGGGCAGCGACAGTGACACCTGGAGGGGCGTGATTGGGAAGAATGGCCCCCCCGATCTGAACCCGAGTGGTGTTTTGTTATTGGACTTCTGTGCTAGCCACAGTTTGTCCATAACAAACACCATGTTCAAGCATAAGGGTGTCCATCAGTGCACATGGCACCAGGACACCCTAGGCCGGAGGTCGATGATCGACTTTGTGGTTGTTTCATCTGACCTCCGGCCGTATGTCTTGGACACTCGGGTGAAGAGAGGGGCGGAGCTGTCAACTGATCACCACCTGGTGGTGAGCTGGATCCGATGGCGGGGGAGGAAGCTGGACAGACTCGGCAGACCCAAACGTATTGTGAGGGTCTGTTGGGAACGTTTAGCAGAATCCCCTGTCAGAGAGATCTTCAACTCCC
>NW_018127884.1:392953-441562 GCF_001952655.1 Monopterus albus | reverse complement strand
CCGACTCTCACCTATGGTCATGAGCTTTGGGTCATGACCGAAAGGGCAAGATCCCGGATACAAGCGGCCGAAATGAGCTTTCTCCGCAGGGCGGCCGGGCGCACCCTTAGAGATAGGGTGAGGAGCTCAGTCACCCAGGAGGAGCTCAGAGTAGAACCGCTTCTCCTCCACATCAAGAGGAGCCAGCTGAGGTGGCTCGGGCATCTGTTTTGGATGCCTCCTGGGTGCCTTCCTAGAGAGGTGTTCCGAGCATGTCCCACCGGGAGGAGGCCCGGGGGAAGACCCAGGACACGCTGGAGGGACTATGTCTCTCGGCTGGCCTGGGAACGCCTTGGCATTCCCCCAGAGGAGCTGGAGGAAGTGTCTGGAGAGAGGGAAGTCTGGGCATCTTTGCTTAGACTGCTGCCCCCACGACCCGGTCCCGGATAAGCGGAGGAAAATGGATGAATGGATGGATGGATATTTTTGGAGCACTTATAAGTGTTCTTGTCCATGAGGTTTAGAATTCACTCTGAAGACAGACAACAGTTGAGATTAAGCTTTAGCTTTTTATCATCAACAGATGAAGCCAATTCTTCAGTTTATGCTTTGTTATTAAAACTTCACTTACATTTTCTTTCACTATTTTTACTCCCTCTGGTAGAAAAATAGCCGTGTGCCCTGGAAGGAGGTCACCATCCCCGGTCACCTCAACTCCTACACCATCAGTGGGCTGCGTCCAAGTGTCACCTATGAGGGTCAGCTGATCAGCGTCCTGCGCTTTGGACGTCGTGAGATCACACGCTTTGAATTCACCACCACCCAGGGTTCTTGTAAGTTGACTTGGGCAATAACATTCTCTCAGTACCACAAATCAAAAGAAATATTTTCATGAATATTGCATCCTTTCATCTTTCAAGTGGAAACATCAGAAGGAGAGACGACCCAGCCTCTTCCAGTGGTTGATACTTCTGAGTCGGTGACAGAAATCACCTCAAACAGCTTCATTGTGTCCTGGTCATCAGCTTCTTCTACCATTTCTGGCTTCAGGGTGGAGTATGAGCTCAGTGAGGAGGGGGCGAAGCCAAGAGTCCTAGGTGAGAGTTGACGATCTCGCTGGAACCTCCATAACGCCTAACTGAATGGACTGATTAACTGGGTAGTTTCCCTGTTGAGGTTCTGACTACTGTATCTCTGGTTAAATGTGATTTATATTGATTAATGTGTTGTAGTAAATTTACTGGAAAATAACCAGAGAAGTCTGTTTGGCTAGTCATGGCTATTGCCATGAAGCATTCCTATCCAGTGAGTAGCATCATCACCCAAAATGGACCCACACATAGATGATGTGATATAAACAGTTTGAAAAATCATACTATATATAAAGTAATTATACTGGTATACACATTAACTAACTAACTTTGTCTGTTTCTCCAGATGTTCCTCACACAGCTACCTCTGTCACCATCACTGATCTCCTACCAGGGCGCAGATACAACGTCAACGTCTATGAGCTCCCAGATGAGGGAGAGCCAACTCTTATCCTGACTACCTCACAGACCACAGGTAAAAGAAGCTTCCTTCTCCTCTTTGTCACAACATTATGCAAAATTTGTAAATTGGTGCGCACAATATGACATTAAGGATTTCCGTTGCTTTCCTTTCAGCTCCTGACACCCCTGCTCAGCATGCCGTCGATGAGGTGGGAGAGACCTCCATTCAAATCAGCTGGTCCAGACCCCAGGCTCCTATTACTGGTAAGAAACGAATTTCTGTATGCGTGTACTGTATATGCAATTTAAATTTTGATTTAGAAATTGGTTATATTCTGCCTGTGTGTACAATAATTATATCTTTGTGCCTTCCAGGTTACCGTGTGGTGTACACGCCCTCAGTGGAAGGCAGCCGCAGCACTGAGCTGACCCTACCAGATTCGGAGACCTCAGTGACCCTTGTTGATCTTCGTCCTGGCCTGCTCTACAACATCAGCATTTATGCTGTAGAGGAGGATCGGGAGAGCGAGCCTGTTTTTGTACAGGTCAACACTGCTGGATCTCCTCTACCAGGTATATATGTTTAAACAGATACCATTACTCCATAGCATTTCTAGAGGGTATTTTTAAGTCTTATTCTGACTATATCCTCTGTCAATCTACCACTTCCTGTCCACAGAGGAGGTCCCATCACCCACAGACTTACAGTTCTATGAGGTTTCAGATGTAAAGATCACCATCACTTGGACCGGTCCACCCAGTGAGGTGACTGGTTACAGGGTGTCCTATTCCCCTATTGGTCCTGACGGCACAGAGACAAGGCTCCTGCAGCTGCCTGTCTCACCCAACGCATATGCCGATATCACCCGCTTGCAGCCAGGCACACTCTACCGCTTCTACATCTACGCCACCAATGGTGGAGTGGAGAGCGAGCCACTCGTGGGAGAAAAGTCTACCAGTAGGTCACCATGGACAAAGGAGCCCAAATTGAAAGGTGAAATTCCACCCAAACATAGCTACAACTTTTCCCTTCTTTTATTCTCTAACTCCTCCAGAACCTGATTCACCAACCAATGTGCAGTTCACTGATATCAGCCCCACTAGTGCATTGGTCATATGGGAGGCTCCCCGTGCCGTCGTCACTGGCTACCGTCTCTTCCTGAGCACTGGAGGCACCACCCCTGTTGAGAAGAGGATTCCAGGCAGAGTCACCCAGTATCCGCTGAGGAATCTGCGTCCAGACACCCAGTACATTGCCACCCTGCACTCGGAGCTGGACAGTGAGCTCAGTGAGGGTGTCACTACATATTTTACTACTGGTCAGTATTATGGGGAACAGAACATCAGCAGAGAGTAGAACAAATTTGTTAAAATGAATTTAACTGAAAAATGAATTTTTGTCATACTGTATTCCCCCTAGCCCCCCAGATGGGAAATGCTCCTGCTTTCAGCACTGAGGTCACTGATACCTCTATCATCATCACCTGGATACCCGTCCGCAGGTTCAGCTACAAGGTAGAAACCTTCTCTAAGTTGCCCTAATGAATATTTTTATACTATCAATAATCAAATCACTATATCTAATGTGAAAGGGGTTACTTGTAGTCACAAACCCACAGAGAATTTCTAAGTTTCTAATCTCTACACATCTTCCTCCTACTCCCCAGCTGTCTGTGCTCCCCAGCGAGGAAGGCGAGTCGCCTAGAGAAGAGACCTCTGACTCTGGTCGTATTTACATTGCCGGTCTGATTCCTGGAACTCAGTACACCTATAGTGTTCAGCCCATCTTTAATGGACGCAACCGTGGAAACCCGATCACTCGCAGTGTTGTCACTTGTGCGTATCTGAGTTTAACTTTAAACTTTTTAAAGGCAGCTGAACAAAAGCCTCTATATAAACAGTTGTATAACTTATCACTACATTGATTTAATACTTCTGTGGGATCACATAGCACTGTTCAAACTAGTTGCCATGAGTTGGTGTAAGAAGTTACTGCTGCATCAAATCAAATTTTTCTTTCCTTGCAGCCCTGTTACCTCCCACTGACCTCAGAGTGGAGTCCAACCCCAACACAGGAGATCTCACTGTCCACTGGGTAGCATCCAAAACACCAGGTAAATATTGACTGTGCTTCTCACACACTGACAGTCCATTGAATCATGCCAAGTCTAGACCTTGGCTTTTTTTTTTTTTTTCACCTGGACAAGTCTCTCTTTGCGGTATTTCCTTTTCATTTCTCGTAGTGATTCATACGTATGTCGCAAAAACCTCTAGACTTTATACTCTCTCTCCTCCATTTATCATTCCCTTCTTTCCCACTTGCAGACATTTCAGGCTACAGGGTGACAAGCGCGCCAACTAATGGTCAACGAGGAAACTCCCTGGAAGAGTTTGTCCGACCTGATCAAACCTCCTGCGTCCTAGAGAACCTGAATCTGGGAATGGAGTACAACATCAGTGTCTTCACTACTAAGGGGCATGTGGAAAGTGTCCCTGTATCCACTGTTGTCACGCCAGGTAGGCGTTCACATAAAAATACCATTATCTGTTAAATGAAGAGGCAGAGATGCATTTTCCATTATAATCTGGGTCCAAGTCAAACTTCAGTCATTTTCATTTCCTGTCATTATCTCCACCCTCTTCATGCTGTAACATACATACTACAAGCACAATACATTGTTTTTAAAATTAACAAAGTTTTCTTTTAAAAAAGCAAAGCTGGAATGCCAGTCTTTTTTGTTTAAAGCTGCATTAATGGATAATTAATAATACTGTATGATCGGTGGCTAACCTACCTTGCATGGAGACTGTTTATTAATTGAAATGTTGAAATAATATAGTATTTGTAGCATGCTCAAAACAGTAGCATTAATATAATCACTGCTTTAATTATAAATTCAGCTCTGTATATTCAATCATTTGTAATGATCACTGTCTAGCATGCTTTATTTATGTTTTTGATATAACCAATGTAATTATTATGGCTTTGAAATCTATTTGTCTAATTGTGCTTGCGCTTTGCAACTGGCCTAACCCTTTCAGAAATTCCCACACCAAGTCACATTGACTTTGACTACATTACTGACACCACCATGAGGCTGCGCTGGATCCCTATGAACTATACTACCATTACTGGTTACCGGATAACGGTAGTAGCATCAGGCGAGAGCTTGCCAATTTTTCAAGATCTTGTGGAAGCATCTACTGGTTATTACACGATTCATGGTTTGGAACCAGGCGTGGACTATGACATCAGTATCATCACTGTTACAGAAGAGGGAGAAAGCAAGCCGACAACATACACAAAGCAAACACAAGCTGGTGATTTAACTCTTTCACTCCTTCAGTGGGAGGGGCTTGGGTTTTGATCTCATAGAATTAATGAACACAGAAGAATGTTAGAAAATCATGACATCAGTGATGTTTTTGTTATTTTGTTCTGTGTTAGCTATAATGTTGAACCCCCTTTTCTTTCAGTCATTCCAGCTCCCACCAACCTGCAGTTTGGAGGGGTGGGTCCTGATCATATTAGGGTGATGTGGACAGTCCCCCACGTTGCCACACCAAGCGACATCTCGCGGTTTGTCATCCGTTACCACCCTGTAGCCACCGATGATGACATTAAGGAGGTTAATGTTGGTGGAGCCACCAACACTTTCCTGCTGCAGAGTAAGACAACATAAAAATTGTCTAAGTGTACCTTACAAAATGTTGGCTTTAAAGGCAAAGTTAATATTTCTCTTAGTATTGCTCCATGTCAACGCATTGTAACTGTACACGTATCAAATTTCTGCACAGACCTGCTGCCGAACACCGAGTATCATATCAGTGTTGTGTGTGTGTACGGTGAACGAGAAAGTGAACCAGCCACAGGGACTCAGAGGACAAGTGAGTATGACAGTAGTTTCCACAGTGGAAGGGTGCTGCAAGATTTTTATTATCATATCTTTTATTGGACATGTTGAATTAAAAAATGAGGCAACATATACTTTACATATAATTTTGCTTTTGAAGAGAATAAAATGTATAAAAGCTTTAAAAAATAATTTTTGTTGCTAGTTTATTTTAATAAACAATATTTATATTTGCCTAAAGCTACATTTCATCTGCAGTCTCTTGGTAGGTTATAATCAAAAACAATCACAATAATCAAACAAAACTAATAGAAGACAAAACAAACTAAACAACACATAATATATCAACATATTCAGAAACAAAACAGACGCCCCCCCCCAAAAAACTCAATCAGTGGTTTCATGAATGACTGTCCTTTAGCACATTTTTCAGTTTAGCCTTAAAACTTCTAAAAGAGTTGCAACTCTGTCATCTGGTAGGGAATTCCATTGAGATGTAGCTTTCACAGAAAATGCCCAAATGTGGTGCAGCGAAAAAAGGTAATTTTATTCCTGATATTTAAAAGTAGGCTTATACTGTATGTACTGTACATTTTAGACTGTATATTTGACTTAATGTTACCGTAGTTCACACGTCACATACTTTGGCATTTATTTTGGTAGTCCCTTAATAATCTCTTATAAAAATATTGCCATAGTTTTAAAGGGTTTAGGAGCCAGTGAAATATGACACCAGTACAAAAAAGTCAAAAGTCAACAATCCACAGATTGTTAGAATGGATCATTAGTATTGCCTTTTTTTTCTTCTACATTTCCATTATCATTGTATGTAATTTACAATTTCTCTAAATCTCCATAATCTTTGCCTGTAGCTCTGGACTCTCCCACTGGCTTGGACTTCTCTGACATTCGGACCAACTCCTTCACTGTTCACTGGGTGGCTCCAACTGCTACTTTTACCAGCTACCGCATCCGCTATCAGAAGACGAGTGGCGGGAGGGCCAAGGATGAGAGGCTGCCCCCAACCAGGAACCACTTCACTTTGACTGGACTGACACCAGAGACAGAGTACCTGATAAATGTGTATGCTGTCAGCAACAGTCATGAGAGTCAGCCTCTGACTGGCACACAGGCCACCAGTGAGTTTCTGTACAGGCTTCTACAATGAGCTTCCTGTATTCTCTTCTAAGTGACATCTCTCAGCTGGATCGTGATCATAATTATTATGTTTTTATAGCAATTTTTATTCTAATGCATGCCTTTCCTCCCATTTCCCCTCCCCTGTTGTTATATTTTCCAGTCTCTGATGTTCCCACTGATTTGGAGGTAATATCATCCACTCCCACCAGCATCACCATTCGCTGGGATGCCCCCTCTGTCACAGTGAAGAACTACAAGATCACATCCAGAGGGACAGGTTTGTACATGTGTTGTAACTCATAGTTTCCTCTCAATCTCAGCCATTATTCTGAGTTTTAACGCTTGGCCCTTCTTGCCTCTCTCTTTGTAGGTGGTGAGACTCAAGAGGTCTCAATCCCAGGCTCTCAGACCACCGCCACCATTCACGGTTTGAAGCCCGACACTGAATATACCATCACTGTCAGTGCTGTTACTGGACGAGGAGACAGCCCTGCCTCCAGCTCGGCAATCTCCATCACACACAAAACTGGTACGGCAATGTGAAAAGAAAACTAGTTCCTGAAAAGGATCTGATTGCTGAGGGGTTAAACGAAATCTTGTGTTCATTGTGCGGCCATCCCTCCTTTAGATCTCGAGCCCCCTACTGACATGAGATTGACTGATGTGGATGACAATGCCATCACAGTGCGATGGTCTCCTGCTCAAGGACCAGTCAGAGGCTACAGAATAACAAGCATCCCCAAGAATGGCCTGGGACCCTCCTACTCTGAGGTGGTGGGCCCTGGTAAGACAGGATAAAAAAAAAGAAGCTGTAACCAGGCTGCCATATTTATTTTATTTTGCTAGTACAGTGTCTTCTCATTGGCTCTTTTTCTGCTCTTCTGTTACAGATCAGACAGAGGTGACGTTTACAGGACTGATGCCTACTGTTGAGTATGTTGTGAGTGTCTACACCCTGGGCAGAGATGGACAACCCTCTTCCCCTGTGGTGGAGAATGCTATCACTGGTTAGTTTGACTGTTTAGTCCAAGAAAGGCTTGTTTCTACTGGAGCCATGTGTATGCGGCTTTTTACATGGGCATGACAAAGACTTGATAGAAAAAACAGCACTTTGACAGCAGAGTGGTGTGATGAAAGGGGAGATCATAGAGATACATTGTTGTACGAGGTGATGCATGACCATTAGGTTGGGTGGTTAGTCCAGTGATTGAAGAATGCTGAACTGGCAAATGTCTGACAAAAACAACAGAAGCAAGCAGGCCTGCTAACAAAACTTTTAAGCCATAAAACAACATATGACCAGAAAGATGATATACAAATTATGCTCCTTTCCTGCAGCTATGGATCGTCCCAAAGACCTGACCTTCTCTGACATTGAGTCCACCTCCATGCGCATCACTTGGGACAGTCCAGACGGCACAGTGACGTCATACCGTGTCCTTTACTCCAGCTCAGAGGAGGGTGAGAGGGAATTGCGTCCAGCACCCAGGGGTGACCAGGACAGTGTGGTGCTGAGAGGCCTTCGCCCTGGGACAGAGTACACAGTTACAGTCATTGCTCTTCATGGCCGCACACCCAGCACACCGTTGGTGGGAACACAAGCCACAGGTATGAACACACAAAAAACATCAACACATTCATTACTTACTTTGTATGTTATAAATTCTAAATGTGTTTTTGTTGCATCTCTCTGTCTCAGTAATCCCTGCTCCAACCAACTTGGTGATCTCAGAGGTTGGTCCCGCTGCATTCACTGTGTCATGGCGAGCCCCGAGTGCACACCTGACAGGCTATCGTGTAGTAGTCACCCCCAAGAACATCAATGCCCCCCCCAAAGAGATGAATGTGGCTCCAGACACTAAAAGGGTTGTTGTACCAGAACTCATGGTAAATATTGTTCATGCCCCAGTATTTACATAGATCCATAGTCATTCACTGAATAAATATCAACTCTATGTCTGTGGCTTTTAGGTGGCAACCACATACCAAATACGTGTGTACGCTCTGAAGAACTCTGTCACCAGCAGACCACTGGAGGGAGAAACTACAACACTGGAAGGTAACTAGACTATACATGAACATATTTCTAGTTATCAGCAGTTATTATCCACAGCTCTGTCTTATGCCTGTTTTTTCCCTCCTTGTTGCAGAGCTAGGTCCTCCTCGGCGCGTGCGAATTTCTGATGTGAAGGATACTTCTTTCACACTGACGTGGCGTGCCAAAGTAGAACCCATCACTGGTTTCCTCATTGAGGCCAAGCCCTCTGGTGTCTCGCACCCCACTGTTAGCAGGACAATCCCAGGAGACACATACACCTACACTGTCACAGGTACACCACACCTTCCTGTTAAACAGACCTGCAGTATAAAAAGGTGGAAATGGTTTACAGATCAAAGTTTTGGAAGTGTGATTTTGATATTTCAGTTTTGCTTCACCGTTGTTGTTTTTTTTTTCTATTTTTCTAAGGACTGCAACCCAGCACCTCGTACTCGGTTAGCTTGTACACTCTGAATGGCAACACAAGGAGTGCCCCATTTACTCTCTCCATTCAAACAGGTACCATTCAGATCTGTCTGATCTCTCTGTTTCACTGTTAGTATGGGTTGGGGCTGAAAGCTTATTATCTCTGGTGAAGCTAAATGCTTGAGGCTACATTAGCTGCTACTAGCATAACAGACCTGACTCCGAATAAGTTATCATCTGTTGAGTTGCAATGTGGGCAGGCACCAGGTTTTGACAAGAAAACAAAAATTTCTGGTTCTGCTGCATTAGTTTTGAATTTTTTAACTATCCATTGCAGGCCTGACTGAAAAGCTAAATCAGTGTACGCCTCTTTTAAGTCAGATCTTAAAAACCAAACAAACGACAAATGTTACTGTAGTTTTAGACACAAATCACCACTATAACCCTACAATGCAGACAGGAAGCAAACAAGATGCTCTAACATGATATTTTTCTTCATAGCTCAACCAGTGGTCCAGGCTCCCACCAATCTCCAGTACACATCTTTGACCCCGACCTCCATCTCCTTCACCTGGCAGCCACCTGCCACACACATCACAGGGTACTACATCACCTATGAGGAATCAGGAAAAGCACCACGGGAGCTCACCCCACGACCCCATGCTGGCCAAAACTACGCCAAAATACCTGGTACGTGTTTGTCAATTGGCCTCATTACACTACAAGCAGTATTGACACTGAAAGTATTTGGCTGCAGCTCATTTAATTTCCATTTTGAGTGAAAAGGTTATAGACATCTGAAAATTCCAAAGCGTCACACTGGCCCAACTGGTTCTCTTTTTCTCTTACTTGTAATCACAACTCAAGCATAACCTACTGATTCCACTTCATAATTATTCTCTTCAGACCTGAGACCAGCCACAGAGTACATCATCAAGATCATTGCGATCCAGAACCAACAGAAGAGCACTCCTCTGGTGGGCAGGATCAGGACTCGTGAGTATTTTGAGACTTGCTCTATATTGTGACAAATGTAATGGTGAAATTGGTGCATTCATGTGATGCAAAAAAGGTACCATATTTCAAATGTGTTATGGGTAAACATACAATGTAAGGAGTTGAATGGCAGCTCTATTCTGCTCAGCTGGACTAAATATTTTGCTGTAACAGCTCTAAGGCCTTGAGATAAGATGTGCAGTCTATAAGCTGTAGGCTCCTAAAACATTAATACCTTTTTTATTTTTATTTTGAATGCCTTTAGAAAAGCCATTCAAGGTGTTTCTTGTGTGTTTGTAATATTGCATTATAACACACTTTGCCATGAAGTAGTACCCCAACAATGCTACTGATCTGTCACCTCCTGTTGGCTGAGGTATGTTAGAGCAGCTCTGCTTTACCTCCCCCTCATCTAACCTGCTTGCTTCCCTAAACACGTCTCTCCCGGCCAGAACCAGACTCCTTTTTTCCCTTGCCTCTGCCCCACCACCCTGGAGTTGTTGATGACAAGCTCGATGTGCCTGAAACTGACTTGGATAACAGGGTCCAAGTAGTGGGCACCAATCGTGAGGATGGGCTTGGTGGTCATAGCCAACATGTGGAGTACACAGAGTACAACAACAACAATGGAGACAACAGATACAATGGTCATGGTGGCAACCCACAGTCTCCCTATGGGCAAGTTCGTGAGCCCCTGGTCTTTGTGCCCCTTCCTGATGCAGACGGTCACAGAAAGCCTGTTGTGAAGCTCAACGTACCCATCGGCTCTACGGTTAGTAACGAGACGGGGGTGCCCCAGGAGGCTCAAACTCACACCACCCTCTTCTGGAAGCCTTACAGTCAGAGCACCTCCTACCTAGTTTCCTGCCAACCTCTCACACACTTAAATGAGAAGATGTTCCAGGTGAGAAAACAATGCAAAGGTTTCCAACCAAGCACATTATGCAGTGTGAATGTAATTGTAACCTAATCTCTCTCTTTTCATCCAGGTAAGCCTACCAGGCACAGCCACCACTGCTACCCTGATAGGGCTCACCCCCGGAGCGAACTACAACGTGATCGTGGAGGCTGTTTTGGGAATGCTCAGACACAAGGTTCTGGAGCAGGTCATCACTGCTGGGACCACAGGTAAACATTCCAGGGCATCTGCTGTGTCTAAGCTAGGCCAAACTACGCCAGACTCCTACTAATTACCCAGTGTTATGTATCTGAAGTGGACTTAAACCTCCACATTTGTTAGGTACTTTTTTTTTTTTATTTCCTGCTGGCAGTTAAAGGAAGCAGCAGGTCCCTCTACTAGTCTCAGACCAGATCCTATAGTTTAGTAGATATTTTAAAATGCTCAAATTGGACAGGGTCTTTATTTAGCATGGTGGCAGAGAAAATCAGGGCTTTTTTTTTACATTAGCAGCAGACTCTTATTCCTAATGTTCCCTGGTTAATGCAACTGCAGAACCTTCTCCATGTTTACATGTAATCTTCATTAATTTAGTATAGTGAACATTTCAAAACAATATTTCTATAATACTATTCAAAAAGGGACAGCTGTTATTTTGGCTAATGGTTTATCTTCAATTAACTAGCATCTCACATTCCCCCAGAGGGAGCACCTTCTGATAAGGACTCGTGTTACGATGCCTTCACGGCAACCTACCATGATGTCGGTGCTGAATGGGAGCGGATGTCCGAGACAGGTTTCAAGCTGTGGTGCAGGTGCCTGGGCCTGGGCAGTGGTCACTTCAGATGTGATTCATCTAGTATGTCGGTTTTTTTTTTTTATATTTTGCCCTCGAGTACATAAGCATATTTACAATTTCAGCATATTTCACTTACTGTTATTTTGTCCATGATTAGAATGGTGCCATGACAATGGCAACAACTATCGCATTGGAGAGAAGTGGGACCGCCGTGCAGAGAATGGTCACTTAATGAGCTGTACTTGCTTGGGAAATGGCAGAGGAGAGTTCAAATGTCAACCACGTAAGGGCTCTTACTACTCACTGAAATGCTCTGTGATTGTCCCAGAATAGTGTGGATGAATTGCAGCTGATGTGCATTTATACCCGCACAGATGAATCAATGTGCTATGATGATGGCAAAACATACCAGGTGGGAAACCGGTGGGAGAAGGAGTACCTAGGCGCCATCTGCACCTGCACGTGCTTTGGAGGACAACAGGTATGGTACATGAGCCTCCCTAGGTTTAGGTTTGATGTTCAGCGTGAAAGTTAAGCTGTCTTGTGGTCATTCTGAGTGAAACAAAGCCATTTAGGTATATGATTACACTCATCTCATCAGGGCTGGCGATGCGAGAACTGCCGCAGACCAGGTGCTGATGTCGATGCCAGTCTGTTGCACACGGTTAGATATGGAGACAACACACTACGCAAATTGGTGAGTTGAATTAATAAAATTGTATTTATAAATTACAACTGGATTTGTTTTATACTGTTTGTAGGCCTTTTAGATACATGTTTTTGGCTGTTTGTTTTTGATTAAAGATTAGGGCTGGTAACTTTCTGCATTAACAGCATTTTCAAGTACTCCCCGTACAGAGACTAAAACCAGCAATAACTTGCCTCTACTCCTGATTAATGTATTTGTTCGTCTGTGCATTAGACCTCTTGATGTTCAGAAACAAAACCACATCAGGGAGAGACACTGCTGCACTGGTTGACCTACACTCACCAGACACGTTATTAGGTTCACCTGTATGTACTTCAATGCAACACTTTCACCTTAACATCTGTTTATGAAGCTCAAAAGTTTTTGGTAAAATCATAAATGTACAAGTCAATTATACGTGTATTACTGAGGTCATAGATAAAACTGGTGTTGTACTGGACTACATTATATTCAGAGGTGTTCCTAATATCTTGACCCTTTCATGTGTATAGCTGTGGAGGACAAAACTATAGATACCTCTAAATATAATGTAGTCTAGTACACCATCTTTAACTATGACCTCAATAACAAACATATAATTGAATGTATACATTTGACAACTTCACCAAAAACAAATATTTTGAGCTTCATAAACACAGATGTTAAGGCAGAAGTATTACATACAATTGTACAGGTGTACCTAATAAAAATGGCCAGTCAGTGTCTTTCCTTGTTATGAACAACCAGACCCTAATATCTATTAATATACAGAGGTTTTGTGCATGGCCACTTGAGTCTTGCTTACTTCAGATGCTGTAAAATGTTATGGCTGATTGGAACATCATTTTAAAAATATATCAGGATCTTTTTTAATGTATAAACATGTCAATCAAAAGTGCAGCAGTTTATTTCCCTAATTTGCTTTTGTACATCAATGGAGGTTTATGGCACAGATAAATAAAATAATCCAGGAATCAAACTGACCAACATTAAATTGTGAGTAAAGGCAAATTTCATTCGACTACAGTTTTGTCTTTAAAAACAAAGAGCAACTGGAAAATAGTGTTGTTCCTAAGACTAAAGCCGTGCCGGTAGCGATATAAAGCCATAAACCTGGCAATGCTCTTTACACTGCAGCGAAATATTGGTACTCTAGGTAAAGTAACAACATGAGCTCATGACAATGGGGGATCCGTGATCTTCGATTAGTTACCATTGAATATCCCATCCCTCTTGTATACATATAAAATTTCATAAAGAGTGTGTGATCAGATCTAATGGGAACACGGGATTGTTTGAACCTAGGAATGTAATCCTCTCTCTTCAAATGTTCCTCCAGAATGTCCATTGCCCCATCGAGTGCCTCCGACCCGACCTGCTTGCTGATGCACACGCTCCACGGGAATAAAAGGAGCAGCTGTCTGACATCTGCTTTGCTCCCTCATTGTCCAGCCAATTGCTGCACTCTCGCCCCGTAGAAGCCCCGCTGTCTGTGACTGAACTAACTGCCTTATCACTTTCTGACATGTTTTAGTTACACTGCCCTGCTGCCTAATCATTTTCTAGTCTTTTCACTGTTAAATTTCTAAATTCCTTCTCTGTTGGAAAATGAAGACTCTTGCCAGTGCAGTTTTCTTTTGTCTAGCATATTTGTCAAAGTGGCATTTGTTTCCCCATTAAATATTGAGAAACATTTCCTAATCAAAGAGCAGAAACTGTCAGAAAGTAAGCACTGTGTTAAAGAATGTCTATGTAGTTAACAGTATTGTTGAAAATGTGCTTCTATTTTCTGTAGCCCTCCTTTTGTTACTGAGGGGTCACACTGTATTGATGGACACATTCTGAATTCTAATGTCTTTTCTAATTTATCTCTTTAGTCTCAGTGTGAATGTTTGAACTGGGAGGTCAGAATTTGAACTATTTTTGTACATTGTTGTCTGTACCAAAGTTGTTTCTACCTTTGACAAAAAAGTCCCTTATTTTAATAAAGCTGGAGAGATCCTGAAATCTAACCACAAGGTTAAATTTACTTGTTTTTGTAAAGAGGTTTAATGATGTAGCTTCAAGTTTTCTTTGTATGTGTATAAGAAAAGCTCAAAGACGACTTACCATGCCCAGAGGGCAGAGAGTGGGGCACCAACCGTGATGTTCACGGTCTGAGGTGTGTTAACATGCTAGCATTTGTTAAGCAGCACTAAAAACCAGGTACAGCAGAGGAACTGGAGTAATGACCTGATGGTGTTAGCTAAAAGTCAGGGCATCAACAAAGTGATTAAAGAAGAATGACTGCTCACAGCAAACAGAAAATGATCAAGAAGTGAATTCAGTAATATTTCACTGAATTCCCAAAATCAGGAGGATAAAGTCACACCGCTAATGTGGCTAAAAACAAAACACAAAATACTGAGGAACTGTAATTTACAGTTTATTTCACACTGGCCAACAAAGGACATTAAACAGTTACAGTATCACTCTAATGTTAAGCTCACAAGTGCATTACAAAACATTGCATTTATGAGCTGCACACTGGAGGGTAGGAATGTTTTGAGTGACAGCAATGTTAGACAAAGATGTCTAAGGATACAAAACTGAGCTGAGTTCAACAGCACCTGGAAACACGCCGAGGTTCTCAGTGGTGGAAGAGCCGCAGGCTCGTGTGCACCAGAGTGATGCCCTGTTCGTTACAGGCATTAATAACGACCTCGTCGGCAGCAGAGCCTCCCGGAGCTGCGATGTACTGAACACCACTCTACACACACACAAACAGAGGGAGAAACGTTAGTAGAGATAGTTGGGAAACACGTCAGTGCACAGTTTTTAATGCTTCAGTACCGGTGACAGCCACAGCTGTAGGCATTATGTTTTCAGGCCATTGTTGTGAGCTCAATATGTCAGGAGACGCCTTCAGGGAATTTCTTAAAATTTGGCACAAATGTCCCCTTGGACTCAAAGATGACCTGTGTAGATTTTGGTGGTCAAAGGTCAAGGTCAGTGATTTCATTTCTGTCCCATACCCATGAATTTGACTTGTTGGCGGAGGCATACAACCGCAAAGTGGTAATTCTAGTTACTGTTTTCTGTTGTCATCCTTGTACATACAGATACAAGGCACCAACAGGTGTTTGTAGGTCATTCTCATGAAATCGTTCAACAATGTTCATACAGTATAAACTAGGGATGTACACAAAGTTTTGGTTTTCTTCCCCCTGATAACCAATGCTCATTTACTGCTGGTGATTATTTGGGACCACCTAAACTTGGGATTTTTTTTGGCTTCCGGGGGAGCACAGTTCTTTTGGTGGAGCTCTTTGTCACTGTCCCCTACTCCTGTCATCTGAAGTCGTCCGCTGTCCAGACAAGATGCAAAAGTGACATTGCACCAAAGAGTAAAATTCAGAAGTGCTGGTACTGTGTACCCATGTGTACTGGCCCTTCTTTAAGAAGGGAGACTAATGGAAACAGACCCCGAAATCTCCAAAAATCCCCTCCTCCACTCTTGGCTCAATAATCAAAACGCCCAACAGGTTAACAAAACAAACTTACAGCCTACTGGTTTTTGTTCAGAAACAGTAACATGCTGTGGGGTTGGTCCAATTCCTGTGACACTCACAGTAGAAAATACCTGGTCCAATGGTACCGATGTCCCAGGAATGCAAAGACAGCGCCTGACTAGTGACCAACATGTCTGAGTAGCTTTACACCATGTGCCCTATAGCTTATGTTTAGTTCCTCCTCCCCCCCCCCTTTAACTGACAGTATTAATCAGATGACTTCTTATTGTCTGTTAACGGTTAAACAGTTAAGGGTGTGCCTCCCTAGTATGAACATACGCTATTGTGAAAGGTGTGTGACATTTACCCGTTTGGCACGATCTATGTTATCTCTGAAGGGGAAGAAGGCGTCCGAGCTGACGGCCACAGCCTGCAGCAAGCTGATCCAGTTCTTCTTCTCCGTCTCTGACAGAGGCTCAGGCACCTCTTCATACATGGCCTTCCAAACTGCCAAGTCTGGGCCCTGTCAACACACACACACACACACACACACACACAATACAGGACTTTTCATTTCTTTTTAAAGTTGCCAACTTGGACTACTTTGTGCTAAGACACGGCACTGAACATCAGACACCACAGTACAGACAGTGGAGCATGTGAGTACTGAGGCAACCATTGTAACCAAGTTAGCCAAAGGAACTAACTTGACTAAAGCTCTGTTTCATGTAGGCCAGCTACATGATAGGAATGATCAGATACATAGATGCTTAAAATAATACACTACTTAATTGATTTTATAAAACACTGTCTGAATCTGTTGATCTAATGCACAAAAATAATGTACTTCTGGTCATACAGTGCATTGTATTGTATTTATGTCTCAATCCCAAATGCACCTGAGACTGTTTGAGAACTGACTGTTTGTACATAATTAATAATTCCTCTAGAGGTTAGATAAGATTTTTTTTTTTTAATTTTGGCTAGAACACAGCATAATTAAATGTGCTACACTGACAACAATTATGTTCGTTGATAGAAAATGTGAAGTTTGATTCATGTGTCACAAAAAAACTGGACAAATAATTTGGCAAAGCATCAGTCGAGGGTTTGTGTCATGTTCTGTGACAAAGACCACTGATAGTCAACAGGGTAGCCACCGACTTTAGTCTCTTGTTTGTTGCTTTCGGGATGCATTTCAGATAAGTGCAATTACACTGAAGACCAGTGAGAAAAAGTATAACAGCTGATTTTTAAAAAAATGTTTTTTTAGAAGGACAATTCTATACAATGTAACAACAGTGTTGATACTCCTTTACCTCTCCAATGGTGTTGCTGACATACTGGTCAATCGCGTTGGCCATCTCCGCTCGTTTCACACCACTGCGAAACTTCATGTTCAGGACACGAGGGTGGTGCCTCAGCCACCAGTTATCAGCTTTGTCGCCTGCCAGCCGTGTACAGTGAATACGGGATTGCTGACCTGCTCCAATGCCAATAACCTGTAAAACGCAAATGGGAGAAAATAGTCAAGGACAACTTGTCTCATCCAGATTCCTGTCTCATCCTTTTTATCTGCCTGTTCTTACCTGTCCATCTTTAACGTAGCAGACAGAGTTGGACTGCGTGTACTTTACGGCGATGGTGGCCACAGTGAGGTCACGCACAGCTTCCTCGGAGAGCTGGAGGACAAAACAAATCCAAGGGTGAACAGTTGTCATTTAGACAGTGTTGTCAATGAAACTAATATTTAAGCACGAATTATGAAAAAAGTGATTAAGATTTTTTTTAACAATGTTTTTATTTAGAAGTGCGCTGATCAATCAGAAACAGCCAGTTTTCAGTGTGATCAGCCTTGACCGGTTGACAAGCAGATCACTCCAAGATTTCTTATTCTGTGCTGATTTGTCAATTTAGAGACATGACACTTCATGTCATGTACGCAGTGGCACAAACAAATAGCACCGAAACCATAGCATGTGCAGCATGCCCGAACAAAAAAAAAAAAAAGAGAAAAAAAAAAGGCCTTATTTATTACATTTTAAATTTTCATTAAAGAAAAGTTACAAAAATGTCTGTATGCTGTGAATTACAGTTCTTAAAAAGAAAAATCTGAATCTGCCAAGAAAACAGCCATCAGAGCACCTCTATTTTTATTATTCAAAACTGCTAAAATTGAAATCCATTTGAGTTTTCTCCAAAATTTTGTTTGGATACCATGCAACAAAGGAATAAAAATGGGTATAAAGCCACAGCTAACAATCAGGAATGCATCTTTTTTTAGGTTATGTTCTTTATATAAGCAGAGTTTATTTATTTTTAATACAAGGTGTTTAATAACAGGAAAATAACATTAGACATCTTTGAATAAATGCAATAGATAATAGTAGGTTACACAAATGAGACTTGTAATCCCAGGCCTCTGTTGCATGACGTCCACATACACGTACAGTAGTTTGAGGTATAAAGACTACATTTTACTCTTAAATCTAGTTTTACAAAGTACAAAAATGTTCAGCACAGTTTCCTGTGCACACTAATACTGATAGCAACACTGATACTGCTCCAAACTGGTGTGGAGCACTTTATCATAATGATCTAGCCCAAAATGGAGTTAAACTCCCCACAAATGTGGCCACCATGCATAAAAGGGTTAAAATAACAAAGTAGGATGAGCTCAAAATGCAATATGAACATAAGGACACTACGGTGACTCACCGAGCCCTTGGAAACAACATTGCTGAAGAAGTCCTTACTGATAAGTGCTCCATTCCTCTTTTGTTTGAGATAGAGACCAAACAACACTCTCACCTCCACCTCGTCAGGCTCATAGTCTGGGTCCATCTGGGACAAAGGCGCACATGTTCAACAACAGAAAATCAAAATATTAAGTTTAACTCTGATCATCCTTATTTAAATACAGACATTATGACTGATAATCATCTCCCACCTGTAGTACACAGTAGTTGCCATTCTTCTTCTTGGAGAGGATCTTCAGTGCCTCCTCGTCATAACCGGGAGCAATGATACCATCCGACACCTAAGAGCAATCCAATGAAATCATGGTTAAACAAAACGAAAACTTATTGAAAATCTGTATTTATTCTTTGGCACGACCTCACCTCTCGTGATATAATCTTGGCAGTGGGAACGTCACACACATCTGACACAGCAATGAAGTCTCCAAAAGAAGACATTCTATCTGAGCCTGTGGACGTAGAAAGAGTCAGTACAGTTCTTTGTAAAGAGATGAAGTGGTCCATTTTATCCGCTATATGATTTATCGTGTTTGACCTCTTGCCCTGGCGTAGGCTGTGGCCAAAGGGGTAAGATCCTTCAGCATGTCATGCACCATGCATACTTTGGCTTCGTCCTCAGTCAGAGGAACTCCAACAGCAGCTCCTTCAGAAGAAAGGTGCAAAGAGTCATTTATCTTCAAGTCCACACAGACACACTTTAGTGCACGTCTCTTTCCATCTTACCAGCAGGGCTGACATGTTTGAAGGAGGTGGCAGCGGCCATGCCGAGAGCACTTTTTAACTCTCTGACCAGCTGCCAGGCGTTCAGAGCATCGCACAGGTTGATGAACCCAGGGGAGCCGTTGATCACTGAGAAGCAAACACTATAAATAATGACACTTCAGGAGAGATTATTTGTAGCCGTCTACATTTCAATGAAAATCAGAAACAACTTTCAGATTGCCTAATGTATCTCAATCTCATCACTTCACACAAGAATGCATCTCCCAGAGTTTTATTTATTTTGCTGTTTCCTAGAAGCAGTAATGTTTGTGAAGCAACAGGTGTGTAGGAAGAAAAGTACTAGAGGTAAAAAATAAATAAATAAAACCAAAAAAAAAACAACTACTTCATAAAAAGGCACCAAGTGATTTACTCAAATCTTTGGATAGAGTCCCCAGTCCCAGCACAAAGCCAAGTTAAAGAGCTGCCACTTTATATTTAAGTGACCCATGTGAGAGCAGCATTAATCTTCTCATCCAACTCTCTGCCAGTAACCAAGTAACTGCATTTCCAAACTGTTAAACCAATCTTTTAAAGACACATCATTAAATAAAGCCAACACTGACACATTTAGGTCAGTTGCGACAGTCATCTACCTTTGAGTGGGAGGGCTGAGCGTAGGGTGTAGAGCTGGGCGGGGGCTTGGTGGGGGTTCATGCCATAACGCAGAGGCAGCTGGGAAATGCCACGGCTGTACTGTCCACGAAAGTAGTCCGATATGGCCTCATCATACTGTGCTGTGTGTGTGAAGGCCTGAAAAGCAAAAGAACACAAAATACACTTGAGTAAGACGATACATGCAATTCAGAGTGCAAGTACAAATTCAGTTCACATACTTGCAAGTTGAATGTGGAGTAAACAAACTTACCTTAAGGGCCAGAGTCCGGCGAGTTTCCAGAGTCGTGTCTTTATCTTCTGAACTCTCCATCTCCTTGGCAACCAGTGAATAGTCAGCAGGGTCACACACAATAGTGACTCGAGCATGATTCTTAGCTGCTGCTCTCAGCAGAGTTACACCACCTGGGAAGAAAAAGCGCTTTAAAAAACTAAATACAACTACTGTACATAACAACCTGAAAGCTCAACTGTATGTGTGTGTGTATATATTTCTACATTTTCCTCCTATTGTCTTTCCTATTTTAGATGCACACATTGTCACATTTTCTTGTTGCTTATAAAAGCACACTGAGGATCTCTGTTCTGGAGTCCATTTCCTTGTGTATTTAAACGGATGTGGCCAATAAACATGACCATGATTCTACAGACAAAACCCACCCGGTACCTTCTAATGCAACCACATATTATAATACATTTATTCGCATTATCATCCTTTTTCATGTCTAAAGCTCCAATTCGACTTACCAATATCAATCTGTTCTACAGCATCCTCCACTTTAACACTCGGGTTAGAGACAGTCTTCACAAATGGGTAGAGGTTGCACACCACCACTCTTGAAAAGAGCAAACAAACCATGTTGTTTATACTTCTCTAAAGGCCACATTTGGGAATATCTTTTGGAAGGTGCACTGAATGACCTTACTGAGACACTATATTCTGCTTTTTCCCCCTTTCATTTGTCACCCTTCTTTTTATATACAGTATATGACACTCATAGCCCTCCAACCCCCTCTTTTGCCTGCAAACAGGCAAACAGCACAAAATTAACACTCTTTGTGTACATCCTCTGACATCACAGCTCTAGCAAATGTCTTGATAATAAAACTCATGTCTCCTTTAATTCTAACTGCTGAAGCATGAAAATATTCAGTGTGACTGAAAAATAATGAAACATTTTTTAACCTTGAAAGCAAGTGAAAATTTCAATTGTAGACCAGCTTTAGGTAAAAGTGCATTCTTCCCTGTTGACTCATTCAAGCGCTACCTTTTTATTACATGCACCCAAAACTTTAAAATAATGAAACAAACTGATTCTTGGATCAAATGAAAATCAAATGCATGTTGTTTAGTTCTCCAGTGACAACACTGAAATCTGTGTCTTATCACATTCTCCTAAGTCTAAACAAAAGGGAGTCACAGGACGAGCCAACAGAGGTTTTCTAGTTAACCTGCTACTAAATGAACTACATGTGATCCCCAGCTTGTGATCTGCCTGAAGGCCACAGCTCTGCATGTACTTTGGTTACTTTTAGTTTAGTTTCCCCCTCTCTATTGTAAGTAAATACAGACAGTATTGCACAACATGTTTCAACATGAGTTTGTGTGTTAACATGTTTTAGATTTTGTTCCAGTAATCTGCTTCTCTCACCTGACAAGGCTGTAGCCCAGCTTCTCCATGTCTGCGGTGTCAGCGGGGGTTTTCCTGGCCAGGATGCCTCCGTGGACAGCAGGGTGCAGGGTCTTCACTCTGCCTCCCAGCATCTCTGGGTGTCCTGTCAGCTCAGACACATCCCTGGCACAAAGCAGAGACACAGCTACTAATGAGCGTGAGGAGCACAAACTGTCTAAAGTTGAACTTGTATTGTAACTCAGGCCCGCTGACACCCACCTGACAGCCAGTCCCGCATCGCGCAGGGCTTTGGCAGTGCCACCTGAGGCCACCAGAGACAAGCCAACATCTATCAGCCTCTTGGCGAAGTCCAGCAGTCCGCTTTTGTCTGAGACACTTAAAAGTGCTGCGAAGACAGACACGGAGGAAACTTAAGCATCTTCACTGGCTTTTACAGGCACAAAAGAGAAGTAAACGTGTGTTTTAGCGAGGTAAAGCTGACGGCGTCGGCTAATGTTAGCCAGGGAACTAGCAGAAAACTTTTTTCAAAAAGACGGGGAATTAATGAACTCTACAAGAAAACCCTCTTACCAAGCTCCAAGGACGCCATGCTCTCAGTCAGTGTCAGTCGACGGTGTGTCTGGACGTCAGGTGTGGTTTTGCTCAGGTATCACACAGCTTACCTTGCGCGCACCGCGGAACAATAGGGCGGGATCTGACACAAGCCTGCACACTTTTCAATGCTTCATCATCATCATCCGCTCCGCATGCTGACGTCGGCCCGCCCCGGATACACAAACGCACCCAAAAGAACCACGCGCCGCAGAAAATGCGCATTTTCATGTCGGTCAAGCGGCGTCTGCGCGCATGGATGGATTACTGAACGAACCGCATACTTTAGAAGAGACATTTCTTATTAAAAAGTCAGTCAAACGGCTACAAAGAAATGCAAAACTACAGGGGACAAACACAAAATGACCACAAAGAGACACAAAACCTAAAGTAACAGTGGAGGAAAGTAATTAAGTACATTTACTCAAGTAGCCTACTGTACTTAGTAGGCTACAACCATGAGGTATCTCTACTTTACTTCAGCATTTTCTGCTACTTCATATTTGGACTTCACTACATTTCAGAGTCAAATATTGTACTTTTTTTTTATTCCACTACATTTTTTGTTACTTTTCATAATCAGATTAATAATACAACACTATAACCATAACAACATACACTATAACCATAAGACTTTGTTGATTCCCAGTGGGAAATTAAAAAGCTACTCAGCTGTATGTAAAGTCATTCAAATTATAAGCATATACCTAAAATAGCTCTAACTTTACCAGCTGCAATACTAAATATAATGTGCACAATAATGCATCAATAATTATAATCTAATAATATACATTCATGTAGCTGTTCTGCGTTACTCTTCAAGGTTCAAGGATTTTATTGTCAATTCACCATATGTGCAGGACATACAAAAATCGAAATACTGTTTCTCTCTCACCTAGTACTGGGTGCCATAACATTTAGGAACTAAAGTAGAACAAGGTAGAATTAAAAATAGAATAGAATAAGAACTTGATTAACGTAATTAGGATAAATCTAAACGGTACAGCCAATAAGCTGTGACTCAAAACCGTGTACAGTCAGTAGTTCTTTTGCAGCAGCCTTGATAGCCTACTTTAAGTATATTTTGATGCTAATACTTTTGTACTTTCACTTAAATAACATTTTTATGCAGGACTTTTACTTGTAACAGAATTTTTACACTGTGGTATTGCTACATTTACCTAAGTAAAGAATCTGAGTATTTCTTCTTCCACTTAGTTGCACAAAGGAACATAATACGAAAAAACAGAACAGCTGTAAAGAAAAGTAAATGACCCAGAACTACATCAAAATGACCCCACAGTGACAAAACGTAAAAGCCGCATTGCTTGTAGTCCATTGGTTATTCAGTAATCTAATCACAAGCATTCGTCTCTTTCTTCTGTATCCTAAGCCCATTACTGCTAAAAAAAAAAAAAAATCTTAAGTGAAGTGTCTTTTGTTATGCCACAAGAGGGCGGACATGGACCTTGTTCAGCAAGTGTCTGTATGTTTCCTTGTCCCAGAATGTTTCTGGTGATTTTTGTGCAACAACAGTTGTATATTTTTGCTGCATTGTTTTCTTCTCACAGCCCAAAGCATGACATGACAAACAACAATGACAGTAGGTCAACTGGAAACAGTGTGGAGAGCTGTGTATGTCACTGCTCAACTTGTTTTTGATACTGTTTTATTCATAATTACTGATCTCAGTGCATGTTTTACTTTTGAAATGACTGTCTGAAAATCGGCTGCTCTGTGGTGCTCCTACGTGTCACTGTCAAACAGCTCCAGACAAATAAAACCTCTGACTTAGTCTAAAATTTTAAAACCTGTTAGCACTTTCTTTTGTTTGATGCATGATACATCTGTTTGCTGATCAGTATAAACTGAAGGTTGCACTGGTAAAACACCTGTGAGACGCATTTCCTGCAACAATAAATGATGCTCAGGAATACAATCTCCTAGCCACGCCTTTTCAATAAACTTTATTGGAAGAAACAGTCCCTTTACATGCTTTAGATCAGCGTTTTAAGTCAGAGAGATGTGAATTTATTGGACGCTGTCACTCACTCCCTTACTGGCCCATTAGTTAAATGACAAGACAGGGCCCAGGAAACCCACGCCAATACACGTGATTACATTAAAAGATGCACAATGTGTTCATGCTTATGTAATGAGCCTGACATTTTGCTGATTGATTAAAGGGTGTAAATATTTGAGGCCCTTGATTTATAACCCAACAAAACAAAAAGAGCCCTATTTATTTGTCTAACTATGAAATTGGGGGTTTCTGGAAGCCACTCTGTGTTTGAGGACTTAACTGATATCTCAGGGGTGACTTGAGTGATTCAACAGACACTGAACCATTTTTTATAGAAAGACACAGACTCACTATGCATTATTGGTTAAAAAAGTAAAGAGGTAGAAGGCCGTCAGCACTTTTGTGGGACCGGCTGTTGAAAAATCTGACAGCATTATCAGCAGTAACTGTAATTTACGTGAGGAATATTTAATCAACAGGACTGGTGTATTCAGATTAAATTAGAAGAGAAACCAAATCAATGGCCTCCATATATTGTTCCGCTGACTTATCAATTAGCCATGATTTTTGTATTGTGTCACAGGGGCCTGTGTCATAAAACAGGCCAAATGGTGTTTGTCATAGAGCTGACAAGTCACACAGCTAAATGAGCTCCTATTGATTCGCATGATTTTTCATCAGCCAAATTAAAAGCTGCAGTTTAATAGAGGTTCCGTCTGCATGCTTGTAATGTATTCTAGCCTCCACTATTAAATCAAGTCTAAAAGGTTCAATAAAAACTCTTTACAAGTCTTTCAAGTTAAACATGTAACCGGTAGCACTGCTTTGGTTATTTGATGCTGCTGTATGGGTTTGCAACTGCCCAAGGGCCCAAGGGCCCCAGCTCTCGGGTTGATTCCATAAGATTTCTGTGTAATTTAAATAAGCATGTATTTGTTAAAACGTCCTCCCCCAGATTAGAATATCAGCTATAACAGGCAATCCATCTTATGGCCCTGGTCCTGATGTGTAACCCTGTGTGAATTGAAGAACTTAATTGTTTTTGTTTATATTGTGTTTATTTATTGTAAAGTTTTGTATCAAAATGCTTTATTTATTTTAGTTTATTTTTCTCTTGTTTATTAACATAGAAAAATCTCAGCCAAGGTGGTGTTATTCCATCATATTGTAGGAGAACTGCAAGGCTGAAACTTATTTTCATTATTAAACTACCACACATTCACATTTCAGAAGCTGAACTACCATTTTTTTCATCATCACTCTTCTTAAATTTACTTAATTATTTATTAAAAGTGACTATTCTTGATAACCTTGAGGGGCTTCTCAGCTATATATTGTTTTTGAGAATGATACTGCTTCTTGCCACACAGTCTAAACTAAAAGTGCCATTTATATCTGACACACAGATGATTTACAAATCACTATTTTGATTTTACATACAATTCCAGCCTTTTCTGATTTATGGTTGTAGATGTACCTAATATTAAACTGCTAACTGAGTGTATACATTTTTGGTTAATCACATTTTTAAAAAGATGTATTGACATTTGAGCGGATCAAAAATGTCTTTATTTTTCAGTTCTTCTTTTTTTTCTTTTCTGCTGTCTCTTTTCATGTCTCTGTGCCAGCGATAGCTGTGGCCGGAGCCATTATGTTTTCAGGTTGTCTGTCAGTCTGCGCATGCGTACGTCTGTATGTCTGGCCAGCCGATATGTCAGAAACACCTTGAGGGAATTTCTTCAAATCTGGCCCTAGTGTCCACTTGGACTCAAAGATGAACTGATTTTGGTGGTTAAAAGTCAAAGGTCACTGTGACTTCGCACTGGTATCATTCTTATGACCATGACATCTCAGGAACACCTTAAGGTAATTTCTTCAAATTGGCCTCAAAGATGAACTGATTTTGGTGGTCAAAGGTCAAGGCCAGTGGCCTCACTTCCGTCCCATACCAGTGAATTTGACTGGTTGGCGGAGACATACATCCACACACTGGTAATTCTAGTGCTTTTTTATTTCACAGTTACACCACAAACAAGTTTCAGTTAAATACATGTATGATTCATCCTTGCAATCATTCAAATAAATTAAATCCATTTACATATAAGTGACAAGAATAAATTCATAAACATCATAAAAAACAAACAAATGAAAACATCCACAGCAGCAGACGTTTCCAAGCTTGTAGTCCTGTGATCACAACACCACACAGCTTATTTGAATTTTATTGTCCCCGTGACAATGAAGGCTTCAGCTACACTCTCCCACTATCTGAATGTACGACAGTTCACTTATCTTACTTCCATTTCTTGCAGCAATGTGTCTTCACTTGGTGAAGCTCAAGCTGTCATTGGATGGAACAAAGAAAAGGTGACCAGAAGGTGAGAGGCAGAAACTCGTGACAACAAATTCAGGGTGCAAATGTTTTCAGCATGCTACAAAATTTACAGTACTCAGAGATGATTTTGTACACAGATGCTTTTTACAGTATATTTGTCTCATAAACCTGTGTGTATGTGTTTGGTAGCTGTCTAATTGTAGTACATTCACAGAACACATCAGAAAAGATCTTTATGCTTGGAAACGGTCCTTTCTGGTGACCACAAACACAGACATGCCCCACTGTAATGTCTCTGTAACACTCAGGAAAGCAAACCAGTGTTTCCCGGGTGTCTTTTCACAGTCCTGCCCCAATCTTCCTGTCACCTCCTCCTGCTTGCACCCCCTCCAGCTCGTCATCAGAGAAAGGGCTGTGGGGATTGTAGCCAATGCTGGTGCCACGCTTCAAGAAGTCTGTGGATTGTGGCATCCCAACACCGTTAGCCATAGCAACAGGAAAACCATGCTGTGCTTCCTCCTCTTCTTCTTCCTCCTCCTCCTCTTCCTCTTCTTCACCATCCTCCAAGTCAAGATCTATTCCTCTGTCATTTGAAGACACAGCTCGTTTGTTCTCATCAGATTTGTTGGTGGCTGTCTTTCCTCCGCTGCGTAGTCGCTCCCCCTCAGACTGGCCTGAGGCGGTGGCCTGCTCTTTTGCCTTCCGACTGCGTTTCCACTTCATCCTCCGATTCTGGAACCAAATCTTGACCTTGGCAGAGATGACAGAGCATAGAAAATGTGCTCAAAAGATGGTCACACATAGAAAATATGTTCCAGTTTGTCTGAACAGATATTTTTGTGATTATATCTGTCATTTACACCTCTGGAATAGATGGTGTTATTAAACAGCAGCATCTATGTTATAAAATGGAGATCCTTCCTTTGTTTGCTCTTCATGAGGTTTCTACCCTTTTTTTGATTTTTTTTCTTTTAATTTTCCCAGTCAGTGATTTTGGTTCAATAAAAAGTTTTTTTGACTTAAATCAACAGTATATCTGGATACAAATACCCACACCTTCACTTTTCTTTTCCTCATTGACACTAAAGAGCAAATAATATGTTTTCTTAAGTCAAATTTGACTGCAGAACCTAAAACACAACTCAAAAACTATTTATGATGCACAAATATCTAAGAATGAACGCTTACACACTATTTGGGATATCTGGTCATAAAGGCACCTTCTAACCAAATATACACTAATCACAATTTATACAGTTTTATGTGTTTGTTGCACACTTGTGACTCCTCTCTGTTAAAACCATTTTAATTATCATTATAGTTTCAGTCAGACCTTGGGACATGTAAGGAGCCATTTAATTGGATTTTTAGATGGAATCACTTACACAAACTGTTGTTTATTATTTTATGCTCATATTCCTGTTTAATTCTGATTTTTCAGCATCTTTTGTGGTATTCCATTAAATTCCAGGGTGTGCTGTGGCTGGCTGTTAGTTTTCACAGAGCAATGAAAGCCAGACAGGAATACTGCCCAGTAAACTTTGTTTTAATGACCCCTTGACTTATGAAGTGGACTGGTTTATCTCACCTGTGTTTCAGTCAGCATGAGTGAGGTAGCCACTTCAAAGCGTTTGGGTCTGGACAGGTACTTGTTGAGTTTGAACTGGTTCTCCAGCTCCAGGAGCTGCTGACTGGTGAAGGCAGTGCGGGGCCTCCGGCACTTCCCCAAAAGACCAGACTGAGGCCCCGCTGGAGGAGGAAGAGCACAGTTATCAGTCTGTATGGCTGTGGCTTCATGCAACTTACAGTTAAATTTACAATTATTTTCTGACAACTTATTTAACATTTGTCTATGAAGTTGTTATATTTAACACGTCTTAATATTTTGTTTTGAAAATTCAGATATTTATTTTGAACTATGTGACCATTAGAAAAAAAATCACGTCTTAAACGTGGTGAAATGTTTTGGCCTGACACTGTCACCTGTCTTATTTATATATGATACCAATGACATAGAAAGTCCGACATATTTTGTGGGTGGTAACATGCACACATAGGTTTGGCCATCATTAATTAAAATAGCTTAACTCCAGCGTAGTGTTGAGGGGACACGGCAGAAACAGGCGCAGATGCCATAAAACACAAACATGCCATTAACTTAATGAAAATTCAATGAAGGCTTTTGAGACTTTATTGATGAACTAAAGAACATTTTATCTGCTGGTTTAGTTTCTCTGTCACAAATAAAGAAATAAATGAGCAAAAATGTAAATATGACACACAGATAAGGAGTAAAAAAAATCCCAATACAAGTCGCTAAATAAATTAAGATTTCCGGTATTATCTTGAGTAAAATACTGCAAAACATGCATGGCTTAGAAAACTCATTGGCTGGGAAACTAATTTAATAGCACATGTACATGAAATCCAAACGCGTAAACTGTTTCTGCAAATCACATCACCAAAATTCTATTAAGCGTCTTATTCAAATACTCTGAAGCATAGATATAGACATGCCGATCAGCAATGTAATTGTATTAGTAAATCAGTTGTTTACTTAAAATGAGAACAAGTAATATATATGTATATAAAATAAACACTTTTTATTATTAGCCTTGTATAATAGTTCCAACATCATCACAGTAAAAGACAAACAGGAACATAACATGGGTGGAGTTTAGTCAAACATTAACTCAGTTGACAGTCACAGTTTACAACACCTCCGAGGTTCAGTTCTTCAGAAATCAAGCGACCTGAATAAATCTCCTCCTTTTAAAAACTGATAACGGTTCACACATGACACTGATTTGCTTCCGTCTTTGAATGATGTCAAATCTATAGGCCCATTTTTACGCACGTGAGTTATTCCGCTTTTGAGTTTTAAAGTTTCTATTTTAACCATAAGAATCTTATCATACTTACAACCATAATCTGGCATTCGAGGTATCATCATTCCAGCGCGGATCCAGTGCTCCAGGGGCAGTGATCCCGTCATGGCAGCCGCCTTTAGGTGCTCTGGGTAGGTCTGTGTTAGCTGCGTAAAACCTGTGTATGCGAACGCGGGGTGCTGTCCACCCAACGCCGACAATGGGTACATGGGTGCAGGATACATGCCGGGAATCGCCCCCTGAGGCAATGAAGCAAGTCCTGGATGTGGGAAATTTAAAACACCCGGTTTGGAGATTATTCCGGCCTGAAGTTGAGAAGCCCGTGCAGGAGGAGTGTCCGCATGGCGACAAGAAACCGGACTGCCCGCGGGGCTGTCGCTGCTCAGACCCGGGGACAGATCTCGACTCCCCCGGTTGGGCTCATCAGAGAGCAGGGCGTCAATTCTGAAGTTTTTCGATTTCTCCATAACGGCTTCACTGGGGAAGACTGAAGAGTTTTAAAAAAAAAAAACAAACTTGGCGGGTGCGCACCTGTGCCTGCGTCAGCATGCAGGGAGTGGAGCCTTTTCCAGTCACGGTGTTCTTCTTATCCTTTCATAAAGTTCAGGCTGTAGGTATCAACACGAGCCATATGCTATTGAAAAATAAGCAATATCAACTAAATGACTGATGTCGTTAGAAAAATCTACTTCTCAACAGACTAAATGACTGAGGTTTGCATGGCCATCCTTGAATTGTGTCAACTTGTCTATCTGCAATATTGCCCCACTGTTTCCTTGAATTGTGCCAACTTGTCTATCTGCAATATTGCCCCATCCTGCGGTTTAATACTAACTTCAAAAATATAGTCTCACACCATCAGCCCTTGTTCTCCACCCCTGCAGGCCGGTGTGAGCTGGGATTGGCTGGCGGCTGAGCTGCTCTGAAGGGCCTCTAATCAGCTAATTACTCGCTCGTTTCTCCCCCCAGAAGCGTTCAGAGTGAGGTAATGTCCAACCCTTGTCCCGCCTGCAAACACCTTCAACTACAGCGCATTAGAAAATTAAGCAACTGTAGTTTCAGTATCTATCTTACTAGCAGCTCCTCTCTTGCCATAAAATTATATGCACCTGTATGACTGATAAAACAATTAGCGCTACAAACACTCCCCACACCTTAGCTCCAAATGCTGGCTGTTTTCCATCAATCATAATGTTACCGAGTACCTGTGATTGGGTGAAGATAAGAAAAAAGACTGTGTTCCGCTAGGCCAGCCATAAATACAACAATGCAATTAAAGTTTACAATCAAGAACTGCACACAAACCATAATAGTATAATGACTCGGCAGAGGCTATACCCTAAGTTCATTTGGCCTTCTGCATCCTGTGAAGTAAGGCCATTTGAGGAGAAGCTGAAGTGGAAAATGACTTATTCGTTTCAACAAAGCTGCATCAGTTTAGTCAGTTGAATAGATTAAAGTGGTCTAACCCGGTTATTTCACTAACACCTAAACCTTGCAAACATGATACCAGGCTACAATACTACAGTCTGACAACCTAGTGCTGGCCCAACACGGACGCTCCACATTTGACTGAACCTAATGTTAAAAAAAGACAGTCAACACGCCTCTATAATTTTTAGTTATATCGTTTTAAAGTGTTGTTTGTTTAGTAAAAGGTTTCGTTATGAAAACTGCATTAGGCCCCCCAGCAGCCATGTCCAGTGTGCTGTCTCAGAGGCTTCTCCTAGGAAATGCTGAATCTTTCATTTCGTCATCGTTTTACTCATTTCATTTATTTACCTATACTTATTTGTTAGTCTAAAAGTAGGCACTGCGGAGTGACTGTATGGAATATAAAAGTACTGGAGTCCCGCGAGTCTACTACCATCATGTGTAGCCTATGGGATGGAAAAGTACTCCTAACTGTCTACCGGGTGTGCGTGAGACATGGACGTAAACTACTCATCGATTAACTGATCGAAAATTAATCGTAAACAATTCTGGAAATTGATCTGAATTAGCCTGTTTGCTGTAGAAAAAAATGGCACAGATTCACTGATGTCAGCTTATCAAATGTTTCCATTGTCTTCTAAATGGAACATCGTTGAGTTTGGTACTGCTGGTCATAAAAAAACAATTTTAAGACGCCAATGCATTTTTACTCCTGAGAATCTAGGGACCAAATTCAAAGAAAGTGTTCAAAATAAGTGATAATTAAACCAATCGTTGGTGCTTAGCCCTAGACAGTAAACAATGACAAGCATCCAATGCACAGTTAAATGGCGCAGCATGGTGTTTGGTGTTGACATTCCTGCAGACGCTTTTCATCCCTTCAGCAGCTTTAGATGTCACAGTGTCACAGTTTAATCCAAACTGCAGCCCAAGCTTCCACCAATAAACCTCTAAACCGCGCATCTCAGGAAATTGAAACCCATTCTGCTGGTATGAATAAAAAACTACATGGGGGGATCTTTTGAAGACATGACAGGAGCATGTGCGGGAGCGCGCGTGTATTTGACCTCCAGAAAATTGGACGGGTCTTTCGGGTCCGCCCACCTCTCACTGGCTTCCTCCTTCCCCACTGTGGCTCTGTCTGTCACCCTCAGCTCTCCATCAGGCAGATTGCCGCCTGTCTCCGGCGATGATATAGAGGTAATTTGCTTCAGGGAAACCACTTCTGGTTTCTGACTGTTTCTCTCAACCTCCTCCCCTCCGATGCCTTGTTTCCTTGCCTTTATGATTTTAAAATAATTTAAATAGCCAGGCCACGGGTGAATCCGTCACCCGGACCTGTTAACAGAAGCGCACAGATTAAATTGGATGTTTCTGAAACTGCGCCCTGTTTCCATTGTCAGCTGGCTTCTTCGGAGCAGGCCTTGACAGTATCATTCTCCTTAACGGGTCGAACGGTGCTGTCAGCTGTGTGCGCCTGTCTTCAGTATTATTCATTTTAAATAATTAAAACAGAAGGGTACCTCACAGTGCCATAAATTCTTCTGGAATATTTGAAAAGGTTATTTAGATCCACATCAGGCCAAGGCTGGATTAACAACCAGAAAACAAGGCAAATGGCCAGAGGCCCCATCCCAGGTGCCCCAGAAGTCCAAAGTTCACCCCAGTGTTACAATGTCATTTTTGGTACATAATTTAATTAATTGCAAATTGTTTGAAATTTGCAGCAGTGAAGTACAACATCAGCTATGATGGGTCCTCACCCTCTTTAAGACTTAAAATCTTTTAGTGTGTGTGTGTCTATCAGAGTTAATACAGAGATAACTTTGGGAAGTGTCATCTTATGCCACCCCAAATTCACACTTTGCTTAAAAAAATTAAAAGTAATAAATCAATTATCACTTTTCTGTCAACAGCTAATAATTTCAGCTCTAAAATACTGCCTGGGGAAATAACGAAGCTGTCTTCTATAGTGGGGGTCAACAGGGGCCCAACAAAAAAATGTTTTGCCCCAGAGCCCATCAGAAGGTTGATCTAGCCATGGATCAGACAGAATATAAGCCAAAAAACAATAAATACCTAAGATACTGTAGGTGATACTGAACGTCAGTGCAGTAGCAAGGTGCTAAACAAACTACGTGCAACTAAATGACATAAATAGGCAACCGATGTTAGGGCTCCTGCGGGTCTGGGGTACTGGAACAGTCGTGTGCTTTTGTGTGGTAATGATACAATATGTTTCCAAGAGTTTGCTTATTACATGGTCACATACTCTATGTGGATAACATTTGCAATTTGCCTTTCAAAATGCCCAGTGACAAGTTGGCCTAGATTAATAAAATATTAATAGTTTGACATTACAAAGTTGTCAAAGACAAGCAATTTTAGCCATGCTAGTAGTGTGGTGGTGTCAGCTGGTGAAAAACCTTGGTTCTCAATATGGGTTATGACCAAATACATGCAAAACTAACAACACTCCCGTCAGGCTTATCTGTGTTTTTGCTAGTTAGTGAATACTAGAATGCCAACGCCTTAAACTAAGATAGAAACTGAAAACATCCCACTAACCAGCATCATGTTGATATTAGCATTTAGCAACCAAACAGGACAAGTACAGACTTTAGCGGACAGTCAGGACTGCAGAAAAGGTCATTGGTGTGAGCCTGCCCTCCATGGAGGACCTGTACACCTCATGGGTCAAAAGGAGGGCAGAGAGGATCACTGCAGACCCCTCACACCCGGGACACAATCTATTTGAACTCCTCCCCTCTGGACGGCGTTACAGGTCACTGTGCGCCAAGACAACCAGGCACAGGGACAGTTTCTTCCCCCAGGCCATCACTCTGATGAACAGTTGACCCACGACAGTATGACTGGACAATAATCCTCAGTGCAATACCTGTAAATATACATTGTACAGATTATACAGATCCGTATAGGTCTCTAGTTTTAAGTACTCTATTTTTATTCCTCTTTATCTCATTTCAATGAGCATTCCTCTGTCTGTCTGCATTGTTTACTGCCTGTTTATACTGCTTATTTTGCATTGTTTGCACTGTTTGTTGCTTGTTAATACTGCTTATTTTGTTATATTACACAGCCTTATGCTGGTTTACTGTTTACTTGCCCCTTGCATGGGGATATGTACATACACATTGAGGGCCGATGTTCCAGAGTCAAATTCCTTGTGTGTCCAACACACCTGGCCAATAAAGCAGATTCTGATTCTGATTTAGCTCAATGCACCGCTTTGCATAAAGACAGCATCACAGATACTAGATAGTAGCATGGCTGTAGACCTTTTTTAACCTTGTGCTTTACAGCTATAAACAGCAGAAATGGTAACGAGATCCTATATTGATCCATTCAGGGAAAACCTTTCAGAGGTCAGGATCGGCCACAATACAGCATAGTGGGACTTGTTGAATTTACTGTGTTGTGTATGGACATTTCAGCAGTGTGCACGATGGTCACAGCTGAGGCAAATACAATGGCAATAGTAAAACACTTTCTTCACAACAGATGGATTATCTAACTGCAAATAGAAACCCAGCTGAAATTTGTTTTTTCATCTGAATGGAAGGCATGTTAATATCGAATCTGATCTGACCAGCCTAAACACCCTGTACCTTTTTTCTCTTCTTCTGTCACATATGCAAAATGCCCTTTTGAATGATTTGCAGAACACTCAAAATGCAGCGCACACCCTTTAGACTGTGAGAAGACAATAGGATGAAAGAAGCCGCTGGCCCTCGACGTTGCACTACAAAGCCAGAGTTTATTAACAAGTTATGTGCCAACTTAGCGGCCAACAGGGGTTTACTGAAACTTTAAAAAGCTTATCAGCAATTACAGGGATATTTTTCAATCATTACCACAGCTCTGAGAAAGCTTGACCTGTCATAAAACTAATCCACGTGTGCTCTTGTGCTCTGTGTATCGGCCTAGTCAGCACATTACAGAGTCCCACTGGGTCACTGATTCCCTCTGGTTTATTTAATCTATTGATAAGAGCCTTCATGCTGTTGATAGATGACACAAAAGAATGTTCAGGAGCTGAAATAAAGCATGTGGAGCTTCTACAGACCTGATACAATGGATCATATGAGATGCCAGCAACATGCAACCGACCATGAGAGACAGATTCTTCGATTTACAGACACTTATATGCTGAACGATCATTTTCCACATCACTTAAAATGTGGATTACCGTCGCTCATCCACCGTTCCTCCTCAGAGCAGATATAAGAGTCTTGGTACGTCCTCAATCTTCACTTAACCACAGCGACGTCCTGGTCCGAGGAACGACTTGGGACTCCCCACATGTGCACATCCTACTGTCTGCTCTTCCTTCAGACTTGTTGTGACACATGTAGTTATCAGCGATGCTGTTGACCAACACTAATATTCCCACCAGGCCTGGAGCACAGTGCCCAGACACTGGCTGTGATTAATGATTCTGTGCACAGTGGGCTTTCTGTGAAGTGAAAATTAGCTCTTCCTACCCCTAGTAATTAGACTAATTCCCACAATGTTAAAGGCAGGTGATAAATCAGTTTGTGTTCTGCCAGACCTTGAGACCAAAATTAATGTTGTCTCATTAAAGAGATAAAAGTAATTTATTTGAGTTTTACTTCTCCTCTCAGTCTCTGTACCCTGTCTCCATCATTGATTAACCAATATTGAGCTTTGCCATATGACATCTAGCCCACTGAATGTGAATCTCCTTTTGTCTGTCTTTGCTGCTTTGGACCCTTACCCCTCTCTCTCTCTCTCTCCATCTGATGTATATCAACACTTTTATGAGCTGCGGGTAGAAAAAATACAGCTGTTTGCTGAGCTTGAAAGTCATGTCATTTGCCTGAATCAAATTTTCTTTTAATGCAATTAGACATTATTAACACTGTTAAGAGTTAATGCCCCAATCGATACAATTGCAGAAGCTGAAAATGTTTCGCCCAATGCAACCAGACATATGCCACTTTCACATCATATTCTTCAGTGTAATTACAAGCAAATATGGGAGGTTTTCCTATTCTCTTTATTCTGTATACAATGAGTGAATTACAGACTTGTGATGGCTAACATGGGAAAGTTTGACACTGACCTGTAGGGCGACTGAGTGCACAGTGATGTATAATCCAAAATAAAATAAATAAATAAATTGTCATGCTTCTGGATTCCAGCCGTAAAAATTACCCAGATTTTCCGCATGCTCCTGTATTCTTGGGCCTATAGGGCATGCTGGGCGAGCCAGATAACTTCTGGTTGCCTCCACGCACACATGAATGGGATAAAATAAAAAATGCCTTATGGCTAAACTAGACTTTCCAGATGGTATTGCACCCAGTGAATCAAATTCTGATAATTAAAAAAGTTGTTTTGCTGGGTTTGTGACACACGGAAAAATTTATTCAGTGTTTTATAGCTGCTCCTTTTCCAATGATTCTCTAAGGGGGAAAATGCTTATTAGGCCAGTATGCATCACGTGATGAGCACAGAAGTTGTAGTAATGTGTTTTTGGCCACTATGCCAGATTTGATTTACAGAGGAGAAAGCAGGGGAGTTGTTACTGAACAACAAATCTTGCATACTAATGAGATTGGGATGGATGAAAAGAAAAAAACATCTGACTTTAACATAAGTGATTGCAGTTCATTTAAGTCCTTTCCATGTTTCTTTTCTTTTCAGCATTGGTTTCAATTGTCATTTTTGAGCCTAAAACTGAGCAAACCTTAACCGTAGATCATAACATAAACCAGATTTTCAAAAGCAATTGTGAAAGTTTTGGAAGGCACAGACAAATTATGTCTGCCAGTAGGCAGGATGTCAGATCAGGAAATGCTTCTGAGTCATTTTAAAGTCAGTTATAAACAACTTATTGAACAAATTCCTCAAACCTTATGTTATTTATTTGTTACATTATTTATTCCAGCTGTGAATCCCAAAGTCCAAGCTATTTTGCCGAATTATTGAGAACCAGCAAGGTGAAATTTATTTTACTTTTGAATAAAACAGGTTCTCAGTTAGCTTTTTGAGACATTCGTTCAGAGTTCAGAATAGAATCCCAAAGTCCAAGCTATTTTGCTGAATTATTGAGAACCAGCGAGGTGAAATTTATTTTACTTTTGCATAAAACAGGTTCTCAGTTAGCTGTTTGAGACATTCGTTCAGAGTTCAGAATCAGTTTAACATCTAAACTGGGGAATTCCAACTTTGCAACTCACCAATCTCTCAGCTCACCTGTTTCTTTTTTTCCACAATGGAAACAAAAGCTTCCTTTCAACATGATCCAGTCCAGTGTGAGTTTTATGACCATTTAATGGGTCTTTCCATTTAACAGCCTCGTGTTTTACCATCACCCATACAAGGGCCCCATTGTGCATAGACATGGGAGATAGGAGATAAATACACCTTATCAGTCACAAGAAGACATCATTACTTTCACCCTGCTATCTCCCTGTCCCTCTCCACAATGCATTATCTGGCCACTTATGAGGATATTCAGAGCCATCAAGTGCTTTGAAGCTCTCCGCCAGTTGGTTGTTTGCTCTCCTTCTTGTTCCCTCTTCCGCAGGTCAACTCAGTTGCAGTTGTGTTATATATACAGTGTCTTTCAGTCCACAATGAGCCATGCTTTACTGTCAAAAATGACATTTAAATCTTCATCTAATTGCTACTTTGGGGACGAGGCTTATTGCTCATGATAGCATATCTTCTGCCAGGCTTTCCGCTGTCAGGAAATCACCCGATATCATTAGCACTCAGGTAATGCCCTCTTATTGCCTAATTTTCCTGTTAACACTAACCTATGATTACTGAGGCCAGAAGGACAGACAAGTAGTGAAAATAGTGAGAGCAAGACATAAGCAGACGCAACCAAGCAGGCAGGTGCATGAAGTTCTGTTACTGCAATTGAGGATATATGCACTGGGACATGTTCCACTCACAGCAACCTCTTAAGCCAGAACAAGAGCTCTTTTGTTTATTGTCTTTGGCTGAACATGAAAAAAAATCAAAAAAGGAAAACAGTTTGTGGAACTACTAAACCAGAACAGGACCAAGGACTGGAAAAGAACAGCACATAACAGATAGGTGCACAAACCAGGCATCCAGGATACTGGATGGTGGAGTGAGAATGCAGCCGTCATGAAGGGGGCGTAGGGGATATCTAAATATAAGAGCACACATTTTAAGTGTTGCACTTACATGAACAGTGGCAGAAATATGTGGCAAGAACAAAAGGTTAGGGAGAGAACTTCAAACCCTGGTTCCACTTCACCTCTGCATAGCTGGTATAATCACCATGTAAAGTGGAAGTGAGTGCTGGACTAAGGAATGCTGGTACCACATTTTAGCTGATTGAAGTCAATTAGCTCACCAAGGGAACCCACAATGCAGATACGTTTAGTGGTCACAATCACACATTTATTTTAGAGCAAATAATATGCAACACAGACACTCCATATGCTATCCATAAAAAAAATCTAAATAAAATTGAGTTCTTTACTTCAATAAGTTGTCAACAGTGCTTAATGGACCATACAGATTGGAAAAATGAAATCATGCATGAAGCTAATCTTTTAAGCAAATGAATGTCTGGTATTGCCAGTAGTGCCACCTCCCATCAGGCAATTTCTGCTAGGATGTGGTCAATATTCCAAAAATTGAAATGAACTGATCAGTCTATTGGCTTTGTCAATAAGCTAATGCAGCACCAAGAAATTGTGGCAGACATAAATCACAGCATTCTGGTGTATTTTAAAGGCTCTCAATTGATCAAAACTTCATTAGAGGTGTGACAAAGTGTGGTCAGTCTAATGAAGTCAAACACTATCAACAGGAACATCTCTGTTAGGATACTTGACAGGTGATGAGATGAGAAATACAAATAAAATTAGATCTGTGTAGATCTGTTTACTGCCTGTTTACACTGCTCATTTTGAATTATTTGCACTGTTTGTTGCTGTTAATACTGCTTATTATGTTATACTAGCCTTATGTTGGTTTACTGTTTACTTGCCCCTTGCATGGGGATATGTACATGCACATTGACAGCCCATGTACCAGAGTCAAATTCCTCATGTGTCCGACACACCTGTCCAATAAAGCAGATTCTGATTCTGATCTGTGATTGGCATTCAAGAACTTCCTGCATATCACATAACACTGCAAAATCCAAACAATGTCCAGTCCTGCAAGTTTTCATTCAATCCAAACACTTCTGAAGAAATTTTAATTCTTTAGCCAACCCAGCACAATATATTATACCACTGACTTTGAGGAAACAGTGAAACATTTTCACTATCAGTGATTTAAATACAATCGTCTCTGGCTCATTCAATTAGCTTTTCTTTTCTCTTTGTTCATTGTATTTATTACATTTACAGCCACAAGGGTATAGGGGTCAGGGAACTCATCACTCTCTGTCAGAGTGCTAATTGGTTTGAATAAGCTGCCCCTCCTCCTCATAAACTACATATACCAGTCTTCAGGGTAGCCTAAATATATTTACTACAGCCAGCCTGTGTCAGGAGACGGTCAAACTCTCCATCGTCGGAGTCAAACTAATTTTGGGTTTAATATGGGCTTTTTTGTGTTCTATGTGTATTTTTATTTTATATTTAATGTTACTATATTTTCATTTCATATCATTTTAAGACAAAAGATATCACAACCAAACATCTCAACCAGTTGCTACCCTCCAGTCTTACAAACAGACAGCAGTGAAAATCTAAACTGGTGAAACTGATAAACTTTTCAAACCTGTCAAAATGTTATCTTTGAAATTACTGCACAGTTTTATTCATTACCCCTCCAATAGTGCAAGTTTTAAAAATCAGTTTCCTTTAACAACCGATTCACAGCAGACCTTCTATTCTGATTTTATGTCCCTGGCAGAAGTTTTTCTGTGGCAGCTGGAAGCCACAGGTCTTTAACAGAAATGCCTGATAGATGCTTGAACAGTGTCTGTATTTGTGCCTCTTGACCTTGTGCATGTACATTTTAGAATAGATTTAAAAGTCACAGCTATTGGTAATTGATTGCTAATTACAGGCTCGGACAGCCAGCTAAATATATAGATATTTTCTTCATTCCCTAGGAACTGGACTCTCTCTTCTGGTGTTTACAATTTTATCCTTCTTTTTAATCATCTTCTTTTGGCACTACTTTAATATTCATTTTGTGACAACTTCAGGCTTTGATATTGCATTTGTGGTGTTGATTATCTTTTGGTGTTTTGTTGTAAAGCACTTTGTAACTTTTGTCTAGAAAGGTGCAGACATCTTCTTCCACATCCCAAAATGATTCTGGAAAACCAAGTTCTACACATACCATATTCACATAGGTAAATTTTATGTGTATTGACATTTAATTTAGTTCAAATAACCTTATGTTTGATCACTGCAGTGTTCCAGATGTGCCAAATTGGGACTGGCTCAGCTTGAGCTAACTTCCATAGCTGGCTGTAAGCACAGACAATGAAGTGGTCACTAAGTGATTTGTCTCCCGCTCTGTCTAATACTGTACCGGGCATACAACTTAACTCTCTAACTACTATCATCTGTTTTGCAGTTTACACCATAGAACATTCTCCTGAAAGGACCAGCCGTCTCCTCTGCCAGAACTGTCTGCCAACATTGCAACAGACCTTTTCCACAGCCGACACAGACATTTTCGTTGGATCCGAGCTGTCAGTCAGGGGGTCTGAAAGCCCTTCAGACACCTGTATTTCACATGCTAGTGTAGCTCCATACATAATGTAAATACATGAGAGTGGTTTCTTCTAATCTAACTCTCAGAAAGATTGGAAAAAAGCATTTTCCCCAAAATGTTTCTTTGATGGCATTTTAGAGGACATTTTCAGTACCTCACCAGTGTTTTTACCATCTGTATATGCCACAGTGTGATGCAGGTCCATTAAAGTGTGAACAATCTTCAGTGTGTGTCTCATACTGTAGGCATGTCTGAAGTTAAATATCTGTCAAAGTTTGGCTGAGTTGCTGTTCAGTAATATTTAAGGTTAAGCTTTGGGCAATGTAGGTATCTGCATGTCACGTTTACAGTGTGTGTATGTGTAGTACCATATGTTGGTGACCCCTGCCATTAAAAAAACAATATGGATGCACACATTGATGTTCACAAAACTCTCTGAATATACCTTTAATGTCCTTCATCACTGTCCTATCCAACTTCCTCTCCTACACCCTCTTCTGCTCCCCCCTCCCTGAGGCTGTGAGCTTGCCCTGACAATGCAGCATTATGGAAATAAATTGTTCCATTAGGTGCATTGTGTTCTGTCATCAGGCCAACCACACTGAGTTATTAATGGACAAGGCCTCCACTTTGATTAAGACTGAAGATTTATGAAAAAACACACACCGGTGGCATATCATTAAATATACTTTCCTCCACTGAGGTGTGTTCAGAGATACACTGGCAGGAAGTGACCTTATGAATGTCACCAAACTGGAGGACACCTAAGCTATAATTTGACAGTTGATAGTCAAGCTGACAGAAACATGCATTAAACAAACTACAAAATGTCACAAATACCAGGTGAAGTCATTTAAACATTTCAAAATGTATAGTTCATCAAGCTTTCCTTACACTAGATACTTGCTGTTTCTTTTATATGACTGTAATCGGTTATATAACATAATTAAATAAAGTTTTAGAGTTTACAGCTATGCTAGTGGCTCTGTGAGGCTCTATTTCATCATCATTCAGCATTTGTGTTGTCAGATGTTAGATAAGAATCAAATCTACTGTAGGAACACATGGAAAAGTCACCCAGATCTGACTTTTAAAAAATCCAGCTTGGTTTCTTCACACAGCTGTGAAAAGATCAGATTGGAGTCACTTAGAGGAGAAAAAAAAATAAAAAGAAATGGATTTGGGCCATTTCAGCATGTAACGTTAACATAGCTTAAGATTTTTACAGACCTGATGTTGCTGTTACAGTGTGTCTGTCTGAGTGCAGTGTGCTGGAACAGGTTTAGGCTACATGCTGTTTCAGTATCTACATTGTCCCCATTTAGTTACTCTCATACAGGCCTTAGTCTTTTCCCCTGTTAGGTTATTTCTTAGTTAGATAGATATGGATTAGAGATTTGTTGTCTAGGAATGTTAGTGCAGCCAGGATGTCTTCCTCAGGCTGTTAAATGCAAGGTTTGTTAAGGCAGAAGGGCTCAAGTCAGGGACGAATGTTATTATGACGGTAAAAGTAACCATAATATTTGTCTTAATGTGTAATGTTATGTCAAATTGTTTTAGATACACACCACGAAAACAACAGCCACACACATTATTTTCTTCATGTTTGGTCTACTGCTCTGCTCAGCTGCCAAGCTGGCATATCAGGTGACGTCACGGTTCGACAGCCCAGAAAGAATTAATATTGTATAGCAATGCTTGGTTCGGGGTCTTGCTGCTTCCGGGCTGCTCGGGCAGCCTGGGGGTTGGAAGATCTCTGGACTGGAAGTGTAAATTCTTGCCTGTGACTTTTTGAATAAACCAGCACGGATATATTTTTTATATACTCAAGTGGTCTGAGTCGTCCCTCTGAGTTCCTGGTTTGAAAGAACCGGATGAGGCTTTATAATGGTTTTCAGCCTTTACCCCTCAACAATACAGGTGTGTGTGTGTGTGTGTGTGTGTGTGTGTATGTGCATGTACAAGTGTGACTGATCCCATTTATCAGGCCAGTTAACCCTTGGCAGCTAGTAGTAATACAGCGCGGGAGACCAGAGGGGGATGCAGGCACTTGCTCTAATTAAATCCACCGTCCACTTATCCGCTCGTATCCACACATACTGCCTCCCCTCCTCCTGCAGAGACACTGACCTTCCAGCCCAGCCTTCCCCCAAGCCTGCATCTGCCACCTCAGCTCTGCCAGCTGAAAAGTAACACACTGAAAGTTTTAGGCACCAATGGGAGTTCACACCTCGATCTTCAACACTATTTACTTAGACTAAAATCACACACATTATGCAATAATTATTAAAGGTGCAATAATTAAGATTTTAGACACTGTCTGATAAATCAAGTAAAAATGGGACAGGGAGGAAGTCTCTCAACTGTACTGCCTCCCTACATGACAGTTTGCTGCCTACAGCACAGAGGCAAATATTGTACTTTATAACTTTAGTTACTTTTCTGTAATTTGGTATTATTCTGGTTTCAGAACCAGACTAATACAAAATTACAGTATAATCCTAAAACTTTATTGGTCCAGACTTAATTCTGCAGACACAGTCCTGAGTTCGTATGTGAAAACAGCTTTAGTCTTGTTTATGTACGTACCATAGGATTACAGTGTAACGCTTTAGTAGTGCATATCAAAACAATGAATTCATGCTGAACGAGTGTGATGGAAGCAACTCTCACACTGTGACAGATGGACAAGCCAGAAACTGTGGTCCCAAAGCAGCAAGCAAATCCATTAAAAACAGGAACACAGTGGTCAACAGGGTAACGCCGTCTCCACACTGATCTATGTTTTATGTTCTGATCACTGTATTTGCTTTCCCAGGACGTTTGAATTAATCGGCTTATGATGATGATGCTTTTCCCTTTTCAACTATGTATGCCTTCACTGAGGCATTGACCTTCTCTAATCCAGGCTGTTTTCAGACTCAGCAGCATATGATCTTACTGCTGACTCAAAATAAATGTGTTCTGTCATTTGTTAAGCAATGACAGCGAATAAAGTGGCATTAATGTGAATAAGTGTTTGCACTAGTATGAAGGTGTATAGCTGGGCTTTGTGTGGCACGTTAGGTTCAAAAGAGGGTTAAGAGCAAGGTAATCAGTCTGGCTGACAGCATCAAAGCGGCTTGCATCATTAATACAGTCCTCGGCTGAGGCGTAGTCACGCTGGCTCCTTCCACTGTTTGTGAGAATTCAACATGAACTCGCACGTCTACATGTAGGCACAGGTTCAGAAACATGCACAAACTATAAGAAATCCAGCCTTAGCTTTTTAGCAAGATTTTTTAATACTAATGATGAAGTTGCTGTCATGGTGAGAAGTTCATCTTTAAATTCCAAGTGAAGCTAAACAATGTTATTGCATTATGTAGAAGTGTAGGAGCATTTAAAAAAGTTTAAAACAACTAAAAATACAGTGTTATAAAAGCAGCCGTTTAAAAAGCAATCCCAGTCAATAGCTTTTTACATTACTTGAAGAAAAAAAAAAAAGGAGGTGCCTTGGAGAAATTTAATTTCCAAAAAAAAATCTTGCGGACGCTCTGAATATATAAACAACTAGTGTTCCTCGAAATTGTTGACAAAGAATTTTGTTTTTTTGCTAGATTTGTATTTAGTTTACATAAAACTAAAGAGATACCAGTGTGTGTGTCTGCATGCATATAGAGGAGGGTCACGTCAACATCTCATTTATATGTAGAGGGTCACGTCAACATCTCATTTATATAATGGCTCCACATATATCACACCTTAACATGACTGACAGGTGGAAATGACATCACTAAAATTTAAATTGTTGTCCTTCTCACTACAGAGTGATGCATATTTTTACCAACATGCAATTTTCTACTCTCATTTTCTCTGCACACACATGCACACTTTAATCCCCCCCCCCTCACCTTCTGCCTTTCATTTTACTGTCCCCATAACCTCTGTGTCACCACTATCTAATTGGCATAATTGAGCCAGGTCACATGATAAAGAGACCTATAACAATCAGTGCAGGTGAAATAAAAAACAGCCTCTAGTTATTACTTTTGTCCTTTTTCAGCATCAGTCAACGCCCCCTCTCCTCAACAAACACACATCAGATTAACAGACCAGGACTGCTGAGATTATTTGGAGAAAAGATTTGATGTCTCTGAAGGAGGGGGGCTGATGGCAGCTGAGGAAGAGGATGACGATGATGTGCTCCAGCAGTATCAGAGCTGAGATAGATGAGATGTGACAGGCCGCCACTCTTCACAACACCTTCTCATCAGAATGACACAGCTGTCACAGCCCTATTTCAGGAAAATTAAACAGCCTTACGGTAAACGGGCCTTCCTGAGGGGAGGGGCTGGAAGAGCAAGGGGTGTGTGTGTGTGTGTGTAAATAAATACGCTTGTAGTATGCAGATGGGCTCTCTGCTTCTCTCCTCCCTCAGTCTGCTCCCCTCCTTCAAGCACCATGCTCTCCTTTTGACATGGTAATGGGTTCAAATTGATGAAGACACCTCACTCATTCAGTGACAACTCTACTGGCAAGCGACAAACACCACCTCCCTGCCTCCTCATCAATCACTCACTAAGCCCCTCCTTTCTGCCTACTTGGCATTGGCTGCACAGGAAGCCGTTTAATCAGCTAATTTGCTCTTCTTTGGTCATCATTAATGACTGTGCCTCCTCTGGATTATCTTGTCATCCCCTCCTCTTTATCAGCACTGATGAACTGCTCATCAAACTATTATCCACCTTTTGCCTTTACTGTGCTTAGCAAAGGCTGTAGGCCTGTAATAAAAACTAATCTGTTGGGTCACATTACTCTCCTTAATTACAAGAACAGTAGCTATATCAGTAGCAATTAATGGGCAAGAGACCTCAACTCAACTTACCACACTGCAAATTCAGATATACACGCACACAGGCAAATGAAGAAAAAGATTATTTTTTTAGATTAAAAAATCAATAAAATAAATAAGACAACTGGCATAATGATATATGCCATAAATACAGTAAGGTTACTTCAGTTTTTTTATTTGCAGCATTTCCCCCCAGATGCTACCTATGAGCTGTTAAAGTATCTGTGTGTATGAAAGTATTTTATATCGCCTTCCTCAGCTCACTGAGTCTGCATACTGACCATCATTTATTTAAATCTAGGCTGCTCACATGTTTTATGTATTAAGTTACTACATGATGTTTTTGGAGGTCAGTTCTTCATTTTAACATAATCTTTGGAAATATTTAATGTTTCCATAGAATGTGTACCCGTTTCTTCTCATCAGTCCCTGATTAGATAACAGAGTAAAAATCACCTTTGAGTTATGATCAGTACCAAGATCCACCATCTTAAGAATACACTAAGCTAAGTATTATTTTATTTTTGTTGAATTTATTTAAGAAAGGACAAAGTCATCATTTTTATTTGAGCTTGAAAGTAATACTTGAAATTAGTATTAAAAAATTGGTTTAATTTTGGCAGCAATATCAAAAATTTAAGTAATGGACTGTATATTTCTTCTTCAATTTTGCATTTTAGAATTTGTAAAAGATTAAAAACATGCAGGCATCTTTCTAGTGTTTCCATATTGGTAGGGAACACAACTGGTATCTTCACTATGAGAGTCAGTATAGGGTTAAGTACAACAATTAAGGAATCTAATGCACCTCTAGGTGCTACTTTGTGTGATTCAGGTAAACAAGTGTGGCTAGTCTGTCTCACTAATGAAGTGAAGATCCACTCCTAGCTGTCTGTTTAAGCCACTTTCTTGCTGTTTCAGCACAACCATGCAGCTACACACTAGGTGAAAGAGTTGTGATGCTTTTAAAATAATTCATAACATCTAACCTGTACTGACTTTAGAAAGCAAATAAAAACTATCAATCCTCCCACCCCAGTTCCCACTTTAAAAGGCTTATTGTGGAGCTCCATTTCATCTAATCACTTGGCAACAGAGCCCAGAGTCTAAATAAAGAAAAAATAAAGAAAAAGTCCCCGGGCCAATGTGTTGCTCTCACCTTTGCAGATGAAATTACCCGAAAAGCTGTTACAAATCAATATAATCAATGCAATCAGCTAACTGACATGGGAAATCTCCTGCCAGTAAGTAAAATATCCCCGGCGGAGATCTTTCAATCTCTAGTGCCATAATTGCCCCCAAGGGCAACGTCAGGGTGTAGCATTTTGTACACTTAATTAAATTAGTGAGCTCTGTGGACAGGGTGAGTTGTTGATCTCTCAGAGAACTGATAGGTCTGGCCCTGTGCCAGTAATTAAGGCAATACCTTTCCTGATTACTCCAATCCCCCTTAATGAACTCATTATATATTTTAACCCAAACACTCCCATGAATTAATGAGCACAAAGAAAGCTTCTGGAATGAAAACACTGAACACAAGTCATAACTCATCCACTCAACAGGGTGGACGTAATGTCCATATTTCTCTCTCTTTCAGCCGCAGCCAAGGCTAATTTGGACCTGAGTGACCGCACAAGTTCCGGGTCTGCACATATAAAGCTTTAAAGAAATAGGATCCCTCCTCTGGCAAGTAACAACAGAAACTTTACTAGGCGACTTTGCAAGGTCTCACTGGAGCCATAGCTGAGTTCACTGTACTGCATTGACAAAACTTTTGAATGGTCATTTTGTACAGGTAAGACAAGCTCACACCCACATCGGGTACAAACATATGTGCAAAATGATTTAAAGAGACCCAGGAGCACTGCTGGGTGAGAGCAGCTCTGTGCTGACCCATAATGCTTTGCTAATTAAATAATTCACTAATTGATTCACTGCCAAACCTATAAAGCCTGCAGATGGTTTATGGTATAAGAGCTAAAGTGTGTTGGCATTCGAGGGCTGGGGTTGAATTACAAATGTAACACATACACATACAGTGAATCCCCGTAACTGAATGACAAGCAAAAGCACGAGAAATCGGTGCTACAACGACGGTGAACAATAAGTTGACCTTGTGCTATATGACATCATTTCAGCCTCTCACAGGCAGATGATAGTGACTATCGGGTATCGGGTATGGTGGTACAGTGGTTAGCACTATCGCCTCACAGTAAGAAGGTTCTGGAGTCGAAATTGACTATGGAGTTTCCATATCCTCCCTGTGCATCTGAGGGTTTTCTCCAATTATACTACCTTCTTCCCAGAGTCGAAAGACACGCAGGATAATTGGTGACTTTAAATTACCTGTAGAAGTGTCAACCCTGTGACAGATGGGTGACCTGTCCAGAGTGTTCCCTGCCTCTCACCCAGTGTCAGCTGGAGTCAGCTCCAGCCTCATAGCGACCCTCTACGGGATACACAATGTAACTAATAAATGGATGGATGATTTTTACAGATTAGAATATGCAACAGATAATAAAATATGCTTTGTTATAGATTAAGCTACCAACCATGTCCATCCAACATAGTTAAGACAAGCTCCACCTCAACCAACTACAATAATAAAAGGCTACTTACAGATTAATAAACCATTAATATTACATGAAGTATACCATTCGTGGGCCTTTTTTTAGTTTTGTAAGTGCTTCAACCTTTGATACTTAAATACATTTTGCTAATAATACTTGCATGCTTTCATTTAAATGACATTTTTGAAGCAGGACATGATGGACCAGACTGTTGGAATACTTCTTCCATAACTGGTGGAAGAAATCAAATTTCTGGGGGTAATGGTTGACGACGGATTATCCTGGAAATCTCATATTAGACATGTTCAGCATAAAATAGCTAAAAATATATCAATATTGGCAAGGGTTAGACATATGCTGGACGTTAAAGCATTGCGGATTTTGTATTGTTCATTGATTTTGCCATATTTGGAGTATGGTGTTGAAAACTGAGGAAACACTTACAGGAGTTCACTTCAACCATTGTACATATTACAGAAGAGAGCGATAAGAGTTGTGCACAAGATGGGGTATAGGGATCACACAAATGCAGTTTTCATACAGTCCAAATTGTTAAAATTCTTTGATTTAGTGGGATATAAGACTGCTGTGTTTATGTATAAGGCCAGGAACAATTTATTACCTGGTGGAATCCAAAAGTTATTT
>NW_018127884.1:385520-392838 GCF_001952655.1 Monopterus albus | reverse complement strand
AAATTTTGTATAATATGATGTCATGGGGTAGGACTGGATAAGTTTGACTTCTTCCTACTCCATTCAAACATGTAATAGGTGTAAGCAAACTGATTTTGAATTAGCATTGGTTGGATATGTGAAATCATGTGTGTTATTGTCATTTGTTCATTGTTCTGTTCTGCATGTTTGAAAGAATAAATCAATCAATCAAAAAGGCAGAAATTTGATTACTTGACTTGATGGAAAGATTGCTTCCTATGACAGTGCCACGTTAAAGTTACTGAGCTCTTCAATACGGCCTTTTCTACTGCTAATTTTTGTCACATCAGCTTACACATACATATGCTTAACTCTACGCAGCCAAACCCACTAATACATGCTGTGAAAACATTTCTGGCAATATTGTGTACATCAGACTGATTAAGTAATACCGGTAACTGTATTTGAATACTATTCTCATACCTTTCTTGACCATCTACTTTTTCATGTTCAACACCATTTTACTTCATTATTATAGTAATGACTGCACGCAGAGTGCTATATATTTATTTATCCTTTACTGTGCAGAGAATAAGAGATGAAACATAATTTCAACAAAATTATCCATAATCAGAGTACACTTAATATTTGAAAACTTCACTTGAAACATTCTTATTTTACCAGGTGTGAAAGAGCAGTATTAACACACAAAATTCATAGTCATTTGACATATCTAGACACAGCATTAAAAGATAATAGACTCAAACCGTATGTCGATTACCATTCCAACATTTACAGTAACTCTGTAAGTGAACTATATAGTTTTAATATGGTCCACTATCACTGCAATACTGTCACAAAAGCATTAATCTTAAACTTAAATGCCCAGAGTTTTATTTCATCTAATAATAGTTTTAAAGGGACCATTTGGGTCTACCAGTAAAGACCATCAGACCCTTTGAGATGTGGGTGACCCCTGAGAGGAGAATGACAGGAAACCTAAAATTAAATAAGCATAGCTGGAATAGAAAATATCCGTCTCAAAACAATACAGTGAGGAGTAAAAAGTTTAAAATGGTGACAATGCAGTGGCAAATATGACAATGACTTTACCATTAATTAAAGCAATTCTATGTGCAGTTTCTATTGTTTAGGTGTGTAAAACCCAACACCTTCTCCTGGAGGATTCTTTCTTTGCGTACAAACAAATGCACTTTTCTGTGATTTATAAAAAGCCCATTCACATAATAAGCACATCAGCATGCGGAGCAGGGGATTGTGATGATGGAGCACCTCTGTGTGTTCAGCTGCACCACTGCAGGTGAGGAGCACTACCCTCCCCAGTACAAACCGTGTGAGAGAAGGTTTGGGGGAAAACTGAATGCGAAAATGTACATTGATGATTACAACACACCTATACACATACAATTTAGGAATATAAGAAATAGGGGGAGCTGGACCATCATTCCTTCTTAGTAAGAAATGTGATATGTATTGAACTCAGGTAGCTTCATCCACCCAAAAGTCTGGCAAACCTTTTATGTTATCACTTGTAAAATAAACTACAAATATAAGAAATATGTTTACTTTTTTTTAAAGTAATCCACTAGAAATATCCTTATTTTCTAAAGCTACAGCCACCAACTGATTAGTTTAGCTTGGCACAAAGACTGAAAACAAGAAAGAAGTTAGCCTAGCTCTACAGCACCTTTAAAGTTCACTGACCAACAAGTGTTTAATCCAAAAAACAACCTAAACTTCCAGTCTTTATGCTAAGCTAAGCTAAGATGCTGCTGGCTCCAGCTTCCCATTTAATAGACAGACATGACAGTGATGTCTATCTTTTCATGTAACTCTCGAGAGGAAATGACTTAAACATATTTTTCACCATGTTGAACCGTCTCTACCGTATTACACGGTATCAGTAAGGGCAACACTTCCAAACCATCTAATTACATTTAAGGCCATTCAGATTCTTTTAGATTATTTGGTAATTCTATAAATACAAGAATCCACTCCAATGAGCAGATAAGATCAGATCACTGAAACTAAAAGTTGATTTACGGTTGCCGAGTTCCCCAAGCTGAGTGAAAGTCTGTACCTAAGTTTGTTCACTCAAGTCAGTAAATAAAATAATTATTTTCAAGCCCAAAATAAGAGACGTTCATTTACTGTATGTGTGCAAAGATCTTCAAAAGCCCAGATGTAGTGCACTGTGCAAGATCACACCATGTTGGTTTGGGTGCTGGGGCTGCGACTCTGCAGATCCTGTACCTGGTCAAGAACCCAGCTGATGTTTGGTCTCTCCTGAAGATTAGGTACCATTATGGAACTGAGCAGCATCTTCAGGCCATTTGAATACCTGGGCATAAGAAAGGCAGACAAATTAAAATAACCTACAGTAAGTTTAGTTTGATCCATATGTAATTATACTAAAAAGGGACTTTTAAACTTAAGCACAAGCATGTATCATGAACACCACCAGCAACTCACTCCCAACCCAGAGGAAGCAGTCCACCATTTTCCAGCAGAGCACCATGTCCTCAGAATGAGGTGAGTTCATACACAAAACAAAGCTAATCAAAACAAAAAAATGAACCCAAACTGGATTTCCACATTGCATTTTAGTTCATTCATTCATTCATTTTCTACCGCTTAGTCCCTGAAGGAGGGGGGGTCATCTGGCGAAGGCGGGGTACGCCCTGGACAGGTCGCCAATCCATCGCAGGGCTAACACAGACAAACCACACACATGCACACACACTCCTGTGGGCAATTTAGAGACACCAATCAACCTAACCTAACCATTTTAGTTCAATCAAAGGGAAATATTTTTATTCAGTTAGTGTAGTGCAAGTCGGACTCCTTGTTGCAGACTAAAAATGATAATCAGTAAATGCAAGGAAATTCAAGTGGAAAGAAAAATCATGCTCTGTCATGGCAACGAATAATTACAAGTTGGAAAACATTGTCAAGTTACACCATTAAAAAAAACAAACAAACAAAAAAAACTTCAGTCTAAAGACTGACCTGCAAGACTGTGGGATGGCCACTGGATTCTGGACAGCCAGGGCAACACTGTCCCCCTTCTGAAATGTCAGGTCATACGGCCCCTCCAACATCATCATGCAATAAAGCACACAGCCAAGAGACTGCAGGTGTATGGGAAGGCCGCAACAGATGAGAAAAAGTAGTACTCAGTGAAAGATCCACAGCACTTGCTTTGAGAGACCTGGTGATGTCACTTAAGAAAACAACAAGCACAAACCAGAAGAGATGAAGAAGCTGAATTTACCCAGATATCAGTGCGCTCATCTATAATGCAGTAGCTCTCTACACTGAAGAGTTCAGGAGCCCTGTAGGAAATGGTACACCGCTGGGCTGCCCAGTCCTGTATGGCCATGGCTTCCCGGGTACCTCTAACCTGTAATAAATTCAGGTTTATTAAAATTACGATAGGGTAAGAATCATTTTGAGGGCACAGTGTTAGAAGCCTAAAGAACATGCAGCATTATCATGTAAAAGACAAGACAAACTGATGCAAGGTGGATGCGACAAGATGAAAACAATAATTCTATTCAGTTACAAAGTCTTTACTGTAAAAACAAACATTCAAAAAAGAGACATAAATCAGGATAAAGGAATTAAAAATATTACAACAAATAGCATCACTTAAGAAAAAGCCACAATTCATCCATTATCTATACTGCTTTCAGAATTTGAAGAAGAGATTTAAAATCCTGATATTTCCTGCCTGAATTTCTCAGGGGAAAAATAAGGCAGAGCAACAAACATCACTGGATGCAATGAACAAACATAAGAAACTTCCAAGCAGCAAAAAAGAAAATATGACGATGAAGCAAACTATGGAATTAATCATGTTAGAAGATCAGCCCAGAGTAACGTCACCATCGTGCTTCTGCTCAGCATATGCTGTATTGCATTTTTTACATTGGTACATCCAGGAAGTTATAAGCTGCAGTCTAAGACATGACAATTCTAATAGCTGCTCATTTTATGTGAAACATGGTATTTTTTTAATGTGTGGTTCACCAGCATTAAAAATGTTATGCTGCCATCTAGAGGTGAAAATCCAGGGTTTCTTTCTAAAATAATGTGAACTGGGGTGTGTATTCACTCTCATAACATGAGCTGCACAAGGACTTGATGACTTGGCACTAAATGTTATGTTGCTGTATTAAGTGATCAAACATCACGTGATGATGACACCGTTTATCTTATCTTATTTTGATTGAGTTGTCCTCATTTTAAAAAACACTTTTTTTTGTAAATTGTCATAAAACTATCATTACATGGGCATATCTAACATTTCATAATAAAAACTACTCAGCAATGTTTAATAATGGTCAAGATTACTTAATATTAACAGACAAAATAATGGAAGTGGCTATGGCACTGCACTCATCCACAGTAAGAGTAAAAATTCACAAGACGCAGCATATTCCTTTTGATGGTACATAAAGAACAGACTGTGGGGATGTTACTCATACTCCAAATAAACTAATTTGGACTTTGGTGTTTGACCAATGATAACAATGCTTATAACATCATCGGTAAATCTTCAGAGACCTTGCACTCTTACCTCAATCCTGGCACGGTTCATGGAGCCCAGGTCCATCAGAACTGGTCTGTCATCCTCATCCAGAAGCACATTTGTGGGCTTCAGGTCTCTGTTAAATCATAGCAGACACATGGCATTTATTCAGATATCTGCAATTTTGTTAAAACAAAAATGACACATAGAAGCTGCTATTTGGAAAACTGACTAAAGTACAACCTAAATATTGAAGATGGTCTGGGAGACAGGAATGATAATTCCTAAATATTTTGCATTTCTTTGGTAAGTTAAAGGTTGTTGACAATAAACAGAAATGTCTTTTACAAGCTGAAGGATCAACCACAATAAATGTGGAATACCTTCATTGTGATATAAAGTGTAATCCAGTTCCTTCAGATAATCCTGACTAGGTGAGGTGCACAAATTCCTGCACATTCCACTTTTTTTTTTTTTAACCCCAAACCATACAATTAACAATCTAAATGTAATTCTGCAGAATGGTTTACATGCTATTTTCACTTTTACTAATACAACAGACAACATGACAAGTAACTGCAAAACATTGAACACACAAGTATGCATTTCAAGATAGTTTATACATTTTATATGTATATTTTAAGTGAAAGCCTAAACAAAGAAAAAACTATTACAATAGATTTCCATGTGTAATTTGATTGGCAGAAACTGGGCTCTGCACCAGAACACAATGTTTGGAGGTCCATTTTGAGCTATAATTGGTACAAAAGCAGCTATGTACACTTTATAAACAGATGTAATTCCCCTTGCGTTAAAAACTAGGTTACCTGGTAGAGATGCTGGTGCTGGCTTGGTTTTGCTGCACCAGCATCCATTGCTTCTGGAAAACTGCATATGCTCTATTCTCATTTAAACAGACTGAAAAACAAATGTATAAACTCTCATTCAAACTGTGCAAAGATGGTTATTATTCTGTTCCATATGGTGTCTGATTCATCAAACATTTTAGTGAGCGATGGTAAGTGAGCCCATTGTATTATTAACATTAAAGTAGTATCTCAAAGGTCAAGATAAATATACATGCTTGTTGCTAATCTGTGACTTTTACTTTAATAATCCATTACTTACACTGAATCCTGCATCTGTTGATGCTAATCATAAAGTAATGCAAGAGCTGCAGATTTCCAGAAAGCAAGTAAACAATATATTGGTATGCGCATATAAATGTTTACTGTATGTGTATGTTTGTGCAGAGAGATTACCTGTGTGCATAGCCTTTATCGTGAATAGCCTTGACTCCAGAGCAGATGCCGTGCAAGATATGTAAAATCTGTTTTTCAGACAATGAGCTCCCCTTGTCTCGTAGCTTCTCCAAAACAGACCATAAACTGCCTTTCTGTTCACACAAATGCACCAACATGTCAGAATCTGATCATTTCCTTGGAGGTTATTCTGGTCATAATAACTGTTGTGCTAACTTACTCTAATATAAGGCAGAAGTAACCAGGCTTCACTCTTGCCTCCACGATCAACAAAGGTGTGTGCAACCAGGCTCAAGACATTCGGGTGATTAAACATCTGATGCATCTCCACCTCTGCCTGAGCCTCATGGCGGCCCTCAGAGTCATGGCATAGGATCCTCTTTAAGGCATAGAAGTGCCCATCCTTTGCTCCCTCTACCAGATCAACATAACTGAACCCACTGAAGATAAGACAAGGAGAGATTAGAGTTCAGGAGGAGCTGATTCAGTATTTTTAATTATTTTCAGCAAATTCCATAAACAGACCAATATGAACAACAGCATTAGTCAGTCTCAATGCTTTCCAATTGTCCCGTCTGCCTGTGGCTTGGTGTGCTAGTTTATATTTGCTGCAGCACAACTGTGTATGTAGTACCGGCTCAAAATATCCTACAGAGCCCATGTTTCTTGTAATGAGGGAAGCAGCCATCCAGTGCTACAGTGAGGCTGGGTAATGTGATTTTATTTAGCAACAATGGTCATCAGAGTAATAAGATATATCATTTATTTGGCGGCACAGACAATGCTCAATTCTCATTCAAGTAGCAGAAAATTGCACAGTGATTGTTATTAGTATTTTGCACATGGTGTGATTCACCAAATTCATTATCAGCTTTAGGCTTTTATGAGATTTGTTGACAAATATCACCACAGTTTACCGGACGAGTTAAACTGAGTATTAAGCATATAAAATGTTATCTTACCCTTCATCTAGTTTCTGGACAAAGTAATATTTTTTGTTATCAATGATGATGGTGGTACGGGAGCAAATGCACAGGGTCTGCCCCATCTTGACTGGAACATTGTTTATCACCAAGCTTGTAAAGGCCTGGGAGTAAAATGAAAAATTAAAAAGTTATCTGAGAGAGAAAGCCAAAGAAATACAAAAAAAGTGGTTCAATGTTAACTTGACTTAATAGCTGGGAACATTCAATACTAAAAGAAAACTGGGAGATATTGTAGAAAAACATGTTAGGACAGCTCAAAAAGTGCCAGAGAAGAGCCTTATGTGAGCTAAGGCAGCTCAGCAACAACTAACGCTACGGTAACAGCTTCCAAGCTACAACAAACAAAATGCGACATTTTTGCCCATTTATAAAGTTAAGCCCCACTCCCCGAATAAATATAAACTACTTGACACAATAGGCAACTAAACATAACGCAACAATTATATAATTGTGTAGCAGCAGTGTAGCTTCTTACCAGCTAGCTTTCTATTATCATCATGTTGTTGTTTTTTTTTCTTCTTTTTCTTCTTCTTCTTCTTCTTCTTCTTCTTCTT
>NW_018127884.1:363839-385499 GCF_001952655.1 Monopterus albus | reverse complement strand
GGCCAACCCAAGTTGCATTCCCGTGACCTTTTTGGCTTGAGTGTGGAACGATAATAGAGCCGTAGGAATATAATGTATGGTGCTTCTTCTTCTTCTTCTTCTTCCTCGGTTTTAAATGTGGGATGGTGTCGCAAAATGACCGCAATGTGTAACACCATACTGAGATTTTTACATTCTATATAGTGTTAGATATTAGTAAATCAGTTAGATAAATGATAGACATTAATGTGTTGAATCAGATGCGTTAGTAATGGAATTTAGTAAGATTTAAAGTCTGCTCTAGTCTATTTTGTTTCAAAGTTAGGAGACAGAATGTTGATTCTGAAAAGTGAACCATGACCCTAATTCTTTTATTTTATTATTTATTTATTCTTTCAAGCATGTAAAGACAGTTGATATGTCAACACACATAATTTTACACATATCCAACAAATGCTAATCCAATATCAATTTGCTTATACCTAGTACATGCTTGAATGGAGTAGGAAGAAGTCAGACTTATCCAGTCCTACCCCATGACATCATCTTACCATCACTGGTTTGCAAGCAGTATCTCTACATAAATAATTCTCTTCTACACCACACAAGTAATATACTAAAAAAATTATAACAACTTGAATGCAGAGCAAACACCAGATTGTCTGCATCTTCCATTTACTTTCATATTAGAACTGAGCAGTAATGCTGCCATTTTGCTTTTTTTGGGACACAGCCATCTTGGGTGAATAAACCTTGTTGTAATTGTCAATGGACAAAAGCTACCGGGGGTTCTGTGCTTAACATTCAGTGCAAGCAGCCATGTTGGGACCGCTTAGTCCATACTGTGTGAACATAAATGCTGCAGGTTCTGGCCATGTAGAAAAGCTGACTAAATCATGAGGTGTGAGTTACCTCAATGTACGAGATTAAGTAATGTCCAAATTGTTAACAGTCTGAAATTCACAGTCTGCCCAGCTATGTGACAGTGGTATTGATTTTCATAAGTCCTGAAAAGAAAGCAAACAGGTATATTTCCAAAAATGTCAAACTATTCCCTTATAAATAAATACATGAGTATGACTTAGCAGCAATAGTATTGCCTACACTGATGCCTAAACAATCAAGACAAACTCCTCTGGGCTCCCCTGTTAGTCAGTGGCATCGTCAACGTTACCTGTCTTAACCATTGGCATTTGGTTCCTGACAGGCTAAATCCTGTGGTTAAGGGCGTGACCAGGCTGAACAAACAGGTCTGTTACCAGGTTAACCTGGTTCAAATTTCTAGTGGGGAAAATCTGTGTGGGGCTAAATTTGAGACTCACTTAAACCTGTAATTATGTTAAGGGTCACTGAACATGGTGCCAGATCAACATCAAGGAAACAGGCTGTTAGAGAGTATACAAAATGTTTTTGCTAAAGGTGCCACTCAGTTTTGGATGATTTCTAATCTGTTAATCTCATAAGAACAGAGAAAAAACATAATTCCATGACCATAAGTAAAATGTCACCAGAAAGGATTATGAAGAAACGTATGGATTAGCAGCAATGTGTAGAACATCGTCCTTTCCGGACCCCCCCACCCGGACACTCCCCATCTCCCTGTGAGAACCTGTGTGAGGATTCCAGGAGATGCAGGGGGGAGTGGTGCATTCCTATTGGCTGAGTCACTACATTGCTCACTGTGCTGGCTGCTGCCATGTCCAATAAGAGGAAAGGTCACTTTCTGTCCCTCTCTGTCGTGAGTGGAAAATGAACACATCACCTGATATGGAAGTTAAATTACAATCACAACCTTTGTCCTACATTTGCACTCTGTTGCATATTAGTGCAAATGAAGGGTAGAGACTGAGGAGACTCAGTTCTTCCCATTTATTTACAGAAAACACAACCTTGGTACAAACCTGGTGTAAACATGACAACGTCATTGACCAGTAAATCATGCTGGCTTCTGTATGTGTTTCTACACACTGTGCTTTTGCTGCGTTGCAGTGTGCGTGTGTGTTTCTCTACTCACGTGCTTTCAGCTGGAACATATTTTAGCAACATTTCATGACATTATGAAAGAGGACACAGTGTATCTTTGCCTCAAGCTACAATAATTCCCATTTTGAATACTCCTTCAGTTGTCAATTATAATGGTATGAAATGTCTTTTCACAATAACTATCATATCGGTTATTGTGAAACTTCTTGAAACCAAGAGGCTGCAAGTAGTAACAGTGATCATCTGAAGGCTGGGTGAGTACACACAAACAGACCACAGCGTGAGGAAGATGAGAAATGTGATTACCCAGCAGCCCCCAATGTAATTAAAGTTTCCACCTTTGCACTTTGCCTTTCTTCTCATCCCATCCTGCTCTTCTTGTCAAATATTTGTCATAACCTCCACGCCCACGTGCATTCCCATTAGCCCCTCCCTCCCGCATTCACTGCCTTCCCGTAAAGATGCCGCCTCACACATACTTCCTCATTCCTGAAAAACCAATAAAGAACATTGCTGTGGCAATGCTCAAGCTTCTGCCTGCTAGAACAGGCTGCAGAGGCTTTGATCTTCACTGAGTGTACGTTTAGGAATGAGCTACTTAGAGGAGGATCTTGATAATCTGTGTTGTTGTGGGTTGTCAGTTAGATATAAAAAATTCTTGAATGATTTGTCAAGAATGCTGCACAACACAGGTGCAGGAAACAGGCCTAATTGATATTCAGCCAAGAGTGGCATAGTGCCTGTGTGGACTGGCCACAGTGGAGGGACACACACACACAAGCAGGCAGAAAAAAAATCAGTTTACTCTTTTCACCAGACCAAAGCAATACAGTTCACACTACGCAATAAGACTACAACTCTAGATAATCTACTCTCTGTCAGCTGGGTGGAGTAAAATAAATGGAAACATGAAATTTCAGGGAGGTCTCCGAAATGTGCCTACTTATTTTTTATTTATCCTAACAATATGATTTAGTTGCATGTAAATTCATAACAGTTTAATTGTTTTAAAAATAATATGATAAATATGTTTTAATAGCTGCATATACACTATATTGCCAAAAGTATTCGCTCATCTGCCTTCACATGCAAATTAACTTGTGTAACAACCGATTCTTAATCCATAGGGTTTAATATGATGTTGGCCCACACTTTGCATCTACAGTATGTTGCTGTATCAAAAGTGATCATCTGCCAGAAAAAGTCTGACTTCTGTGTTGTGATAAAAATAGTCACAACGTACACTATCTGTCAAAAGCCTTGAGACATTTTCCTTTTAAATTCAAAGTGAAAGTGTGCCCAGAGTTTTGACAGATATTGCCTGTCACTACGGCAGCAAATGAAGGTATATCTTTGTGAAACTTGACAGTTGCGTGACAGCGGCACACAGGGAGGTTGAACTGACTTTACCTGCTGTCAGTAATGCCTGTAACATGATTCACCTGGACATCCGCATTCATTTTCTATCTGCATTTTGCTATTTATGCTGACTCATGAGATGCTTTTATGTATTACTTTGTTTCCTTCAAGACAAGGTAGAGATCATCTCCTCAGCTCAGAGCCGCCACCCCCACCCCAGTTAACTAGGGTATTACAATAGTCTATTAGATGTGTACATCTATTCCTACGGCTGATGTTGAAGGTTTGGTAGTAAGAAATCCTTTCTCACTGTCTGGATTTTAAACGTTGACTTGCCGCCGTAGAATTAGTTCTTGTTTTTTTTTTCCTTCATGCGGCGCATAAAGATCATCTGGTACAAAGGGCTGAAGACTAGCGACACCCGCTGGCAGGTTTGATACTGAAGTAATGGCGGAGTACAGACATAAGAGAAGGGACTGCTCCGACGACGACGGAGGTGATATTTGAGCTATTTTGTCGTCTAAAATATGTTGAAAACAAGCATTACTTAACGTTGGTCTGCTTTGCTTCCTGCTCATTAAAACTGGCCACAACTAGCGTTAGACAGAGGAAACCTTTGTAAAACTTCAATAAGTCACGTAACGTCAATGGTACTCGCTGCTAGTTAACGCTAATGCTAACACTTACCATTGTATTGACGTTGCATATTTATCTGTGGAAATTGGACTGTTTGACGTACTCTGCTAAAGTTATGCCAGGAAATAAAGAAATGATGACTGCAGAAGTACCTCTTGTTAGCCCAGTAACAATTGCGTCAGCCTAGCTAATATGAAAACAGCTAACCTAAGCTAGTTAGCGTAGTTTAACACCACATAAATGAGTTATTTGTTTTCAGACCTTGCGGGCATATAACAATGACCAGAATAACTTCCAAGGAAATAACTCCTAAATTATAGCAAACCCAGATATTATAAGTAGTTTCTGCATATATCGTCCCCAGGTGGACAGTACGTTAAATTGAAGTGTGGCATCTAAATTACATTTTCGTTGATGGCTAGAAACGTAGCCACGCAGGTAAAGGTGGTAACTTTTATTATTATTCTCCAGTTCCCAGAAAACAGTTGTTCACCTTGCTGAGTTGTCTTGCCTCAAGCAGGGCCGCAGGAGGAGGAAGGCAGAGTCAAAACTAAGCCTGTCTCTTGTAGTACTGTGGGAGGAGAAGGGACCGCAGGCAAACGTACATCCCAGCATCTCACACCTGAAGATGAAGACGAGTCCTTGACAGATCCACCAGCGCCCTGCAAAGTCCTCAAAACAGGCTTTAGCATGAGCGGTCAGATGGGGAAGAAGTCGAATCCCATATCTATCAAACTTGGAGCAACAGTAAGTGTGTAATGATATATACGGATTCAGTGAAAAACAAACGGGAGAGGTTTATATTTTATCTAATTGTAATAATCGTTGTATTGTAACTTAAATGTGTCTTCACAGTATAAAAGTTCTATATGGTCTTATATACTAGTCTATGCTTAAATTATATAATTATCATAACACATTGCTCAGAGAGGCCCCAAAAAGGATGCAGGTCAAAATCCTGAACAGTTGCAATGTAGTATTTGAGTGTTACCCTCATACCCAATGGTGTTGAACAGGATTTGTTCATGAGTTAATTGATAGCACTGCTTCATTAATCATTAAAGCCATTAAACTTACCAAAAAATGAGCATTTGCAGCTTCTCTTTTGCTTTTATTTTTGCACTTTATAAAGTGAAGAAGTGTGATGTTGCTAGGCTAGGATGTGTTTGTTTTGTTTCCCTAAATCTGGTGTCCTCAATCTATTCCAGAAACCCAAAGAACCTGTACCATCACTTCCTCCAAAAAAGGCAGGGCTGGCATCTGTTTTTAATGAGGATGACGATGTAAGTCTGCATGCTCATGGAAATGTCATGGTTGCATAAATGACAAATATGTAGAGACTGACTGTAAGTTTCTCTTGCCATCCAGAGTGAACCTGAGGAGATGCCCCCAGAAGCAAAGATGAGGATGAAGAACATTGGCAGGTGTATACACATATACAGTTTACATGATCTACTTTATAATTTTCTTCTCTGCTTTAGTTTTTATCAAACCATTGAGACTTTGAATCTTGTAAATTAATTACTACATTTCACATTCAGTTTTTTTTTTTTTTTTTTTACTTACCTCCTCATCAGACATATTATTTTTTGAGTTTGAAGTGACCAATCTGCTCTCTTTTTCAGGGAGACACCAACATCTGCGGGACCCAATTCCTTCAACAAGGGCAAGCAGGGCTTCTCTGATCATCAAAAACTTTGGGAGAGGAAGCTGAAGGCCCAATCAGACAAAAAGTAAATGCCTACCACAGCATTTGTCACTAATGGATAATTTTGTACAGGTTAAACCATGTCAGATTTCTTGAAGGCTCAAATGATTCCTCACTGTAGCCTCAGTTTTTATGACCTCAGCTTTGTGGACATTCATTAAAGAATACTTTAAGCCTTTTAGGATACTTCTATAGTACTCTGACATTTAGGCTTCTCACCACTACCGTCTGACGATAGCTACAGTAGGAGAAGAGGGTACCAAGTGAGATGTGGTGAATGTGGCAGTGAAGAGATGGGAAAAGCAAATAAGCCAGAATATTGTTTAAACTGCATCACATTTGCTACGGTTGCCTTCTGCTGGCTAATGAGAAAATATAGCATTACAGAGCCTTCATTCCCCTATTGTGACATGGTTGCACCTATCTGAAGCTGGTGAGGTGTGGTCCCAAGAAAGCTCTCACTGTTGCTTGTCTAATATTTATGTAAAAGTGTACATACAAGTGTGATGTTTTATTTTTAAATCCACAAATGGGAGTATGGGTGTTATTAATGTGTGTTGCAGTGTGTGCAAATGAGGCAAAGACCAGATTTACTGATGGATTTAGTTTCATTTAGTTTCTCAGCATGTACAGCTGTTTGTCCAGCTGTGCCACCTCTTAGACAGTCATTTGTTTTTTATGTTTGTCTGATCTTTGTGGCAGTATTTTTAGTTTTGTTTACTCAATATGGAATCTGGCTGTTGATTTCTGTGTTCACATTTGATAGTTTCACATTTGACAATTGTGTGAGGACCAGAATCATACAGCTATCAGTCATTTAATATGACACAGATACCAGGGTGTTGGTATTTGTGTCATATAAAATGGTTTTTGGCTGATTAAAATATAGGTTAGCAATGAGTAGGCACATTTACAAACTTTTCATTGTTGCTTTGACACCAGAAGGTCCACGCGTCAGAAATATGACTCTTCTATTTATAGAACTATGGTACCTCAGTGACTTCTCCAGTGCCTGAATCTCTCTTGGAAAATCCCCTTGATCAAAAGTCTAAACATGGAATTTGACTGTAGATTATCAGAATGTTGTGCAGACATTCCCGAATGAATCACAATATTATCTGCAGTATTGCTTCAACCCGTTTTATCAAACAGAACTCCTCTGAATATATGTTTAAAAGCCAGTCAAATAAAAAATTTCAGTGATATGTGTTGTGTCAAATGTTTATTGCGGACATGTCTGCTGTAAGAGTACAAGATTAACAGCACCCCATAACTTAACATACACTTGTCATATTTAAACTGATGTACAGTCACATAAAGCTAATCATTTAATTAATAGCATATGATTTTAGCATTATCTGCTATCCATTCTGTTTATATTTTGTAAGGGAGAGTTCATAAGTACATTATTTTTACACTTTCACCGTAACTGAAATGTCATTTTTGGTTCAACGGGTGACTCACATTTCCACCCTACCTTACATACAAGGGCACATTATCATTTATCTTCCACCATGGGGATTTCCTCAACACATTTGTTCATTCATGTCTTTCGCTTGCTTCCAAGTATAGTTTTTATTAATATTGCAGTAAGACTATCATAAAATCAATAAATATACTGTATACTGGTAACAGGCAGATCATTAGCATGATCTGAGGAAAACCAGTTTTTCTCTGTGCAGTTGGGCATGGCCCTCCTCAAAGATCTCCAGAAGTTGCAGGTGGCTCTAGCAGATTTGCCTGAGGTCCAGTCCAGACTGGGTAGCACCTTCAAGGCCTTTTGGACCAATGTGGGCAGAGGGGGGTTAGGTTGGATGAGGGATGCTGAGGCTCTATTGGTCCATATTAGCAGGAGTTTGAGGGCAGAGTTTTGTAGCAAAGCCTGAAGATATATACCAAGTAGAAATTTATTCATGAGTCATGTTTTCCTAAGTCAACTGTTACAATGGTTTAAAATACACATTTAAAACTGATTTTTCTTTAGAGACAAACTGCTCAACAGTACATGAACCTTTACTATAATCAGAGACTACAAGTGGTTTGGATTGTGGCTCTTGCTATGCTTCATTTTTAGATACATTTTCCTACCATCCACACAGCCACTGGTTTTGGTTTTCATCAGTAGAGCAATAAAATGAAACCAGTGTGGTTATTTCAGAAATGCATTCAGGATGTGTGGGCAGGGACTTTAAACCCAGAAGACATTTTCTTGCAATAAAAAGGATACTATAGTTCTATTTTTAAAAAATTATGTATGAAAATGTCCTTTTTGTGAAATTCCAGTCAGCACCATCAGACAGACCCACAGCAAACAGTGTTACTGCTGATTCAACCATTTTATGTCACTTCACTGGATCCTGGTCTCATTAAAGTAATGAATTTTATCTGCTGGGAAGTACTGAAAAATGGTTGTAATTATAAATACTGTAATCCTAGGCCTTCCCATCCCCAGTGATTTTCTGTCACACTTTGACTGGTATGACTATGAAACAGGTAATGCATTGCATTCTATGCGGTTTTGAAAAGGTCTTTAATTTGTTGAGCACTACAGGTCATAAAGGCAGTTTTATAAAATGCAGAGCTGGCTGTGTAATGATTAATTACTTAATATAAAACAATATATAAAAAATTTGGGCTTAATTACATTGAAGGACAGGTGTGAGGCATCCGTAACTAATTGTCTGGTTTTCTTCTGCACTCCTGTATTACGAAATACCGATTGAACAAAGTTTTTACAAAATGTGACTTTCCCAGTTGTAGTGATTTAGATGTTGAATGTGCTTTACAAGTGAGAAACTTGTAATTAGGATAACTCCAACACAACTTGAACATAGTCTACCAGGCCTACCTGGACTCCTGATTCTAGTACAAACACAGCATTGCTGTTGCACAGGTAGTCAGCTGACAGCAGGCAGATAAGCATTCGGCTTCTCTGTATTGCAAGGACCACATCATTTGTATATGCTGCAATACAAAATGGAAACAATAAGGATTCTTTGTCGTCAACACACACTGTACATAGACAGACACACAGTTGATCCTCTGACCTCCTCCAGGAAGCACGTCCCTCTCCAGCAGACATAGGTGATACCCCCACCGCTCCTCTAACACCCGGGGAAGCAGCACTTCTAGTGGGGTCTGGGTGGATTGACCCTCCTTTGTATTCAAAGGGTTCATGCTGGAGAGACAAGCTGTTGATAAAAGTAACTGTTAATTTACTTCACCAGTGTAGGTACATGAAAATGAAATCCAGAAACCGATATCATGCACTGAACATGTTGGCTTACCTTCCTCGTCAGTGTCGGGTCCTGACTGGGGAGAAAGGCTCACACATCCGTCGGCCTCTGCTGATGGATGGCTCCACACGTATGACAGAAACACATCGAACTCTTTGTCTTCTGATTGGTATTGGTAGATATGAAAGGCAATGTTGAAACTTGGTCTCTAAAATGTGTTTTTGACTTAGATTTTTGTTTCTGCAGTAGAGTGAGGGCAGAGTACAGTATCATATAGTGTGTTTGCTATACTTTTCAAGCACATGCACTGGGTTAGGGTATTAACATCTTTTCACACCCTGTGAAGAGGAGCAGCTGTTGGGTCAGGATGCCAGGGTATGCATTTTGCCTTTGGGTTTTCATTTTACATTGTGTGTACTGTATATATGTATGAGTGTCTTGTTTCTGACCTCTATCACGTTTTCCACAATGGATGTGGGATCTGTAGATGAGCTGTAGTTCCAGCCATTTCACATGTAAAACGATTCCCAGCCCAGCAAGCACCAGCAAAGATACAATGGGATACCCAACCAATGAGGGCCATTTTACTGAAAACAAGTCCAAAATATATTTATTAGATTGTAGCTGTTATGTCTTAAACGTGCCAGTAATTGACTCGGGTGCAGTGAAAAGAAAAGGTGTAAACAAAATTGACATTTTATTACATTATAAAGTCAATATGACAGACATGTAAGCAAAAAGTTGTATTATCCAGGACAGACAAAGCAGCATTAGCATTCATTTGTAGCAGTGGCTGTGCCAGCCTGATGAATGTTATTCCAATAGTGACTCTCCATTTAACTTTGCCTCCACCTCCACCACTTCTTCACTAGCTAGCTGCTAACGTTGCCTGTATGCCATGTGGTGATGGCTAGGTAGAGTACTGTAGATGTATCTGAGCTTTTTGCTAACAGAGCTGAGAATGAACTGGCCAGTAACATTATGTTACAAAACCAAAACATTTAGCTGGACACTAAAATGCAGTGTAGAGCTGCAAAGAGCTGCAGGGTGTAGTGATAAACCAATGATTAAATTAAACATTGTCATTTAATCCCCTATAAATATAAAATATTTTTTAGTACAACTTTAAATGTTGACTACACATAATGAAACCAAATGAATCATTCTCACTTTTGATATGAGTCATTGGAAAGGGTCACCACTCACTTCAGTGGATGGTTGATATAATTTTTGACCTTATTGGATGGAACTTTTTCAGTTTGAGCAATGATGCTAAAATTTTTCCATAGGGGTTCTGGCAGCCTGCAAGATCACAGCGCTGTTTTGGTTGCATTGTTACAGCTTGCCTCAGTCAGTGGTGGAAAGTAACTAAGCACATTTACTCTACTTAAGTCCAGTTTTGACATATCTATACAGTATTTTACTTGAGTAATTTCATTTTCTGCTTCTTCATACTTTGATTGCACTACATTTTATAAGCAAATACATTTAGTTACTTTTCAGAATCAAATGAACTATACAATACAGTTATCTGACTTTATTGATCCCTGGTGGGAAATTCACAGAATACCCAACAGTACTTCAATTTATAAACATAAAAGGTAAAATGAGCCCCACGTTTTACCAGCTGCAGCGTTATTGTGATGTACACAATAATGTGTCGATAACTGTAATCCAATAATTTAACATATTAATGTGAAATGTACTATTCTGCATAATGAGTACTTTTACTTTTAATATACTTTAAATATATTCTGATATCAATACTTTTGCACTTCTACTTAAGTGAGATTTTGAATGCAGGACCTTTACTTGTAACAGAGTATTATTTTGGTGTTATATTGTTACTTTTACTTAAGCAAAACATTTGAGTACTTCTCCATAACTGGCCTCAGTTGCTCAACAACAGCAGTACTTGTACTCCTGTGGTGTATATCTGCCCTTTCAGGTGGTTAACACACCTGGTTCAAAACCTGGAGAGACTTTCCTCTTGATTTTATTAGATAGTTCACAGAGTTATCATTCAATTGTGATGTTTCATATAGAGTTATTTGAACTGTAATGTAACAATGTTATGATCACATTTAGCAGGAAAAAAAGTATGGCAGTGACAGAAAAATAATAATAATAGTACCCTTAATTTTCTTCTTGAGCTTGATGGTAACTGCGCTGTTTCCAACAGTATTACTGGCGATGCAAGTATATGTGTGGTTCAAGTGTTGTGATGTCACCTCTTTTATGATGGCACTCTGTATGACCTCGGTTTCTTCAAGTATCAGTGTTTTCTGTCTGAATCAGAGAATGAGTTTCAGCTGTTTTGCATCCTAATGAAAACTTATCATACAAGCCCATCTGAATCGCAACTGGCACTGCATAATGAAAGCCTTTTACTTTCTGGCAATGGCAAACATCAGCGACTCACTGTGGCTTCTCCATGTGGAGTCGAGTCATGTTCTCCATGTTGCCACCATAGTTCATGTACCACCGCACCACTGCTGAAACATTTATCTCAAAAGGAAAATACACCTTACACATCAGCGTGTGAGACTGACCTAGAATGAGTGCAAAATATGACCATTAAAATCTAACCCTTAATGTCTATTAACAGTCATAACAAATGTTTTCAAAACAGTTTGGAAGATGCATGAACAAGTCACTAAAAGATGACTTCATGTACATCATGTCTTTATCAGAGCTGTTTCAGATACAGAAGTTTAAATTACAGCAACGTTTTGTGCATTAATAACCAACAAGTCATCATTAGAATGCTGTTTGATAGTGAAAAGCACCCTAGAGCCAAATCACTCAATACATACAGTATTGTAACAAAAATAAAACTTACTATACAATAAGTGATTAACAACAAGAACCCTAATCTTTTTTGATAGTTATTAAATTGGTTATAACAACAACAGTGCTGACTTTTGGGTGACAGCTATTTGGAATTCACCATTCATCAGACTTGAAACTGTAGATTCCAACTAATTATACCATAGCACATCTGAATAGACTTACCGAGCTCCACCTCCTCTGCCATGTTGCTTTCAGGGACCACAATTCTGGGACGGTAGCTTGGTTTGTAATGTGCTATTTGGACATGGGAAATTACCTCATTATGGACTATCAACTTGTGCTAGCATGTACACCATGACAATGCATGCAGATGTTTTACAGGTACCAAGTGACTAGGGTATCTTTAAGTTGAAAATACTTTCTAAGGTCTCCTTGCACACACAGATACACACACACACACACACACACACACACACACAGAGCACTTACGTATGACTCTGATATTAACAGCTCTCCTGAAAGTCCACATGATTCCTTGCTCAATTATTTTTCTGTCACAGAAATATACACCAGTATCAGGTTCACCAACTTGGCAGAGATGCAACAGCCCGTTCTGTTCACAGGAGGCCCGACGCTGCTCAGACACAACTCTGTTACCCTGTAACAAAGCACTTCTCTGAAATTTTGCTGTGATTTAGATATTTCTGTTATGAAATGAATAATCCTGTTTGTGTGTGTAGTTCACCTTGTACCATCTGACATCTGTGTTGTCACTGCAGTTGCGACCCGGACAGGGAATCTCCCCACCTGCGCCATTGACCAGCATTCCCCAGCTCTCATCAGGATGAAAACATCCCAGACGTTCTTTCTGTACCACCTGCAGATAGAAGAACAACTTGCTGCCCCTGGGCAGCAGAAACCCAAACATCTGAGCATTTACTCAGTCACGCGTGGTCTACACACACAAATATTATAATTTACCGTTTAGTATACAGAAAACATTTTTTAAAATTGTTACTAATGACTTTAGGCAATGTATATTAGCCATGAACAGAGTTTTTAAATGTTTGTTAAATAAATGTCTTTTGGGGTTGGCTGGGAGTGTTTTTAATGCAATTTATCATTATTAATTATTTGTTAACATTTAAAATGGGAGGTTTAATAAAATTTGTGTTTGTAAAGTTACGCTAAAAGCTCAGCTATAGCAAGAAACTTGACCGGGCTAAGTTAGTCAAAATACACAGTTCAATTCAGTTCTATTCAATTTTATTTGTATAACACCTAATCACAACAAAAGTCATCTCAGGACACTTTGCAAAATAAGGTCTAGCGCTTACTATCATTATTATTATTATAGAGGAAAAACCCAACAAACCCACTTTGAGTAAGCACTTGGCAACAGCGGGGAGGTAAAACCCCTTTATACACAGAAGAAACCTCATAAGGTCTAGCGCTTACTATCATTATTATTATTATAGAGGAAAAACCCAACAAACCCACTTTGAGTAAGCACTTGGCAACAGCGGGGAGGTAAAACCCCTTTATACACAGAAGAAACCTCCGACAGACCCCGGCTCTTGGGGACTATTAGTGAACGTAACAGTTTCAAGGTACAAATGGGCCTGTAAGTGTTATTTTAAAGCAAATAAAAAATATGAAAATACTGTAAACTTATATTTTAAAAAAGGAAAAGATTCACTCCATTGTTTTAAATATAAATAAAGCACTGAATAGAGCAGAGGTATATTTTAAAAAAGGAAAAGATTCACGCCATTGTTTTAAATATAAATAAAGCACTGAATAGAGCAGAGGTAATGCTAAGAATAAGAAACATGATTATTTACCCTGATGGGTCTGTGTAAGTCCCAGAATGTTTTATTTCAGCTGAGAACACTTTGTCACAGTCAAAGGATGGGCCTTCAGTTCCTCCTTCACCTTCTGCAGTCCTGGACCATGCCACCTTCATGTGCCCCTTCATAGATTTTATGCATGGCATCATAAACATTTCCCCCTCCACAGCTCTGTAGTGCAGATGTGTAGTATTCTCCTGGAGACCTGAGTTTTACAGTTAGTGCAGTCATATTGTATTTATATAGTCTGAAAAAAAGGAAATATCTTTAATAACTGTGTGTATGTTTCCTAAACACAATCCAGTTTTTCAGCTGTAATACTACAGCTGAAAGGCAGTTTGTGTTTAAAATAAATACCTGTTCTTTTCTTTTGCTTGTTTCCCACGCAGCATCCCTCCAAGAAAATGGGTAATACAAAAAAAATCAGGAAGTATCCAGTTTGCATCTTGTTTATCTAAATCTGTAAAAATCATTTGCTGATTTCAGTCTTCTTTACATTTAAACATTTTTTTCCTCATCTTTACTCATGCACAGCCAGATCTAGAGTTTTTGGTATTTCATCCATATAATCGGAAATGTTTGCTACACTTTTCTTGTGCGATAACTCTAGCAATACAACATTCTCATAGGACATATAGATGTCGTAGTAGATGTTAACATAATTTCCTGTCAGTTTGAGTTTCACTAGAAACTGCTCAAATTCTATGTGTTCCTGTTAGTTGTTAGCCACTTCCTATGTGAAAAACAGAAGAGCATTTTGTAGAGGTGTTGTGGCATAATTAACTATCCTGTGAAAGGAAACAGTAAACAAAATCTCTGTCATGCTTTGAAGCAGAAAAATACAAAATTCTACATTGACAACAGGAGACATACTATAGTTAAAATAGTACCTTAAAGATTCCCAAGGCAAATTTGAAAGGAATGTTTTTAATACAAAAAAAAAATCAGCTGAATATATAATACATAATGAATTAGGAAGATCCAGTCATACCACTGAAATATATAATTTTTAATTCATGACCCATTAAGAAATGCAATTATAATGAGAATGCACTACGTGGACCATTCTGATTGTGTTTGTATTAACAGTGTACAGGCAGAAGGGATAATGAAAGGGCTAATTTAATAACAAATAGCTATTTTACATTACTTTTATAAACCATTACTGGTCTTTCCCACTGACAGGAAAAGTTGCTCGTGCCAGCTGTCATACTTGAAAAAAGAAGCATATTGGGTAAGACAAGAATATAAGCTGTTAAGTAGAAAAATTAAAACACCAGTTAAATATTTAACAATCAGTTAAGCTCAGTATGAATTCTTCATTAATACAGAATATATTCTGCTGATCATCATTTTCAGTGTACCAGTAAAATTCTTTGTCTAAAATGTACTTTTTATATATGATGTATGTAGAATACATAAAATAAATCTACTGACTGTTAATTCTGACTTGGATAAATATTTTATCAGGAGGTAACGTCCTGGATTTTCTGAGGTAAAAGCCTCAATTTTTCTTCACACTGTGGAGCAGGTAGGTAATAGCATAGCTTCTTGAAGAAGGAGGAGGAGGGCTGCGTGGAGCTGAGGCCCTTCCAGGTGACACAATCTCCAGCCTTGCTCAGGAGTTGTAGGGCCTCTGGTAATGACCCTGATGTTGACACTTTCATTCTTTCAGTTCTGATGAAAATCAAGCGAGTCTGTCGCTCTACGAGGGCTGCATGGATGGCAGTCAGAAGACCAGACCCCGGACCGGAATCTGGAGAGCTGGGAACCACAAGCACCGTCCGGCTCTGCTCTATGCAGTCTAACACTGCTTCTGCTTCAGCTGTAACCAACCAGAGCTCTGATTACTCATTTATAAATTAATATTTTTTGGCAGTTTTCTTTAAAGTACTTGTTAAACTCATACCTTTCCCTGGTAAGACGTCACGATCATAAAGACAAAGACTGTAACCGTACAACTCTTCCAAAACACTCTCCAGGTGTTTTCTGTCACAGTCATTTAGTCCCGCATCTGTATCGCTCTTATAATACAGCAAAAAGGCATCGTAGCGTTTTCCATCTATGCAAATAACAACAAACAGCAACAGCTGTGTCACTGCTGTCACATTATCTGCACTCTCCCCCCAAATGTGTTCATCTTAATCTTACATTATTAGCTGAATCAAACAAAGAGCCAAAGAAAGAAACAGGTCTCCCACCTGCGGAGCTTCTCTGGCAGCCAAGAGTGTCTCTCAGGAACAGAGTGATCTCAATTTTAAACTTCACATAGAAAACTAGTGTCACAGTCATGACCACCACGATGCTGATGATGCCAACAGCCAGTGACATGTAAGAAGGGCGAGCTGTAGAGTGAATAAACTTAACAGTCATTTAAACACTTACTGATTGTAGTAAAATGACAGATCACTTGAATGTGTGGGTGAAATATGTCAAAATTATGAGAGAATGAATTATTTGATCATCTTTTTCAGCATATTACATTTTTTCACTCAAAGATGAATTCATTATTCAAAAATAATAAACTGATTATTGTTGAGAACATTAAAAAATACAACAAGGCATACCTCTCTGAGCCAGAGTGATGGTAACAAAGCTTGGGCCTTGTGAAATAGATTCCAGTTTGCAGGTGTAATTTTTTAATAGATCCTCTTCTAACACTATTTTGAAAACCAGAGATGCTGTCATCTTTGTTTCCTCAGTATGTTTGTTCCTGGGAATGAAATAAATTAATGGAGGAAAATTAAGAAAAACACACTATTTTATGCGTGCGTTCAGTGGCAAGAAAAAGTATGTGAACCTCTGGAATTTCATGGTTTTTGGCATTAGTTTGTCATAAAATGTGATCTGATCTTCATCTAAGTCAACTGTACTGACAAATATAATATGCCTAAAATAATTTTAAAAAAATTCGAATCTTTCATGTCTTTACTGAAAACAACCATAAAAACCTCAGTACTAGTGGAAAAAGTATGTGAACCCTTGTGTTCATGACCTCAAAAAAGCTAATTGGAGTCAGGTGTTAGCATACCTGGAGTCTTAAAAAAAATGAGTTTGGAGGTGTGGCTACTTTGACTGATTAAAAACCACTCGAACCTTTTGAATTTGCTCTGCACAAAAAAAAGTGCTTATGTGAGCCATGCCCCGACAAAAACAGCTTTCAGAGGATCTATGATCAAGAATTGTTGATTTACATACAACTCGGTAGAAGTTGGGTGATGCAACAGGACAATGACCCAAAACACTGGAGCAAGTCCACAACCAAATGGCTTCAGAAAAACAAAATCCGCCTTTTGGAGTGGCCAAGTCAGAGCCCAGAGCTCAACCCAATAGATGCTATTGAATGGCTTGAAGAGAGCCATACACATGAGACATCCAAAGAATATGACGGATCTAAAACTGTTCTACCAGGAAGAATGGGCTAAAATTCCTCCTGAACGATGTGCAGGTCTGATCAACAGCTACAGGAAGCACCTGGTTGAGGCTGTTACTGGTGTCAACCAGTTATTAATTCCAGGGGTTCACTTACTTTTTCCACTACCATTTTGAATGTTGAATAAGTGTGTTCAATAAAGACATGAAAGATCAGAATTTTTTTTGTTATTTTAGGCACATTATATTTGTCAGTACTCTTGACTTAGATGACGATCTGATCACATCTTATGACAAATTAATGCAAAAGGTTCACATACTTTTTCTTGCCACTGTGGCCAACCTTTGTGGTGTGTGTGTGTGGGTGTGTGTGTGGTCTTTACCGCGTGAAATTGTAGAAAAATAGAAAGCTGCTGTTATTTTCAACAAATGATCCCTCACTTAGCCAGAAAATCTCATCAAAGTCCGAATATAAAACAGCCTTACAATCTATCACCACTGTTGAACCTAGAAAAAGCAGTATACACAACATTTTAAAGTAGTCATTTCCAAAGATAGTGTTTGCGTGTAACCAAGTGTGTGTACTCATGACACAAGATTGAAACTCACCCAAATCTACATCAAATACATCACTGTCATGTGGTGAAGTGATTACTGCGGTTCTTTCAGGTTCTGTGCAAAAAAAGAAGAAAACACTTTTTTTTCTGTTTTTTTTTTTAAATATAGCAACTTCTATAAAATGTTGAAAAAGCTTTTTTGTACCCTTTTGCTTGACATCAAGTTCCACTGTAAAGGTCATGTTATACATTTGACCGCGATACAGGTAAGATCTGGTGCAGGTGTAGACACCATGGTCCGTCATTTCCACACTTGAGAAGTAACTGGATTTTGGCAGTGATTCACCCTCCTACAAGATGGAAAATTAATCATGAAAGGAATGAAAACCCCATTTCATTCCCAAATGTACAATGAACATTTCAACATTACAAATTTGTTCAAAAGAAATAATGAATGATATATGGTGGAGATTCTTATTTAACAGTCAAATCACTCAGAGCCTGCTGTGTAAAATTACCTTGTGCCATATAAAGCCATTGTTGGTAATATTCAGGATATTTCCAGGCGGGATATTTACATCAGGGCAATGCATTGTGCAGGACTCATGTGTGTAACATGTCACAGAGTACATGTCCCCCTCGTCAAACTCTCTGGACTGTGTCATTTCCACACTTGAGAAGTATTTGACTATTTGTGAGATGGAAGGTTGAATTTTTAGTTATGAAGTCAAATAAAACCAGCCATAAAAACAAAGTCCAATTCCCCAAAAATCTATAGTGTGCTTTGAAAAAAGTAAATCCTGATGTCTTTGTAGCTTTATGGCCTATTTATAGAACCAAATCTCTTTCACCATGTGCCAAACAGGGGTAATGCTGATACTGATAACATTTATAGTAGAGATATTTGTGTCAGGGCAATTCAATATGCAAGACTCTCTTCATACTCTCATGAATGGAGATTCTTATTCAACAGTCAAATCACTCAGAATCTGCTGTGTAAAATTACCTTGTGCCATATAAAGCCATTGTTTGTAATATTCAGGATATTTGCAGCTGGGATATTTACATCAGGGCAATGCATTTTGCAGGACTCATTTGTGTAACATGTCACAGGATGCTTGGTCCTCTTGTCATACTCTCTGGACTGCGCTGTGTAGACTGTCAGCCTGAACCAGAACTGGCTGCTAGCATTCCTGTCGCCATCAAAGAAAACATTTTATATACAGTAGATACGAAAGTTTCGGTTTACATTTGAATTATAACCGCTCACTTTGAATGTGAGCCAATGTCATTTGGAAAACACACACACACACACACACACACACACACACACACACACACACACACACACACACACACACACTGAAATAGGACAGCTTTATTAACCCATCAGGATGTGTTTGGTCTTAAAATACAAACTTCAAATGTGGCATCCCGACATGGGATGTGGTTATTGTCTGACATTACTAGCTTGCCATGTATAAAGTCATTCAGTGCTGTAATCTTACAAATAAAAATAGAAAAAGTTTATATGCTGTAAACCCTGTGCATCCACAAATTCACCTTTCTCCTCCATGCATTTCAATGTGTCCTTCTGCATGTCAGTGAGCCCTAGAGTATCATAAATAGCAGCGACATGGTTTTTGAAAAGACACAATGCTGCTCTTTTAACTTTATTGTACCAGACAGAACAGATATCTAGTGCAAATTTCTCCTGCATGACAAGGAAACATGTAGCATATATTCTCTCTGTATTATATTGTGTTCTTGTTGTATTTTTATTTGCTTCCTAAACTTGCTGCTTTAAAGTGCCTTAGATTTGTGAATTTACTGCCTATTTAGATTTGTGTTATTACTCATCTACTTTATATTTCACTTGTATTATGTGGTATTCATGTGGACAGCAAAGTAAGAATTTCATTGTACAGGGAAACACATTTCCTAACTGTGCATACGACAAACACTTTGACCTTGACCTTTGACCTTGAACTTAATTTTAAGATATTTGGATATAAAACAACTTCAGGCTTGTTGTCTGACTGACTAGAGTTTACCTCAGAGAACATAAGTAATTCCCCTGATGGTTTACAGTTGCACTGAGAATCACCAGGCTCCTCTCATGAACCAGCACACCCATCTGCCTCTGATCAGCTGATGACATGTTGTTGGTCAGAGCTATCTCCTGGCTGGGGTAAGGGCACTGCAGCACCACCATGTCTCCTGCCTTGACAAATTTCTCTTCAGATCTCAGGGCATACACACCTGCAAAAGAATATCACAAATTTTACTTGGTTTCAATGTGTAAACCTTACACGAACAGGCTTGTGAGCCTCTAAAAATATTTTAAAACCGTACTAAGGGAACACCAACGTCCTCAGTGTTTGAGTGCTTGCACACACTGACTGGACTATATTGCTGTCAATCTACATACAGTATCAATAGTCCTAGTCCTCTGACTAGGTAACAGTTTTCACCTGCACTTATTTGATATGTGGCAGTTTTTTCCTGTTACTTTCACCATTCCACAAATCAAAGTCAAATAATGTATCAAATAAGTCTTCATTTTCAAATAGCCCTGATTAATTTGAAACATATTCATCTTCAACACTTTTGATAGTTAATAAGAAACATGGGCTCCAAAGATGCACATGACTGGAAGTAAGATTTTTTTGTTTTGTTGTTGTTTTGTTTAGTTTTTTTGCCTGAGACTAAAATGATTTTAATTTAGTAATTCAATGAAATGTAAATGTATGATTTAGTGCTGTCAACACGTCTGAGAATTCCTTCAATTTGGGGGTTTAACATTTATGCTGACACTAGTAATTGTACCTTTTACTTAGTCATGTGTGCATGATTATGACTGACTAATAATAATAGTAATAGATTCATATAATGATTGTTTCTCATAGGAAACGAAAACAGTAAGCCTGAAACTAAAAAGAAGCATGTTAAAAACAATTTAAAAGACACAGGTATAGCCAGTGAGAACATTTAGGAACTGGAATGAAACAGTCTGTCCTCTTGGCTCGGGTTAAGATTTCTGCAGCAGTGTTTTAACCTGCTGTAAATAACAGTGTTCCCAGAAAGATTCAAAAACAATAACCCAGCCAAAGCATATATGAGTTTCTTGCTGTCAGCAAAGGATGTGACTATTATGTGAGGACAGTTCTTAACCACATCCTAGTTTCTTGGAGCTTATCAGTCTTGTGATTTTGTGTGAAGGAAGATGGGTCAGTTTTGTCTAAGTCAGTACATGTCAGTGTATTAAACAGAAAGAAATGTGCCAAAGTATTTCAAATGTTAGTATACATTCAATATTTGCATGCGCACTTTCTAAAATTATTACAAGGAAAGAAGCAATGTTGTGCTGTTATAATTTGTGGCAGCCAGGACCACTGGGGAAATAAATCAGATTATCTTTCAGTGATTTGTCCTGTGCCATGTTTCATTTTAAAGTAATGGACTGTTGTGGAAAGTAGGCTACATTTTCTACACGTTTGTGTCAAGTACAATTTTGAGGTGCTTGTAGTATACTTGAGTATTTTCATTTTATCCTACTTTGTACACTTGTTATACTACAGTTCAGAGGTGAATATTGTACTGACTCCAAATATGTTTGATAACCTTTGTTACTTTGCATTTTTAGGTTACCAATACAGAATATAATCACTATGGTGTATTATCATAAGACCTCACTGATCGTCAGGGGGGAATTCACAAGCTACCCACCAACATACAAAGGAAATAAATTTTGCTCCACCTTTATCAACGGCAATATAAAAGTGATGTGAACTTTAATGAATAATTCTAATCTAATATTATATAACTTGCATTACTTTAAAACTGGTCATTCCGCATAATGAGTAGTTACTTTCATATTTTTGGCACATTATATATTCTGAAACTTTAAAAGATATGTGGCTCTTGTAATGCATAATGCTGTAGTATACATTTTATAGCTGACTGTATATTTCATTGTATTTTTTTGTTCTTGTATATGCATGGTGTGTGTTCATGTCTCCTTTGAATTGCATTGGCGTTTTTTGCTTCCTTCTTTTTCTTCCTCAGTTTTTTCTTTTTGGTGACAGAATCCAATCAAACCAAACAATTCTCACCCTTTGACAGCATTAAGAACAGCCTCTTACCTGATGATAACCTAAGGAGGAAAAGCAGGAGGACAAGTGCTT
>NW_018127884.1:363111-363710 GCF_001952655.1 Monopterus albus | reverse complement strand
CAGTTTCGTTAAGGTTGTTCCTGCATCTATTTACATACTTGTGGCTTATTTTTAAATAACCCACTTTCAAGACAACAAGAAAACGAAAGTGGAACGAATAAAACACCTCTTGTAGAGGTCTCGTGTCATCCACAGTTACGATGAACCCCTGGAAACTGACAGGAAAATCCGCAACACACCATGGGCATGTTCACGTCAGTTTAACCGATTTAGGCTCCACAAGCATGACTTTGAGTAATTTGCTCCTTGTGATGGGACAAATAATTTCCATTCCATTCAGTGCAACTCAGTGCTTTATCTATGCAGATGTGAAAGAAGTTCTGAACAGCCCACATTTAACTCTAATCCTACCACAATTTAAAGAAAAACTTTCCAAATAAAGGTTCTGCATTTGTGAGGCGAGTTCGTTTTATATTGAAAAGAGAAGACTAATAAGAGGATATATATTTCTCAGTGTGAAATTTATTATGCATTAACATATCAAAATTAGCATGTGCACATGGAGCCTCATTGTTTAGGATAAACAGGAAAGACTGACTTCAACTTAGTGGTATACAATATTTGTATGAAAAGGTACTACTATCTAATTGGTCCAAAAC
>NW_018127884.1:351657-362974 GCF_001952655.1 Monopterus albus | reverse complement strand
CTTACCGTACCAAGACTCCTTTGGGTCCACCAGTCCAGAGGAACGATACGTAACTATGAGCTCCCTTAGCTTCAGCCATAAATCTAATGAAATTCAGTAATTTAGTGGACAAGACTTATGATGTTGCATTAGTGTTTCAGTGACTCACACAGCAAATATTTGACCAGTGTTTCAGTGAACACATAGGGTGATATTCATAACTATATAAACATAACAGTCACATATAAGTATGTAAACTTATGTGTGTTATAAAATAAAACCATTCTTAAGTGCATAAAATAAAAATCACCCCAACACATTCAGAATCTTACTCTGATGATAGTACATGGACTTGCAAAATATACTTAAATACAAAAAGTACTCATTATGCAGCATGGCTCTATTCAGTGTGTCATTAATACAATGTAAGCAAAATTTTAACGTAAAACAAATTTCAACAGCATAGTTAAATATAAAGTGGTCATATATTAATATAACAAATTTAAAACAGCTGTAAAATAGAGTATTAATGCAATATTTTCTTCAGAAATATACTGAACTAGAAGTATAAATCACAAAATAGAAATTCTCAATAGCTCCAATAATTAAATACAGTACTTGAGTAAATGTACTTTGTTACATCCACCACTGCATTTATGTCGGCCTTTATATCGTTCTCAGCAACACAATGTGCAGCTGAACTTTACAGCTGTGTCACAAGTGATTAGTTACTTAATGAGAAGCTGCTGAGTGCAAATGGAGAAAAGTAACCTTCAGATTCTGTGAGATCTTTAAAAGAAACTTCAGACAAGCCGCTAGCTACATTAATAGGAGGTCGGTCAAAGCACTTTGACCTGCCTTTGTGTATGAAATGTGCAATAACATCTCTGCTACAAAAAAAAAAACATTTATAATTTCAAACTTTCCTATCTTTTTTCTTTTTTCTTGGAGAGTTCCTGAACAGTTGTAATTTCTTCATGATTATAAAAGTCATTCAGACTCAACAAGAAAAAAGGCTCTTTGACTGAAGAACTACTGACATATATTATCAGGAGAAGGGTTAACAAGGGATCAGAAATAGACTACAACATTTAAAAGGTATGACAAGCTAAAACCACCCTTTTAAAGTATAGTCCTGTGATATAGTGTAGCACTGCACTTCCCTAAAGTCCATCTCCCCTCACAGGAGACAGAAATAGCTCCAGTCCTCTTAATTGATGACATCAGCAGGAGTATTTTCAGAGACTTGACTAAGCCCCTCCAAAGTCCATCATCATAAAAAAGGAAAATGTTCACATCTGTGGCTATCGATACATTTTCGAACATTTTGATTAAAAATTACTTAACCAAATAATCGGTCATCAAAATTGGTATACTGATTAATCAACTAAGCATTTCAGCTTTAGCAGTGGGTTTCTATATTTGTCTGGGGAAATTATGTACAGTGGAGCCCAACAGGGGCCCAGCAACAAACCTCCCATAAGGCCCTGGGGCCATGTCAGCTGGCCTGAATAAATCAAGTGTAGAAGTGGCCTCAATATGTGCTACTTTCATTAACCTTCACTTGTGCCACTAGGTGGAGGAAAAACATCAGAAAAGCTCACATACCATCAGGTCCCCTGAATATTAGGTTTGGTATCTCGAGGGGGACCTACACACTCTCAGGTAGGTTTCAATGCTGTGGATGATTGTGTGATGGATTTTAACAGTAATCATCTTGGGTAGCTGACTAAGGTATTTGCCTAATTTTTGATTCATGCTGTGGGGCAGGCAGGTAATAACGTAACAGCTGGAGGAAGGAGGAGGAGGGCAGCATGGAGGCGGTGCCCTTCCAGGTGACACAGTCTCCAGTCTCACTAAGAAGTTGCAGGGCCTCTGGTAATGAACCTGATGACGACACTTCCATTGTGTCAGTTTTGATGAAAACCAGTCGAGTCTGCTGCTCCACAAGGACTGTGTGGATGTCATTTAGCACGTCAGCCCCTTGACCAGAATCTGGAGAGCTGGGAACAAGAACCACCACCCTGCTCTGCTTTACGCAGTTTAACACTGCTTCTGCTTCAGCTGAAACCAGGTTACACATCATTTCATTAATATTCCATTCAAACTATGCAAGGAATGAATTATATTAATATCTATGTCAATTTAACATCAATTTTTACCATACCTTTCCCTGGTAAGATGTCACGATTGTAGAGACAGAGATGGTAACCAAACTTCTCTTCCAAAATACTCTCCAGCCATTTTGTGTTATCTTCATTTAGCCCTGTCACTGCGTCACTCTTATAACACATCAAATAGGCATCGTAGTGCTTTCCATCTAATCAAACAACAACCACAGCCTTGTCACTGCTGAAGCCCTACAGTTCACAGCACAAAGTGCATGGAAAAATATGAACTTGTGATACAAAAGTTAATTGAAACAAATGGCCAAAAATGCAAGTCTCACCTGAGGTGCTCCTATAACAGCCTAGAGTGTCCCTTAGGAAAAGAATGATGTCGATTTTAAATTTCACATACACTACTACTGTTACAATGATCACTACCAGGATGCCCACAATGCTGAGAGCCAAATTGGGAGATTTTCTAATTATTAAATAAACTCGCTAGAAGTAGCAGACTTTAGATTTTACCATATTAAAGCCAAAGCTCTGTATGTGTCTCTCTTACATACGTTTTTGGGCCAGGGTGATGGTGACGAAGCTTGAAAGCTCAGATACAGACTCCAGTTTACAGGTGTAACGTTTAAATAGATCCTCCTCTGACACTTTTACGAAGACCAGGGTTGCTGTCATCCATATTTCATCAATATTTGTTTCCCTAAAAGGGAAGTGGAGAACAGGGGATATCTAGAAGCCCAGCTGTTAGCTGTCATATGTGTACACTTTCGTGGCTACATATACTGTTTCCATAGTTCGCTGTGAGATCTGGTATATGGGGGCTGTGCTTACCGTGTATAATTGTAGAAAACTGATAAGTTGTTGTTGGTTTCCACAAATGATTCCTCACTTAACCAGAACACCTCATCGAAGTCTGAGTACAAAACAGCCTTACAATCAATCACCACTGTTGAGCCTTAAAAAAAAAGAGCAAAGGTTAGACAAACTGCAGTTATTTTCATTTTAAAGCTACAGCCAAGTGTGGTGTGTGTACAGTATCTACAAAGTGACACAAACTCACCTAAATCTACATCAAATACACCATCACGCGGTGAAAGTATCACTGATTGCCCATATTTTCCTGTGCAACAACAAGCAAAAACATGTAACACTTCAAAAACAAAGTCTATGAAGATAATTGTGTCAGTGACTTTTTTTACTCTTGTGCTTGACATCAAGTTCCACTGTAAAGGTCATGTTATACATTTGACCGCGATACAGGTAAGATCTGGTGCAGGTGTAGACACCATGGTCCGTCATTTCCACACTTGAGAAGTAACTGGATTTTGGCAGTGATTCACCCTCCTACAAGATGGAAAATTAATCATGAAAGGAATGAAAACCCCATTTCATTCCCAAATGTACAATGAACATTTCAACATTACAAATTTGTTCAAAAGAAATAATGAATGATATATGGTGGAGATTCTTATTTAACAGTCAAATCACTCAGAGCCTGCTGTGTAAAATTACCTTGTGCCATATAAAGCCATTGTTGGTAATATTCAGGATATTTCCAGGCGGGATATTTACATCAGGGCAATGCATTGTGCAGGACTCATGTGTGTAACATGTCACAGAGTACATGTCCCCCTCGTCAAACTCTCTGGACTGTGTCATTTCCACACTTGAGAAGTATTTGACTATTTGTGAGATGGAAGGTTGAATTTTTAGTTATGAAGTCAAATAAAACCAGCCATAAAAACAAAGTCCAATTCCCCAAAAATCTATAGTGTGCTTTGAAAAAAGTAAATCCTGATGTCTTTGTAGCTTTATGGCCTATTTATAGAACCAAATCTCTTTCACCATGTGCCAAACAGGGGTAATGCTGATACTGATAACATTTATAGTAGAGATATTTGTGTCAGGGCAATTCAATATGCAAGACTCTCTTCATACTCTCATGAATGGAGATTCTTATTCAACAGTCAAATCACTCAGAATCTGCTGTGTAAAATTACCTTGTGCCATATAAAGCCATTGTTTGTAATATTCAGGATATTTGCAGCTGGGATATTTACATCAGGGCAATGCATTTTGCAGGACTCATTTGTGTAACATGTCACAGGATGCTTGGTCCTCTTGTCATACTCTCTGGACTGCGCTGTGTAGACTGTCAGCCTGAACCAGAACGGTCTGCTGTCATTCCTGTTGCCATCAAAGAAAACATTTTTATATAGATATGAAGGTTAAAAAGAAAATTTAAGGAAAAAAATTGAAGACTTCCATGTAGATCTGAACTAGGGGGCAAAGGTTCTAAAAGTCAAAGCATGGCCTTTATGGACATTTAGGGACTTTCCTTTTGGCCAGTGTTCTATTTGTTCATCCAGATAATTTTGGTATGATTGAGCAAGATGTGGAAATGTTCTGTTACCACAAAACTATTTTCAGGGGAATTTGGTTCATTGCTGTTACAGTAAGCCCTTGTGCTAACAAATGACATAAAAATCATCATGATGGAGAGATACAATTCTGGATAAGAGCCATTTTGACCATACTAGTAGCATTACTGGAAAATACTGTAAACCCCAAACCACTACTTTAGGCCACAGTCATGGATTGCTGTTAAAGTTTGTGCTGAAATTTCACGATACCCCCCTCAGCATAACAATAACCGGTGCGAATGTTTCTTCTATTGCCATCATCAGGGTGCATTTTTAATTTGTCCATACTTTGATTTACAAATGACAAAATGTCTGAAAAAACTAATAACATTCCCATCAGCCTCAGCTGTACTTAGTTTAGTGCTAATTAGCAAATGTGACCATGCAAACTCTTAAACTAAGACAGTGAACACTGTTTTCACTAGGCTTCAGCACATTAGCATTTTATTTGGATATTAACATTTAGCTCAGTGCATTGCTGTAGTTACAAGTACAGCCTCACACAGCTGCTATCGTGGCTGCTGACTCATAGATTTGTTTGTCCTTCAATATATTTTGGTCACAAATGGTAAACAACAAGTGCAACAGCTCGGTGCTTGGATAAAAACTGTGGTAGTTTGACAACATTCCTGTTACTGCAGAATGACATTACACAGGACAACAATTAGCAGCAGACAAAATTTGCTTCTGGGGTATAAGTACTAATATTTTTTTACTGTATGTAGCATATAAAATCCAAAATGCTGTGTTTATCAAGATATTAATAATGAAAAGAGGTGATCACTGATCTTAGTATCTTGTAGCCAAAATAATTTCTATGAATACATTCTGTTTTCTGTAACTATTTATGGTGCATAAATTCTTCCTCAATATCAAACTCAGATACAGTTATTATAGGGATGTTTGGACTTTACCCCAGAGAGCACGAGTAGTTCCCCTGGTGGTTTACTGATGCGCTGAGAATCACAAGACTTCTCCCAAGAACGAACACACCCATTGGCACCTGCTCAACTGATGACACATCAGTGGTCATATACATCTCCTGTCTGGTGTAACTGGTCCAGACCAGTTTGGTTTCACCGTGATTATATCCTATGTGACGAGGGCACTCCAGCACCACCATCTCACCTGCCTTAACAATTATCTGTCTGGGTTTCTGGGGAGATGCACCTGTACAAGTGACCAAAAAAACAAAACAAAACATGAACATAATGATATTCCAAAAATATTTTGCTGTGTCAATGAAATGTAGCCAATTGATTTTGTAATCAAACTCTTACTGCTGTCGACCAATCACAGAAGTGCTTCTGAATGTATAAGATGTGTTGTCTATAGACATTTGTGACAATGTTTCTCATAATGGACACTCCTAGAGCTGTCAGGGTTGTTTACAGGACCCAAATGCAGACATGGGAAATGGAAATTACTGACTGGCACAGTAAGGCTTTAATTAGGACTAGTGAACGGTAAACTGAACAAATGTACGTTGAACCAAGTAGTACAAGAAGCAGATAAGGACAAAGCAGGAGGTGACGACTAGCGAACGAGGCAAAACAGGAACGACAGGTAGGGTATGGCGCAGACATAATGGGCGGTAATCAGTGGCAGTGTCAAGCTGGGGATTGTAAACAAGCAGCAGACAGGACATACCTTCAAAATAAGAGCCTGCAACAAGAAGCCAAACCAAAACCCTGACAAGATCTGACTACATCCCAATTTCTTGGTGACTACTGTCATATGAGTTTGACAACTTTACTACTGTACTTTGAACTTATATCAAAGTACGGAATATTGATAATACTGATAAAACCAGAACATTTTACTCTTGTAGTTGATCGACGTGCCACTAGTTTTAATTATTTTTCATAAGCTTAGACACTTCAGACCAGTGTACGGGACCCTACAAAGGGGTTTTTGTAACAGGCAAATCCAGACTAGTATTACTAGTAGTATCTCCCAGTCAGTTGTGTAGTAACTCATCATTATCTACCAGTCCTCTTGTTCTGGAGCTGCTCATTAACGATTCATTCATTAGCAGGTTGTTGTTCCGAACCACTGGTTTAATCTTTAACAAAGTCATTAATTACACGAATGTATCATGTTATTAATGTAAAAATATTAACCTAAAAAAGTAAAAGTAGCTTTAAAATAAAATACTAACTCGATGGAGTACAAGTACCTCAACACTGGAGTAAATTACGGTACTTTCCACACTGAATGTTTATTATTAGTCTGCTTCATGCACTGTACAGTAGGACTGTAGTTTTAATTACACATAGTAAATTAGATATAGGTCAGATAATGATTATTCACACTTTGAATTTGGAATATTAACACCACACAGATTCACCTGTTGACATGATTAAAGTGGTCATTCCCATACCTGACAATAATGTAAGGAGGAGAAGCAGGAGTACCAGAAGCATTTTCACCATCCTCACGACAACACCCCACATCCAGAAGAGTAATGTTTTCTCAGAAGCGCACCTCCAGCCTCTTGTGGTGTTGTGTCGAAATCTCTGCACTGTAGTTGAACACTAGGCCTCTTTATGTAAACTGAAACAGAAAGATGAGGTGGGACATAACCTTGACCAGTCTTGAAATCCCTCGCTAGATAAATAGTTATCACATGCTAGGTCTATGTTTATTCAACACTAGAAAGCACCTGACTAAAAGCCTAAATAATCTCACTGACATTAACATAAAGACACAAATATGCCTATCACATATTTGTGTTTCCTTTCATAACAGAAAAGTAGATTTAGGCTATAGAAATACATTCTCTAGCACACGGAGCTAGAAATTTGCTATTTTAATGGCCTATTTCATTTATGGTAGAGTTGGGATTTACCAGTGCGGCTCCTGGAAGCTGGTCGACGCATTTAAACGTTGCATGTGTCGCTGTAATTTATGGAGTGATCCAGTCCTGCAACTACGACGAAACGTAACGGGTCACATGAGTCATTGCGATTCGGACTATTTTAGGATTCTACAGAATTTATCATCAACAAACTTCTAATGACTTCCTCAGCCATTCCAACTACACGTGACAAAAGCTGAGTGTACTGATCTTCTGATGTTGTGGTCACTTTTGTTCTGCCTGACAATGATTTGGATGGCCAGCTGATGACAAAGCATTTTAGAGGATACATGCTTCATGGTTTGAAGCTGTGAAAGCCCCTACTTGCTAAGAATAATAATCTGACTTTTCACATTTTCATTCATGGTTCCCAATTATTTAGCTATAACAAGTGTAAAATGTACGCTGACTCACTTGAGCAATCCTTGTAGGCTACTACGCACCATTGCGCTCTGGCGCGGTGCGTCCGCTGCGGGCGCGCATCGCTAAGGGCAACCGCGGCATCCAGCTCGTCTTCAGCTCTGGTTGTTGCAGGCAAGAAGGGAGAGGACGGGATTTAGAGAAACTTTTTAAAGCTTCGTCCTGTGGAGTTTTTTATCCAGCTATCTAACAGAGATGACTGACATACTGCGGATGGTGTCAGAAGCGCACAGGCGGACTTTACCTACGCTCTCCCAGCTCTCAGAAAACGGTCGGACAAAAAGTTTTGCTTAATCAGTGACAGCATGGTATCTGACAAAGTGTCCATGTGGGCAATTCACGACGTATCCATATTACTAATAACCAAATTAATATTTTTCAGATATTGTCTCTATTTGGGCTGATGTATCCGCCTACATTGAACGTCAGATGACCCTACAGAAGGTTCGCCTATCTATCTATCTATCTATCTATCTATCTATCTATCTATCGATCTATCTATCTATCTATCTATCTATCTATTGATTTGTCTACTGTAATAGGGGGTGCACCTGGCAGGACTGGGAACCTTCACCTTCTCTCAGCAGAAGCTGGATATAGGACACAAGTTCATCATGATTCAAAGACCCATCTTCGTCCTGGCTGGGAAACTGGCCCAGTCTCTCGGCTTAAAGCAGGCCAGGCCACTGGCTGCAGGTGAGTTGTAAATGTTAAAATGTTTCAGCGTTTGAGATGATCTTTACTGATATATTATAGCGCTCAGTAGTACTTAAAGGAATAGTGCAGCATTTTGGGAAATACACTTTTGCTCTCTGATAACACTTTCATGAAAGTAAATATGAAGCTACAGGCAGCAGCTGGTTGGCTTAGGTTACCAGAAAAGCAGGAGACAGAGGGAAGGGGCATTATGTGCAAGACTCTTTTGTAATTGAAACCTTGTTGTCACCTTGAAGTTGCCAGGTAACCTTAGGATAAGGACTGGAAACACCACAGCACCTTGTTTGTTTATTTGTTTATTCAGTACAAAAACCTACATATAAAAGTGGCAAAGTGTCATGTACTGTATGTGCCAGACTGTTCTTGGTGAGGACCAGTTAGTTAGGAAGTGGCAGTATCAGTCAAAAGCAAATAAGCACATTTCCCAGCATATCAAAATTCTCCTTTAATTAGTCTGTGGAGCAATACTTTATGACTTAGGTGATTCAAGACAATAAGAACAGACCATATTATCCTGTAACTTTTCTATTATTTCATAGTAAACAATTGCACTGGATTTACTGGGTTTTGAGAATGTATTTTATTAACAACTCATTGTTTTTACATAGACATTAACACAGTAGTGGAAATTTCAAAAACAAAAGTGTGCTACCACACTTATAAAAAAGATAAATAAATCCTAAAAAAATGTAAATGGGAAAAGCATGATATGCTGGAGAATCACAGCTACATTGATTAAAAAATATATAGATGAGATTTGGATTTACTGTATCTTACAGTGCTGCACTGGATCAGAAATAATTCATTTTCAATTCCACTTCAATGTAATTCAGTTGAAATAATTTATTTATATAGCACTGTGCTGTACATGTCGTAAAATATATATATAAAAAATATGAACAATAAGGCAAGGACAGGCAACAGCAACAAACATAAAATCAGTAAAATAAGCATAACATCAATTTTAAAAAGCAAGACAGGACAGGATAAAATGAAAACATGTAGAGCAGGACATTTAATTCAATGGGGAAGGATGTTCAAAAACTTTGGTTCTGCCACAGCTAAGGCACAATCTCCCTAACCCACTAACAGTTAAAAGCAGTGGCCTAGTGGTAGAGTAGGGGCGGAGAAGCTCTGAACTGTCCTCAGGTGCTGGCCCATGCAAGGCTTTAGAAACAAACAGAAGAACCTTAAAATCAGTTCTGTATTTGACAGGAAGCCAGTGCAGGGATGCTAGTACTGTAACGCTTGCTCTTTCTGTGAGGACCGGTCAGTAGTCAGGTAGGGTTTTGTAATTGCATTGACATATAAAAGAACAATAAGGATTTGTGTGTGTTTCTTGCAGCAACACACCTACCAGTGATGCAGCTAAACTTTACAGCTGTGTCTCAAGAGACTCCGTTCAGTCGAGACGTGGTGGAGAGCTGCATTAGAGAAACTCTGCTGCTCCTATGTAGAGCTTTGGCATCAGAACAAAACGTATTCATCACCTTCCAGGGGATTGGAGTTCTGTCATTTAAGAACAGCAAGGTGGCTCAGCTGCTCGTACTGTATTTCTTATTCTGTGATTCACACTGTGGGCTACACCCTGTTTTCCATCCAAATAACCTCAGTTTACGTACTTCAAAGGTACAGATGAAATTCAACAGAGAATTTATTAATGCCATGGATGGAACTGGTAGGCTGCTGTTAGCCTTTAATGAGGTGAGTATAAAGAAGTGCATGTGTGTGTGTGCATGTTGCAGCATATAATGAATATAGAGTATATGAGTTTATAAGGATTATTGGTACTTTTGTCCCTCCAGAGACCGGGCAGCAGTGTCTCTTTACTGTCTGCTGGAGTGTCCAGGCTTCAGAGGCCACAGACTGCCAACCCCATCACTCTGCCAACTGTCTGCTCTCCTCAGCTGGAAAACAAAGCTGGTGACAAAGATGGATGGTGTTTATCGCCAGATCCAGACCAGAGGAATGCAGGAGGTGAAAAAGCCTTTTGTACAAGCCTAACAATAAGGGTCAGGGCTTAATAGCGCTAATGAATCTAAATTAAAAATGGGATCAAATCCATACCCTCTCAAATTTCTTATTAACTTGCAACAAAGATAAAAGACATTAGCTCCTCACTGTGAGGCTGAGCTGGAGCTGCAGTAGCTGTAGACACTGAAACAAACACAAGATGGTGTAAATGTTGTTAGTTATCATTTATCATGTAGGTCATTTGTACTTATTGCTTTAGCTGTTTGAAGGAGTTGCTTTCATAATCATTTTGGTGACATAAGACTTAATTTGATTTCATATTGAAAGATAACTGCCTAAATAGCTGCACAGCTTCTAGCTTTGACTCAAGCATTTATTTTGAATTTGGATTGAATTTTGAAAATGACAGCTCTATGCTAAAAATAAAGGAGTGGATAACTGATTAGTAGAAGCTTAATGAGTCCAAGCATTTTACCAATATGGAACCAGTTACTGAAAATTCAAATTAAAAAAAACAAAACAAAAAAAATTCCTGAATTAGCAGGACGTAACAAAAATATCCGTAGCATGCAGAATGGTAGAATCAATGATGATAGATTTGGAGATGCTATATTGGGAGTGAGATAAGTGCAATGAACCTACTCAGCCTGCTGCGTGTCTCTACAGAAGTTCCCCAGCAGAGAGAATCTAAATCCCATCAGTCCGCCAAGGTGAAAGCGGTCACCCTGTCTGAAGAACTGAACCCAAAACCCCCTGTGGAGGCCAAAGACAAGTATGACACACACAAAGACACACAATCACATGGATGCACACACACACGCTGT
>NW_018127884.1:301926-351610 GCF_001952655.1 Monopterus albus | reverse complement strand
GTCAGTTAGAGCCGAGAGTCCAGTGGTGGTCTTACATTGTTACTGCCCTGAGGCAGATTTCATCTCCATCAATGATGCACAACTACCTGTGGGACAGATTCCTCTTGTGTCATCACTTCCCTGCACTGTCAGTTTTCACACACTTGAATGCACATACAATACCTGTAATCTGAAAAAAACCGTCATTATGAAAATTTTCTCATTTCCTGACAGATTCTTAAACCAAAAATGGGGCCATGTAATTAGAACAGGGAAAATCCCAGTGTTATTTTCTATGTTGTTGCAAGCCCAGCAAGACCCCACTGTAGTGAATTTCAGTGCCACAAAAATGACAGTAATAACTAAATCCATCCATCCATTAACTACATGGAGCCAATTCCATCTAAGGTACACCCTGGACAGGTCACCAGTCTGTCACAGTGCTGACACATAGAGACAGACAGACAGGCAATTTAGAGTCACCAGTCAGTTAAACCTGCACGTCTTTGGACTATGGGAGGAAGCTGCAGTACCTGCAAGAAACCTGAAACTTTATACAAGACATTGCATGGGAACCAGCCAGAGCATCATCATCAATATTTGCTTTTCCAATTTTTTTTCAAAAGAAATAATTTTGATGAACCCACTGCAATTACTAAAACAAATAAATCAATCAATCGTTATTCTTTTTTAATTCAGCTGGCCAGGCTCTGTTAACTTGGTATACTAAGACCTATTTCTGTTTCAGTAACACAACCCAAATAGCTTTGTGTAATCTTTTGGAAGGATCTGACACATAATGTGTAAAATTAACAAAATCAACATAACAAGCGGCCAACAATTTTACACCAAATTGCATATGTACAAGCTAGGAGTCATTGATTTCATTTACAGTATGCATCAATAAACAGTGTGTTTCCAATCCCAGGCCCACCACCTCTATCTCACCACGAGAGGTCAGCCCCAAACTGGAGGAACATCGTGTGAATGCCAGCTGCTCTGACCACACCCGTGCTGGACAGGTGTGTGAGTGTAGGTGCACTCATGTATTTGTGTACTTTAGGTGTCTAATTGTAGCTGTGGTCTAGTTTTCCTGGTGGTCTCTAAAATCTCTCCTGGTGTAGTGACTAGGAAGTTGGATTGAAATTAAATGTTATTTACTAGCAGTTTGGTTTTATTGAGTAGAAAACATACTATTAGCATAAGCTCCAGCCTTCTGAGACCTTTTAAGGGAGCTCAGGTCTTTGAGAGTTGTGTATGTTATTCTCAAATCACAAAATAATATATTGAGCACAAAAATGTGTTATACACTTTTTAAAAAGCTATAATCAATATTTTTATAATAACAATGGATCAATGTGAAAGCGCTTATACATTGTGACAAAGCCACAGAGAATTTTCACAAACTTTTCTGTCTTTTCAACCGCAACCTCATTGTTTTGGTTTCTTCTCACCCCTTACATGAAGTTTTCAGCAGGGAGCAGTTTTGCCAGTCATGTCATCTACCTTGTGGCTTTGTCACTATAGGAGCTGTGCTACTTGTGTATGCAGCGAATCCAAAAAAATGCTGCAGTGTACCTGAGGGAGCAGCAGCAGGAAGAGGAGCAAGCTCAGGAGAAACTTCTACTGCTTAAAGAACAACAGAGAGACAAGCAGCTTATGGAGGAAGAACTGGTATGCATGAATGACAGATGACAATATGCATGTCCAGTATGAGCTAAATGCTAGCATCAGCACGCAAAAACATCTTCACAATGACAATGCCAACACTGATCTTTAGCAGGTACAGTGATTACTGTACCTGCTAAACTGTACTGGTTTATTGTGTTATGGTGTAGCACGCTAACATACTTTGGCCAAAGTATTCTGTAAATGTAAATATTCTCTTAAAAGTGTGTAAAATGCTTGAACAGTGTCACCATACCTTTTATTGCATTTCATTTTGGCCATTGGCTTTGGTCAAAGTACTGTTAGCTGCAGCTTACATAAGGTGATTTTTAAGTGTTCTGGGAAATTTCTGTGGTTTTTAGTCATGAAAAAAGGAATCAGAAAACAAAAAAACATATTCAGCCCAAATTGGTTCAGGAACTCATCAGCACACAGAATAAGGAAAATCTCAAAAATACACAATTACAAACAGTACTTGCATTACATTGCATTGCATTAACATGTAATAAATCTATTTTCAAGATTTTGTTTATCCATGTGCTGCCAATTTTTCTTAATCGGAAAACAAACAATACAAAGACTGAAGATATAGAAACTGTTGGGTGCACATAGCCAAAAATAGAAGAGATAAAACTCAAATCATCATGTCAAAACAACATAAAAGCAGCAGTAAAAACTTTAATAAATTAAAAAAAAAAACAGCTCAGCAATGGAGGAGTTAAGGGTGGTTCCAGACTTGCTGGGGCCAGAAAGCTAAGAAGCCTGAGAAGCCTCCATCCCCTTTGCAGCACTGGGAAAGAGGTGTGGGACCTGTGGGTAATTATATCTCAAAACAAATTAGCTAAATGCATGTTATTTTGCCAGTATTATTTCATGGCTCAGCAGAAAACAGATCAGACTCTAATACAGATCAGAATGTCCCTAAGATTCAAATAAGGGGCAAAAGAAACTGCCCTCTGAAAAAATTCACCTTTTATCCTGGTGAGCATGTCACGCTCTCAGAATACTGCTTCTTTTTCAGCCAATATGATGAAAACGCATCAGTGTTTGTGTGCTCGTATGCAGGCAAAGCTGAATGAGCAACGTGAGAATGCAAAGCAGATTGCTTCATTCAACCTGCAAATGTCTGAGAAGAAAGAGAAGACTCCTGTGTACCCTGTGAGTAAAACCTGGTGCGGCTACCAGCTGTTACTCAAGTTAGCCTATGGTTGTAAATGTTTACTAAGCTATGCATCACACATTAGAAACTAGTTACTACATAGAAAGATTAATTTTTACTAAATATTTACACCTACAATCTGGCAGGTGTAATTTTACATACAGTACTGTTAGGTAGCTAAGTGCACTAGGAAACTGACAGAACTAAAGTTAGTGTGCTGATGTATGACCTCGTCCTGTGACTGCTTCAGAATAAAAATTGCCCCATGTTTTCCAGTTGAATGCTTTTATTGTGAAACAGCAACAGTAGGCGCAGTAAGTGAATACAGCTCTGTATTATATAGAAGGACTATTACATTAAAAACACTTCAGACTTCGTGTCATTCTCTACATCTTTTTAGTGTAATAGTGGCTTGTTAAAATTCAGCATTTTCTCTGGGCTGTCTAGACTTCATTCATCTTTCTGGCTCGGCCCCTCACTCCTGCCAGGAGGATTCAGCAGCATCGTTACATGAACGATCTTCAGAGCCAGATAGAAAGTCAGCGGCAGCTCAAGGCTCAGGATCAGCAGAGCCGCATTCTTATGGAGCGTCTAGACAACGACCACCTGGCCCAGGAGTGAGTCTGTAACAGAGCCACTGCTCAGGCATTTCAGCTCATCATCTGTTGTGATAACTAGTGTGTCAAATGGTGTATTATGTGTGTGTGTCTTAGGATAGCTTTGCAGAAGGCTCAGCAGCTCCAGCAGAAATATGAGAAAACTAAGAATTACAAAAGGGCTCTGGATACTCAGGCAAGAAAATATGTTGTATAGTTGGTTTCATTATGTCTCACTCTGGTTAACAACAGCTCTGTTGTTTAAACATCCCCTTCAATATTCCCCTTTGATGCTGCTGATTTTGCAGAGTCCCACCATCAACATGAGATGATGAATGTCCACATGTGCTGTTGTTCAGGTTGAGGAAGGTCATACTGTTGGTCAAAGGAAGGCAGCAGAGGCTACCGCACCCATCCTGCCTTTCAAGGGCATGAGTGCAGTCACACAAACCACTTCAAGCCTGTTTTCAAATGTTCTTTTCCCACAAGCCCCAGTGTATGGCAGCATGGGTAGAAACCTCCTAAATCTGCCATGGTAATGGAGGCCCAACACACATGAAGATATTATATGTCTTTTGTGTGTTGTCACAGCAAACAAGCAAAAACAAATAGGCACTAAATGCTGCTATATAACCATATTAAACAGGATGTGGTTTATTGCACCCAAAGGTGTCAGGGTCACATTATGCTATTAAACTTCCTGTACAATAAAACGGTTATGCCAGCTTACAGTTCCCATTACAAACTCAACAACAGGAAAAACAAGAAATAGCCCCAGTAACAAACAAGCACAGATTACATCTGTAGGGTTTCAGTTATTTACTATAGTTACTGGATTAAAATAACAGGTGTGTATATATACAACTGAAAGTTTGGAAATGGCCTTGCTGTGGCGCAACTACTCATCTTAATTAGAGTTTGTACAAGTGTATTGAAGTCAGGTGTAATTTCTAAGTTTGTGCAGCAGAGCTGACACATCTGGATATCTTGAGCTATTAAATTTCATTAATCATTTTAATAAAACACACGGTCCAGGGGTGTATTATGCCAGTCTGCTCTATAGTAAACTTACATCTGAGATGAGTCTGTTCTGCTTTTTAGGTGGGCAATAAGAAGTCCACAGGCCCTCCAGAGTACCAGCCTGACAACTCAGGGCTCAACCTCTGTGACACAGATAATGCAGAGAGCCGGGAGACGGCACAGAAGGTTACCACGGTTTCTTATTGCTGCCATAAACCTTGCTTTATTTTTGTGGTCTCATGCAGCTGTGAGAAATAACCGTAGCCATAGTTTCATGTTGCAGCTGGTTAAGGTGTAGCTCATTTTAAATACTTACAATAGTATAGTTTAAACTCTATAAATACATCATACTCTACTTGTTGGTCCAATGGTTGGTTTGAAAATATTTTTTATAATATTAATATTATATTATTAGAGTAAATACTAACTACAGGTGTGTCTGATAGTAGTGAAGTAAAAAGTAAAGTATTTCAACATGAAATGTGGTGAACTTGTAGTATAAAGTAAATACACGTGAACAAATCAAGAACATCAGAATTCATGAAGTACAGTGCTTGAGTAAATGTAATTTGTTGCTTTCCACCTTTATCATCATTATTATTATTATTTAAATGAATTAATGTTTTTGTTTTGGCTGCCATACTATTTGTTTGGGCTGCCATACTTACAGATATTCTCAGATTTGTTGGGATGTCTTGTTTTTAAATTGATCTACTGTATGTTGGAGTTGATATGATGTAATTCTACTGTGTATGTTGGCAGCTGTTTCAGGCAAACTTCAGTGCTGCCACCCAGAGGAAGAAGGAAAAACTGCTCAACCGCCAGGCACGGCTGGAGAAAGAGGAGGAAATGCTCAAACATAACAAAATGGAGTGAGTAAAGGAAGGGGCAAACGGCAGAAATAATGGGGCATCATATTCTTCTCTTACTTTTAGTCAGATTCACAAATTTGTCTTACCTGCACAAACCTGTTGAAAAATCACTTGTTTCATTGCTTGACTGTCGGGGAGATTTCATCACTGCCATAATCAATGTTCCTAAAAATGTTATATATGAGTTTAAAAAAATCTAACTGTGGAGCTTCAAGTCTGTTGTCAGAAATCAGGAAACTAAACCTGAACAACTTCACCAGCGTTAATAGTTGCATTAGATGATCCAAAACAAATAGAAAAGGTTATCTACTAATATATCTGTCTGTGACATCAAAGCTGCTATATAGTGACAGAAATAAGGAGGGACTGGTTCAGGCTAAATGAAGTTAGATAAATATACAGACATCTTTCTAATCACACAAAGGCATCTTTCTAAAGCAAAGCACCCAACAATCACAACAGTCACTGAGGTATTAATGTAGACAGCATTACTGCACACAGTAGATGATGATGTGCTGTCAGGTGTTATAACAGATGATACAGGATACAAAATACTAAAATCGAAAAATCACTGTCAGCATTATCTTTAACCTCCATTCAGATTGAGCCACACGTGTTTTCTCCTTGCGACAAAAGGAAGTCTATCTCTTCATGAGTCGTATGACAGACCTCAACCTCTTGTGAATTTTGTTTGCACATAACAGAAATTCTAAGTATGAGAAAACTGGTGAATGACACAAAATCTACCACTTAACAATTAATATGTTCATATGACTGGGTCTTGCATGAGGCCCATTGTTTTTCTGTAAAAACTGTGACATTTTGTCTTTCTTATTCTGTTCCAGGCTAATATTAGACCGCATTAGTCGTTTTGAGAAAAAGCGGGACATCGGTAAGTCATTAGAGGACGAATGGAGTCGCAGTGTGAAACTCAAACATCAGCGTGAGGAAGAGGAGCAGCGCTTCTTGAGGTGCGTGGATGTAGTATCACCTTGATCAGCCATTCGTGGATGATTTTACCTGTGATTTTACCTTTTTTTTCCATAAATTCAAGATGGTAATAGGCTGCTGATACATTGGTGCATCATTAAAGTCTCATTATGTTTCACATTGGGTTTATTCTGAGTAAATGCTCTCCTGATTTCTAGCATTCATAATCTTCATTCTGTCTCCTTATGGTCAGGTCTGCTGGTCAGCTTCTGGTAGATCAGCTTGCTCAGTACAAGCGCTGCTCCAAGTGTAACAGGAGGACCACCAACTTTGGGGAGAGCAACATCTGGAAAGAGTCTCACTACTTCTCTGGCTCACAGTTCATGATCTGATGATCTGTGGCTTACAGCAGCACTCGCAACCTAAAAAAACCTCAACCCTGACAACCCATCATATGATCACTAAAGATTAACATAAGTGTGATGTACTTGGATGTAATGGTGTGCAGTATGTGTTATTTTGTGTTTACTGTGAGATTTATTCTTGCTTCTTTCCTGAAGCAGTCTTTGAATTCCTGGTTGTTTCTGGTACTTTCTATTGTGAAAACAAATAAATAAACATGTACATTTCTTCTTGGTCATTTAGTTTGGTTCGGAGCATGTGTGTGTTAATGGGAGACAGTGTATTTTTTGAGACAAGCTGGATTAAACTAACCACTAAATACTGTACCTATAGTGGTTAGCATGCAGGTGGGACTCACTTCACTTGCAGTTAAGAATCCTCTTTATTGGGTGCAGTCTACATGGATTATAAAACCAGGCCATGTTGTCACCTTCGATTTGTAAAAAAAAAATAAATAAATAAAAAAAATCTGCTTAGGGAAAGTAAAAAACCTACAGTATGGCTGGTATTGTTAAAAGGGATTTTTCTTTAGATTCATTACAGCTTATACTTTGAATATTCATAGTTTAGACCATTACAATTACACAATAGTGGAAAAAACACTACTTACATTTCCTGTTTTTGTCCATGGACATTATTAGCTTTGAACCTGTCCTATATATGACCATGAAAAATTATGGTAAAGTTGTCTATGCCACAATAAATACAGAAAGGTACATAGAGATGAAAAGCAACAAGGCCCAAGTTGGTGAGGACAGAAAGAGGAAAACAAATAATTACAAATCATTGTGGATTTCTTCATAAATCACAGAGTGAATAAAGTGGTAAATACAAGACGATAAGGATGAAAGAAGGTATAGTATGTGACTTGGATATGAGAGGATGGTTTCATGCAGTGGAGTTACTATAGATAATAAATGTTGTGTGGCACAATCATGACAACAATCTTCTGGCAGTAATCCCGGTTCTCTGTGAAACCAGAACTCCCTGAGCTCATGAAGGCATTTGTATTGAAACACATGCACAAAAAATTGCTGCATACATTGACTAACTTACCAACCAAAAGATTCTGTCCCCAAAGGATGTGTGTATCTGTGGCAGTATGTGTATATACTATAAGAACAGAATCAGAATCAGTACAGTCCAGAATCAGATTTCACACATACTGTATCTGCAGTATTCTGCAGGTCACTGAAGTACTTTGAAAGCACTACTTTACCTTGCAGTGTTCAGGTATATCATAAAAAAATACAAATAAGAGTCAAAGACACTGTTATATCTGTGCCAAGCTGCAGTTCTGAACCAACTTTACGTGAAACATCCTCAAGAATTCACCGTCAACAACAAACGTTACTCATTAGTTCCTCCCCTGCCTCAAGTGTTTTCTATGTTGTGTATGAATCACCCATCTCCTGCAAAGTCTTGTATTGTGTTGTATTAGTTATTTAACAAGTCCTTGTTGACTCAGTTGATTTTCCACTACTCTGAAAACCCAAGAAGACTTGTGTGAGATTGACCCATGAAGAACTGGGGACAAGAGTGAACATGCAGGACAGTCAAAAAGAGCCCCAAATCTGGATTGACCATTTCCTCTACACAATACCTAATGGAAGATGTTGTAAGCAACAAACATTAATTAATTGTAACAGACTAATTCATTAAATAACTATTCTTCAAAACTGTCAGAACTATCAGATGGATTTCCATGGAAGTTGATACAGCTATGCATGGTCCCCAGAAGATCAATCATAGTGTTTTTATGTACAACTGATGATCAGAAAAAGCAAAAAGACTTTTTTTCAAGGATAGGGCCGGTAATTTTTTGTCATTTTGTTGTTCTTCCATCTGTTTCTTTCTCCCTGCCCTCAGCTTTTCCTTTGTGTGTGTGTGTGTGTGTGTGTGTGTGTGTGTTTCTGGATTCCCATGCTAGTAGATCTAATGGATATCCATCCTAGTTTTACTGGCAAGCTGAATGTGGTTGGCTTTTTGACAACTAGTGTCCAAGTGTGATTTCAGATCCAGATGTTCCCATCCTGCCCACACGCCATCCCACAATGACCAGAGGATAATCCCCATAAACCAAACATTGTGAGAGAATGACAACTATAATCTAGCATGTGATCTGGTGTTTACACTGTGAGGGAATCTAATGGATAAAGACAGTGTTTGAAAGCCCACTGAAGCAAGCCTTATAATGTAGGCAATATGGTTCTAAATAATAAAATTCAATACACATAGTTCTGACACTGTTACAGTGATTACTGTTTCACCATCTGGGTCAGGATGACATGACATTCAAAATAGATTCTTTGAAGCTCCATTAATCAATACTTTTATATTAACAATTGATGAAAAGCTAAATGAAGATCCAAGAATCTGAAAGACAATAATGATTTGGGGAAAACCATCTGAAGTGCAATCTGTCATTGATTAGTAATTTTCAGCGTATCTGAGAACAAAAGTTGTTTCCTGAAATGAAACCAGTGCAAGTCAGAGCCCAGTAACAATCACGCCTGCTCCCTTAGCCCCTTAACAATGTGTCTTACATCTGAACACGTGAGTGCACACATGCACTCTGTCTTTCTGTCTCCCACAGCCCCACACACAAGCAAAGGACAAATCATGTCTCACACTCTGCAAATCAAAAACTCATCATGTTCTGAATAATATCCTTCTACTTTAGTGAGGTTCCCTCCTTTCCTGTGCCTCTTCGGGTCATAACATACATCCTAATAGTTCACACATGAATACCCTCAACACATACACATGCAATACATGCAAAGAAATGATTTTTACTGTTACTTAAGGGCAGCGCTCTTTGGACAAAACTTCTTCATTCCCTTTCCCTCCCTTTTTATCTCTATCTCTTCCTCTTCTTTCTTCTTTTTACATTCTCTAACCAGCGTAGCCGTTTTCCTTTCTCTCTGTTTCTCCTTATTATTCTCTACATTATCTTTGATCAGTTTACTTCTACATCAATTTGTTCCCACCTGGACTATTTCTCTTCTATCTCCCTTTCATCTCTCTGTTTGTTTGCCTGTCTCCATCGTATTATCTGAGGTTCCTGTTTACCTAATACAACACAAGTGTTCAGTTACACGCATAAAGACACAGCTGCTGCAGGGAGCCCAGCTTGGCAGCAACACATGCAGATCAGTATGGTTATGTCAATGTATGCGTGCATTGTGGTCTGTGGTACAATGCTGTTAAATTGTCCAGTATGGTACAATACACTCGATACAAGTTCTAAAGCTGACAGCTGCTTCACAGCACTTACACTTAACATAATGACTTCCATATTGAGCAGTAGATAAATTACAGCAATGTTTCTCAGTTATGCTGCCAAGATTATGCATGGTATGTTGTTTTACATTTGCATTTCAAACTCTTCAGATCTAAAATTTGCATCATTTTTCTGTTGAGTGTCTAAACGTGTGCATCTACGTATTTTGTTTGTGTGTTGCTAAGAGGTCAGCCCTCTCTTCTGTTTATGGTCAAACTATGATGGCATGGCCTCTCAGAGCACAAGCAGTGGACATGGGAAGAAGGAGAGAGGGTGACTGGGTAATGGAGAGAAAAAGAGGAGGAGAAAGAGAGAAAAAGAACTTGGTAATGCAGTATAGTTGACAGTCGCTCCAGATTTGTCATGTTTCCCCTAAATTATGTTTTAGAAAGTGTGTTATAAAATATTAATGACCTGCGACCCTCTTCAGGATAAGCAGAAATACTTATCAATAGTGACCCCAAAGCGCACCCCCCACCCACCCACACACACACACACACACACGCTGTGTTTTCATTCCTTGTGGGGACTTTACATTGATATACATTCATTTCCTATGGACTTATCCTAGCCTTAACCATAACCTCTACTTGCCTAGCCCTACCCCGACCCTAACCTTAAACCATGTTGCCGCCCTAAAATTCCTTCCTCGAAGGAAGGCTTGGTTGTTGCTGAAGGATGTAATCACCTTTAACCTGCAACACCTTTCTAAGAAGTATGTTGTAGGCCAACACTGCATGACAGTCATTAAAACATCTGCCTGTTGAATACACTTGCATAACACGCCTTTTTGGCAAACAGTATACACAAATACACAAAAGCACACAGACATGCAGGCTAGTCCTTGTGTCATCACCTGTTAATCAGCTATAGCTCTGCACTTGTTCTGTGTCCTTCAATAACTGAGGCGGAGGCTGTTTCCTGATGTTATGAAGAAACAGGTCCCAATGAGCTGCAGATTCAGCTTGAGTCTGACAGCACAATGTGAAAAATTTGTTTGAGTATTAAAATGATGATTTTTTTAACAGTTTGGCAGATAACAACAGAAAGAGCTGCTCAAGGTTTCACCGTGCTTCAGCTGCACGCAGATCATAGTAAAGATACTGCAGCAGCATGACTGATTACTGCTGCTCTGTCTGAATGCAAACAGCACATTCAGTGTCAATGTGTGTGGGTGGGTGTCCATGTTTGAACAAGATTTAGTACAATACTTCCAGTCTAGCATCCGAATCGTCTGCTAGTAATTAATGGAGTCTTGATAGATGTGAACAGCTGGGGAATGGAGGGAAAGAAAAATAGAGATGGAGATAATGTTGATAATCTGCCAAAAACAAGGACTAAGGTCACTCTGCATATGTGTGTGTGTGTGTGTGTGTGTGTTGTGCACCCATATTTGCAAGGACCTACACTTGACAGGTTGCAGAAAACATATCACATTATGAGGATACTTAGTTTCTCATATCATTAGCATTTTAATTTAGGGATTAATTTAAAATGTGTTGAAGTTGATTCTGACACTATACAAAGGCCACTGGATTAATATAGCACTGAAGTGCTACATTAATAAAATTATATATAACATAACATGATTACTCACTGCCTACAAGCCCAGCCAACTTGGCTGCAAGCCATTTTTGCACAGCCCACTGATCCAAGCTGTACATTATGCATTCAACAACATGCAACCCCATCTTGAGATTACAGTAAAAACCCTCAGTGATTTGCAATCATTACTCTTTCAAAAAACATGTCCATGTGCATGTGCACCTATTTTAGTCAAAAAATGTTTTAAAATTCAGTTTTTTATGTGAATTATGTTGTTGGGGGAGAGCACCTGTTGTTTGCACTGCAGTTAAACAAAAAGTATGACAAACCCGTGCAACATTTGAGTATAAAAATATTACTTAGTCTCCAAGTAAGTAAGTAAAATTTGTAACATACAAGTATTTTCTGATTATTTCTGGGCCAACCATTAAATTAAAATTCCTTGTTAAGATACACCATGGGAAGAGGAAATATTTTACAGGTGTCATGCACACTAGATGGAAGAAACTACACAGGGCACAGACAGGAAAAAAGAAAACCCCTGAATCTAAAACTGACCGGATGATACTGTATGAAGTACCAGAATAACACTGGAACATTATTCACTCTCATAAAAATATGGAAAACCCCTTTCCACAATGACGCAGAGGTCTCCCTCCTGCTGTGAACACACCCCTTCCCACACGGATGTTCTCATTAACTCAACATTCTCCGCACTTCCTGATGGCCAGAGATTGTGCCCTGGTTCAAGGTTACAATGGCAACTGCTGTTTCGTGGGAGAAGTAGTGTCTGGGGACAGTGAGTGGTCAAATGATGGCTGCAGAGGAATGTCTGCTGTGGACATAGGCAGACTGCACAGAAAGATGTCTGTAAACATGCTTTTGAGGGCAATGATAGCCAGCAGGTATAATATAAACCATGTTCACTGTCTTAGGGAAGCATGTGGGTACTGGGCAAAATAAATACGTAAACCTAATGATGGCACTAGATCAAAACTCAAGGGTCACCAAAGTTACAATTCATTTTTAAGTGCCTGCACCAAATATCTTGGCAATCCATCAAATGATTGTTGAGATTTCATAAAACTTTTTCTGACAAAATTGGAAAGATCAACTGTCTAATGAGAAAAAATGTTAATGCTCTGATGATCGATTAAAATCTTTGCGAGACGGGTAACTAAAAACAATAAAACTGTTAAACTGTTTGCTGTAGCACAACAGTCTCCATGATGGTTCCTCCTGACAAACACCAGAGAGAGTAACTCTGCTTCTAACTGTGAAGATGGTCATTGTCATGACAAACACTTCAACTCTTACTCCCATCATTTTCATTCTACACACCTCCCACACAGACACACAGATCCTTGTTTGTGCCAGTTACCAGGTTCCTACACAGACCTTTATTTTTGAGGGACCTTAACCATAACCATTACTTGCCTAACCCTAACCCTACTCTAAACCAACGCTCTAACTTTACACCACATCGTTTTCATAAAATTTGACAAACTACAGCATGGGGACCAGCCTCCGGTCCCCACAAGTGACGCTGGTACCCCCACAGCTAGTGTGTTCCCAGTTTCCCATCTCTACAAGTATAGAAAACCAAGACCACACACACGGACACATACACATACACACACAGGGAGAGAGAGAGGTCCCCTGCAGTACAACGGAGATAAATGGGTCTGGACCAGAGAAATGGAGATCATTTCATCAACAGAAGTGCAGAGGGGCACACTTGTGGTCTGCTGGGTATTTATTATGGACAGATATTGGTATGTTGACAGTTTCTATGTTCAAGTTCGTGTCATGTGGTGACATCACTTCTGCCTGGCTAGAAAAGTTTAACCTTTGACCTCTGAGCTGTGATATCATCAGAAATATGGAACAGTGAATAAAAAGGGAGAAATAAATGGATACTGTTACTGTGAGAAGTGGCAGCATAACAGGAAGCCTGCAGCTGAATAACAGTCATTGTTCTGCTGGTGTTCAGGGTTAACTGAGTCACACAGATGAGACCAACATGCACTGTCCCTGCAGCACAGATGAATGCTGTGCATTCCTGTGCAGCATGTTGGCCTTTCCCCTTACATTATACCACATACTGAACCACTTGTTGCTCCCTAAAGTACACGCACACACGCACCTACAGTATTTTGCTGTGGGGCAAGATATTATCTCAAGCTGTGCTTTGTGAGAAATCAGTCTCTCAATGACACATACAGTCTTATGCAAAAGTTTAGGCACCCCTTGATAAATAACAGATTTTGGTGATTTTTTATTTGAACAGATGTTAACACAGTTTCTCTTGGAAATGGAAAAAATGCACAATATTTTCAGCAAACAGTGATGCATAGTTACTTCTTATGCCATAAATTGAACAAAAATAAAAAATAAAAACATTATTATGGCATGGTGCAAAAGTTTGGGCACCCTACACAATCAGTACTTAGTAACACCTCCTCTGGCAGATATCACAGCTTGCAAACACTTTTCATAGCCAGCTAAAAGTCTTTCAATTCTTATACTTGGGATCTTCTCCCATTCTTCCTTGCAAAAGGCTTCTAGTTCTGTAATATTCTGTGGTCGTCTTGCATGCACAGCTCTTTTAAGATCTACCCACAAATTTTCAATGATGTTTAAATCAGGGGACTGTGATGGCCATTCCAAAACCTTCAGCCTGCGTCTCTTGAGGTATTCCATAGTGGATTTCGAGGTATGTTTAGGATCATTGTCCTGTTGTAGAAGCCATCCTCTTTTCAGCTTCAGCTTTTTTACAGATGGTGTGATGTTTGCTTCCAGAATGTGCTGGTATTTAGTGGAATCCATTCGTCCCTCCACCCGTGCAATGTTTCCTGTGCCACTGGCTGCAACACAACCCCAGAGCATGATAGATCCACCCCCATGCTTAATAGTTGGCAAGGTGTTCTTTTCATGAAATGCTGCTCCTTTTTTTCTCCAAACATGCCTTTGCTGATTGTGTCCAAAGAGTTCTATTTTAACTTCATCAGTCCACAGCACTTGTTTCCAAAACGCATCGGGCTTCTGTAGATGTCCTGTTGCATACTTCAGACGTTGGATTTTATGATGGGGACGCAGATAAGGTTTTCTTCTGCTGACTCTTCCATGAAGGCCTTGTCTGTGCAAGCATCGCTGCACAGTGGAACGGTGCACCACCACTCCTGAGTCTGCTAAATCTTCCTGCAGGATTTTTGCAGTCAAATGGGGGTTTTGATTTGTCTTTCTGACCAGCATACGAGCAGTTCTGTCCGAGAGTTTTCTTGGTCTTCCAGATCTCATCTTGACCTCCACAGTTCCCCTGATCTGCCATCTCTTAATTACATTTCTTACTGTGGAAACTGCAAGCTGACAACGCTTTGCTATCTTCTTGTAGCCTTCTCCTGCATTGTGGGCATCAATAACTTTCATTTTCAGGGTCTTACACAGCTGCTTAGAGGAACCCATGGTTGCTGGGTGTCCGCAAGTGTGTGCACAAGGTTTGAAGAGTCAAAGTATTTGTACAGCTTTGAAATTGGCATTTACCAATGACAGCTGTTGCTGTGCATCAGATCTAACGAGCTGATTAAGGTCTGAAACCTTGTGAGAGACTTTGAGACTCTGGAACTCTTAGGGATACAGTTTCAAGAAAGAATATACTTTGCTCAGAGTGCAACAATCCCTGGATGACAGCCCCATTCTTTATGAACACACGCAGGATTTAAAGATGGATTGCATTCACAGGAATTCCTGATATCTGGGGTCTATCTGTGACCGATTGTCATTCTGCTCAGTGTGTGGTTGCTCTCTCAGGGAAGGGTGGACGCTCCCAGTACCTCAGCTTGGATCAAACACAGACCAACCTCAAGCAAAGAAGGTATTTGTGTGAGTCACAGTGTCCTTTGGCAGAGTGCACATTGGGATTGTAAAAGCATGTTTCTGGTAGAACTTGTAAACAGTATAATAATAAATAGTATTTTGACTAGATTTACTATGATTTCTCAAGTCTGTTGCTGCTGTGCCAACTACCTTTCCCCTCATGATGAACAGAGTCTGTGAGAGACAGCAGCTTGAACACTCAGTGGTCTAAAAGAATTATTAAGCACTTTGGGAAATACATGTATTTGTCTTATTTCCAAGAGTGAAATGAGGAGTTACATGTCTGTGTGTTAAATATGTAGCTGAAGACCAGGCATGGTTAGCTTAGCTTAGCCTAAAGACTGGACAGCTAGCCCAAGTCTCCAAAGTAAAAAAATGTGAAAACAGGCACTGCTCAAGCTGACTTGTTTAAACAACATGTCTTGTTTGCTTAATTTGTACATAAACAGATATGCTTAGATGACTTTGTGGTTTTCAGGGGAGTTACCCACTTTAACTATCAGCAGAGATCCCAAGAGGTGACTGCACTGAGTCAAGACATTTTCCAACACATAACTGCCCAGTGAAAGATGATGTAAAGTTTTTGCACAGCTTAAAGGCGACTAATGTGTGAAGGTGCTTTAGAAGAAACCTGAGTATATCATATATCTGAACTCTGCACATATGGATCCTCATTATACTCCATCTCATTCAGTGTAGGAAAGTAATAAGTAACTAAATACATTGACTCAAGTACTTTATTACTTTAAACTTCTACTCCACTATAGCAGGGACAGGAAACATTGTACTTTTCACTGCCCTCACTTGACAGTTATTTTATTAGTAAAGTGTACGTATTCCTGTCGGCATGACAAAAGCACATTGTTAACACATTGTTGGAAACTATTTGTGTTAACAACATGCATTGGTTTGTGAAATCTAATAAGTGATATGTTCAGAAATTTTCTTGTAAAAAGGGAGAAATTTAGAAATAATGAAAAAATGTAATACTGTGCAAAGGTTTAAGGCACTTCAGATGTTCAGGATTTTATCCATCACTCAGTATCATCAGGGAAGAGTCTGATCTATCCCATACTCATTTTGCAGCACAACAATGATTTAAAACATACAGCCAGAGTGATAAAGAATATCTGCAGCTACAAGGAGTACAAGTCCTGCAACAGATGGTATGGCCCCCAGAGGCCCCCAGAGACCCCCAGACTATTCATGGCATTATTTTTGACCCCCTCCCCCACTTTAGTTTTAATACCTAAAACATGTGCACAGTACTGTATGTCATAACATGAAATATACATTTTTAAAATATGAAAAAGATCTTCTGTTATAATGAAACCGTAGTGATTCTTTTGTCATGGCGAGAGCAATACACTACTGTACTTCACGTTACAAACAACAACTAAAGCCAGCGTTTGCATCATCCTGCAGAGTGCCTCAGAGGACCTTACAGGCACACATCAGTACTGGTTCACAGGAGAGTATAGATCTGGCTCCATATTTCTGTCCAAACCCAACCCTAACCCGAAGTTTGCGCAGTGTTTTTCTAGGCCGTTCATGCATGAATTATGAAAACCACGGCCAGGATTTTTTTTCCCTCAGTAGTTTTATTTGGCATAAAAAAATGAACTTCTTTTTTTTTACATGCTTTTTTCCAATTTAGTGGACAAATGATGAATCATAATTTCCTCCTAAGATCAAATCAGTCATCAGCCTTTCTGGCTTTCCATCAGCTGTCTTGGTTTTGCTATTAACAATGGCTGACCAGTGGGTGGCAGGGTATGGGATGACACACTAGTGTCCACTGTAGTGGGTGATATGCAACTACGCAATCAGAACAAGAAAACAGCTTTTAAATAGCTGTCCACTGTAGTGACCACTATGCATGAAAGGGCTAGTATGGCCCTCATGTGCCTGATAGCCCAAAGCAACATGGCCACAATAGGCTCATCATTTTCATTTTTAATAGCACTTAGATTAAAGAAGAAGCATGGGTTCATGTAGTCTGTTTTATAATTTGTAATTACAACTAGCTATTGTTTGAATTGCATGGCCAAACCCAACCTGAGCCCAAACATGATTTCTAAATTTCTGTGTGGATCTGATCCAAACTCTCTGGTACTGATGGGTCCTGTTAGGTTCACTTCTGGTGTCCGCCCTCTAGCTCTCAATCCGGCCAAAAATGTTCATGAAAATTCAGAAAATCTCAGGAGAGGCAATCAATAAGAGCTAAAGGTAAGGGGAATAAAGCAATTACCAAAAAAGAAAAAAAAAACATTAACATCAATCTGCTCCTTTTCGTCATTCCCTCTGCATCTGTGCTGTGAGATCATGAGACTGAAATATCAGACTGCACTCATGAGCAGCATCCTGTTACCACATGTATGTTAAATGAAATTCTGATTACACTGACCTCATGAGTAGAAAATGATTTCAAAAGGGAGGGGTGAAGAGTTCAAATTATCATTACCTTGTAAATAAACTAATTTGTTCAGACATCAAATTACATGACACCACAACTTAAAAAAAGAGCAACAAAAAGCCACAACTCCTGGTGCATGTCATGTTTTGTCCAGTCTTTCACAAGGATGTGAGTCATTTTCCAGTGAACCACATTATCACATGTCATGCCAAACCAAGGGGTTTACCCTTAATCACAGTGCAGAACTACTTTCCTGTAGGCGAAAATGTGATTATAGTTCTTTCAACAAAAGCATTTGTCTGTGAGAGGACACTGGGGGAGAGAAAGAAGTGCTGTGACTTACAATGAAAAGAAAGTATTGCTTGTGTGCTGTTTCACATTATGATTCCCTGTTTCTTTAGCTTTTGCTCTTTGAATTGAATGCCATACATTGTCTGTGTGACTTTATGCAAACACGTGAACACTAAAGAAAAATCTTACCAGGCTCATCACTGCCCTCTATAAAGTGTCACTGCTGCGTGTGGTCAGAAACGTATTCAGTTGCACCTGTAGCCACACCCAACGGAGACGTTGCTGCAGCAAGAGGACAGGACTGGAGAGCAGAAAAAATAAATCAATACATCAAAAATGATTTTCAATGGGTTTAAAGTTGTTCAAGAAAGAGTAACTGCCCAAATAATCCTGTTGTTTCTGACCTCCAGGAGTTTAATGTCTGACCTCGCCACACTGATGTGCAGATGGGCTCCATGATGTCACTCTACCAAGTGCAACAGAGCACGTTTCTGACCACACCTAGCCACATCTGCAGGTACAGTCAAAGGTAAAACAGGCCTAAATCTTTTAACCAGAGAGAGAAGTGAAACACTGCTTTCAACAGGCTGATATGGTATTAGGGTATCACAGACATAGTGACTGTGGTAAACATGATAAATAACAAGCAATTACAATACACAAATGCCAGAGATATGTTTTAGAAAATTATTCCACATTTTGTCCACAAGAGAGCACTAACACTTCTAAATTATTTAACTACTTTCAGAAAGGACTCCATCAGCTCAACTCTCTCTACATGACTGATTTTACTGTGTCGACATTCCAGTGTGCAACCATGATGTTGAGATTACAGTTTGTATTCAATGTGTTCGCCACAGGAATCCATTAAATGACATTTATTATACATGCAGGGTGCAGAAAAGTAAATACTCCAAAAAGTAAACTAGAAGACTTCACCAAAGAATAATTCCTGGAATACACCGAGGATCAAGAGCGGAAATTTCATTTAACTACAGCTGAGTGAGATGGTGTTTGCCATCTTTTGCATGAGGCAAGTTACACATATATCAAATGTGCTAGACAACGCTCACTGTAAATCATTGTGCTTTGCACTTTGCCTTGAGCTTTAAACTTGGCTCAATATCGCCCAAAGATTTCACAGCAAATAACTTCTCAAAAGTTGTCTGTTCTTATCTCATTTTGCCAAAACAGCTGTTTCATGGCCTCTAGGGACAAGCAAGAGAAACGGTCCAGGATGGGAGCGATGATTCAAACAGGAGACTGAGAGGCACAGAAATGGGGAAACACATAGAAGGAAGAGAGAGAGAGAGAGAGAGAAATAGATGGACATGAGAAGAGAGAACTCAAACATATGAGGCCATACACTTGTTTGATTGTGTCTTTGGCCAGAAGCAGGAGGAGGACAGTGGGAAGAATAAAACAATTAACACGAGCAGTACTCCGGGGAATGTGGGTTTCTCTGACAACAGCAGGCATAGGCAAACAAACTGGCCCTTTCATAACAATTCAAACAGCACTGTCTCCCTTATTAGCATCCAGGCACAGACAAAAAAAGGCTTCCTTTCCTGTTGTTCTAAAGAAGGATTTTCTGTTTTCTCCCAGATTTCCTCTTTAATTTTCTGTTCAGCTTCTGCAAGCCATATTTCGAATGTTTCCCAAATGTGGATATGATTATTATCAAACAGAAAAGGCTGATCTGTTGAAATTGTAAGAAAATTACTACAGAGAGTTTGGTTATAAAACCTCTGGTAACTTTGGGTTCATGTGACAATGTGACCAACTTGCCGAATTGACCAGAGTTACTGGAACGAGAGGAGACACTCCTGCCCCAGATACTGTTCCAAAGAGAGAGAGATATTTGTGTGCAGACATAATGTGTGTGTTATCTGTAAATTTGTGCTGTGAGGAGGGTGGTGTTTTGGGTTAATCAGAGCAGTGTTTGATGAGCCAGCAGGTCCACCCTTTGTTCTGGCAGAGGTGCTGAGCTGTAATCAGTTACAGGAGCCTGAGTTCAGTTAGATGAGAACACTGATTCCACTGTTGTGTCTGTACAGTCTTCTCCTCCTGCTCTCCTGTGTGTGGAAGATCCACAACTCATGTTCTCCCACTGAGTAATCTACTCACCTGTTACTTACCTGTACCTCCAGCTCTCCTGTGTGTGAAAGACCTCCACTTCACGTTCTCCTGCTGAGTTAGCTATTCACCTGCTGCCTACCTGTATTCTTGCTCACTGGTGTGTAGAAGAATTACACACCCCTCACTCTGGCTGGTTGGGTTTCTCATCGGCTGCTTTCCAGTCCTCATGTTCACTGGCTGCTACTTCTCACCGAACGTCTCTGCTCCAGAGCTGCTCAGTTGTCCCTTACCTCTTGGCCGCACTTAAGTTAAGCCTCCTGAGTCCTGCAGTATTAAGAGCCTGGCTATCATCTTCTACCGTTCCAGCCTCAGCTGCCTTCACTCCTCTGCTCCCAGTCCTCCACTGTCCACCAGCACTGGGTTCCTCATCCATATACTCCCCATCTCACCTCAACCTTCATCTGCCTCTGCCTCATCTTCATTCCACTTTCGATGGTCCTCCCTCCTGCAATCCTATGTTGCTTTCTTCGTCATACTCACCAGTAGCCCTGTTGACTTCTCCCCGTTCCTGTGACCTGCTGGGTTGGAACTTCCTTGCCTGCCTTATCTTAATAAAGCTAGTTATCAACTCTGGGTCTGGAGTGTCTGCCTATTGGGTTCCATTTGTACCTGTTCAGCCCGTAACACAGTTTTAATGACTTCAACCTTTTGACTTTAACTGTAGTTTTAAGGTGTTGGTTGATTTGTGGATGCCGGCCCAATGTAATTTCATTCTGCTGTTGACCTATCTGGGGAATAGCTTGAATGACAGTTAATCTTGGATGGAGCTCAGCCAGGCCAACTGTTTCCAATGCTAAGTTTAGCTAACCTCCAGTTACAACATCATCAAGAGAAAAACATTAGAGTGACACTGATCTCTTCAACTAACTCACCAACACAAAGCACCTAAACATTTTCCAAATTGTTGAACTCAGCCGCATATAAATTCTGTGCATGCTTCTCATGAATGCAATAATTGTTGACCTTTTTCATTACAAAATGCATCTATGAACAATTTGCTGAAGGACAGGGAGGGATGGTGGAGGTTAGCCAACTGTCCAGCCATGCATGACTCCCCACTTTCTACCCCCACCCCTCTTGCTCTTTTTCTTTATGTCTTTCTGGGGTCAGCTGAGCCTACTGAAGTCATTACATAGCAAAATATTTACCAACAGCTTGCACATTTCCAGCATGGGTGGGTCAAGTGGCAAGGAAACTTCCAACATTGGCATCAGAACCCCACTCCTCCCGCTGGAATAATTCCTCAGTGGCAGTAAGGTCACTTTTGAATGAAAATATTAGAGAGAACGGTCACAGCTGCATGATGTGAAATAAGAGAATTTTGTTGTTAAATAAAAAGCTTTCTCACAAAAGTCATACTGGTGATTAGCCCATTTGTTTGGACAAAACACTGATGTGTGCTACGTAATTTTTTTAATGAATCCTTTGACAGCATTTGTGGATGTACTTGTGTATGACAGAGACACCTTGAAATCGGGGTGAAAGGAGGGGGAATCCCCAGTGGAAAGAATGAATGTGGGTCGATGTTTGTGTGAGATAGGTCACAGTATGTGAAATGTCTCATATTTTCTCTCAAATACAAACATAAACACAGTTACTCTTTCTGTTCTATCATCATATCGAATCTCTACCACATTTCTTCTTCCACATTCTAGCAGTTTTGGACAGGCACTCATCTCAGGCCAGCTGTTTTGTTCCGTCCTGCTGATAACAAAACTAGTGGCTGTAAAACTGAGCAACCCCTCACAGCTTGTTTTGTCAGTTCTGAATGTAAATGAAAAGGTAATGCTAGAAAGACTTCATATGAATATTCATTTTCACTGTGGGAAGTGGCCTAAGGTCACAATGAGACATACTTTAAATACCTTGGTCATGGTCACTAACTAAACCAAAGGACACTGAAATTCACAGTGCATGTCCTTAAGTTAATAGATTACCAAGAACAACTTGTGGGTTGCCGGGTTGCTTGTAGAAGGTATTTATAACAAGAAACTTGACCTACTGTTTTATTCCTTGGGAAGACTACCCAAGGGACCACATACCTTCTGGAAACTCTTGAAAAGTTATTAATATTTATAGCCACAGACTTTCTAACTTATTAAAAACTATGAATCTCATAAGAATTCGCCAGTGGATTACCAGCATTTACAACTACATTATTAGTTATACATTATACACCCTTTAAAATGGGAAAAGAAAATGTATGGCAGTAACAAAATGATTCCTATGAAGATTTGTACTTAAGCAACTTTTCAACCAATCAGTCGAGCAACAGAAGTTAATCAATAATAATTTCAGTAATATGTATAATTACAATATTATCTGTATTTATTGAGATTTAAAGGAGAAATTCAAATGCAGTTCCCTCTTTTCATGTCTAAGTGTTTGCAGGTTGTTGCACACTGTATATCTCTCTGACAGAATCCATTTGAGATGTTATTGTTAAAGTTGATAAATGCAATCTTGGTCTCTATCAGATTGTTTGGCCATTCCTTTCTGAAAACTTACAAACTAAACAATCTATTACAAGCACGGAACTGATCATTAGATGCTGCCCTAGTTGGAGCTGAGTGATGTGACAAACAAAAAAGTGCACTGAAGATTCTCACAAAGTGGAACGTTTTTTAACAAATACATCAGATTTAATAAAATACAGACGTGGTTTGATTTAATGATTAGCCTTAACTCGCTAGTGAACCTAAGAGAAAGGAGTCGCCTGAAAGCTTTTAACTATAACAGCAGCGGTGATGTGATACGTCACATGACCCAGTTGGGGTCGGACATACATACACTGCAGATGCGGCAGATGTGACACCCACTGTGCGCTCAGACAGGAGATCTCCTCCACCAGCTGCGCACAATGATCCAAGTCCTCCGGCTTCCACTCTGCTGCTGCTCCTTTTGGTCGACTCCAAAGTGTCACGGATTAAAAAAAACTCGCTAGTTCCCGAGGGAAGGGCCGAGAAGACGACTGATCCCTTTTTTTGCAGCGAGTGTAAGCGGTTCAACTCCCATCGCAGGTTTTCCCCTCCGTGTTCAGCCACTAGCTCACCTGCACACCTTAAACCATGCGCCCCCGGGCTGCGCTTCCCCGGTAAGTTTCCTCTATGTGAGGTTTGTCTTTGCGTAAACTGCGTAAAAGCTGTATAGGACGAAGTCATAAAAGTAATCAACTGCAGTTAACATTTCAACGATGAAACAGTAAATAAACCCGATGAAAGAAGACTGAGTGTGCAGGAAATTCTTATTTTCCTTAAATAAATACATAAAATATGACCTTTTACCACGTGTTGCAGGATACAGAAAGGATTTTAACATTAAGCTTCTCTGCATCATCTCCATTGGCAGTTCTCTATGTAGTCCCATACAGAGACAGCGTTTAAGATGCAAAACTTGTATCATCCCTCAATAATAAAAAAAAACAGTCTATATTAAATATTTGATTTGATTTATTCTTTCAAGCATGTAAAGACAGTTGATATATCAACACACATAATTTTACACATATCCAACAAATGCTAATCCAATATCAATTTGCTTATACCTAGTACATGCTTGAATGGAGTAGGAAGAAGTCAGACTTATCCAGTCCTACCCCATGACATCATCTTACCATCATTGGTTTGCAAGCAGTATCTCTACATAAATAATTCTCTTCTACACCACACAAGTAATATACTAAAGAATTATAACAGAGTGTTAACATTCGTACATAATTACATTCTTAAATATTTATATTATTCAGCCATTCTTGAAAGCTTTAAGCAAATCCCTTGGGCCACTTTAGGAATTTTCCATCAGAGCCTAGTAAAGTCTGACCTTTGCCCTGTCTGACATATTTGCAGTATTAAAAAAACAGAGGAAGTTTACAGCTGCCAAATTCCAGCACAGATAAAACATTTTCAACTTCAAATTCTCTCTCAGCTCCCATGCTTCTAAAATCCATGATGCTGGCTTTAGAAATGAGTTTTTTTTTCATTCAGCCAGTGAGAGTGGGCAGGACATCTGGTCACATTTAACAGAACTACTTGGGTTCTATAACAATTTTGGGTTTGATAAACTGCATCTTTTATACTGTACATTAGCTCATCTGATCTCTCCTCCTGCCCATTCACAGGTTTACCTCCCTCCTATTTCTACTCTGCCTTGCCCCCTTTTCCTCGCCCTCCTCTCACCCCCAGTGGACTCTACAGCGCGTCCCTGTGATCCTCCCACAGCACACAGAGGATCGGCCTGAACCTCACTTTCTGTATCCAGCCCGTCTGGATGTCACCTCTGCCTGTGACCCAGAATGCCACAAGAGAGCCCCTCGCCCAAGCTACTGGGATCTGCGGCATCTTCTGTCCTATGAGACTCTTCACTCTGATGGTCGACTCACCGAGACGGCCATTGGGATCTATGGCTACAATCCCAGTTCTAACACCAGTCCGGCCTACTCCTCAGATTTGTCTGCGAAGGCTGAGAGGTCACACGTTAGGAGAAAGCGACAGATCTTTGGCCATGATGGGCGTTTTAGCATTGCTGGGCAGAACTTCCTCCTTAAATATCCATTCTCAGTGGCTGTCAAACTATCCACTGGGTGTTCTGGTACACTGGTGGGGGATCGCCATGTTCTCACAGCTGCTCACTGTGTTCATGATGGTAAAAACTATGTGAAAGGAGCCCAGAAGCTCCGGGTTGGCTTTTTAAAACCAAAGCAACGAGACACACAACCTTCTTCCTTTTACCTTCCATCCAACTTCACCAACCATATTGAAGGCAGCCATGTTTCTTATGCCCCAGCAACTAATGACAAAATGAAGTTTCAGTGGATCAGAGCCAAACGTACCCATGTTCCCAAAGGATGGATTAAAGGAAATGCCAATGACATTGGGATGGACTATGACTACGCTTTGCTTGAACTCAAGAAACCCCACAAGCGCCGCCACATGAAGCTAGGAGTCAGCCCCACAGCTCAGAGGCTGCCTGGTCGAAGGGTCCATTTCTCAGGATTCGATAACGATCGTCCAGGCCAGCTGGTGTATCGGTTCTGTCCTGCCGGTGAAGAAACGTCAGACCTGCTGTACCAGCACTGTGATGCTCAACCTGGGGCCAGCGGCTCAGGAGTCTATGCCCGGATGTGGGATGGGAGGCACCAGCGTTGGGAGCGAAAGGTGATAGGGGTGTTTTCTGGGCATCAGTGGGTAGAGCGACAAGGGGCGTCTCAGGAATTTAATGTAGCAGTGAGAATCACACCCCTCAAATATGCTCAGATCTGCTACTGGATAAAAGGAAACTTCTTGGACTGTCGAGAGGGGTGAGGAAATCGAGGATGACAAAGGTGTAGCTACAAATCCATAGGTCCACTACATCCACAAGAATCCACACTTTTCACCACAACTACTTGTGGCACTGACATAACATAAAAATAAATGTCTCGTTGCCCCTCTTCTCAGACACCAATATCAGTAAACACAGACCTGACAGACATACATTCAGCAATGACAAAACACTGTCAACAGGGTGCGTTCAGTTTCACTTATGCTTATTTGCAACTTCACTTACATTTCTCAAATATGAAAATATTAGTGTTAACTAGCCAAACACTTCAGATGTGGTTTGCAGAACATAACCAATTTCTTCTAGGAACATTTATCTAGGTAACAAAATTATCTGCAAGCCCCTCAGATCCGGAATATGGACTGAAGCCCCAAGGAGAGGGGACTGGAAAAGAGTTTCACTATGCATTAAAGCCTTTTTTGAGCTTATACTAAAGATTGCACTGTTAAAACGTTCTACTGAATTTTTTTTTTTTTATGAATGTACAAGTCAACTACCAAAGGTGCCAACTGTTCTCTCCAAACAATCATGTATTGCTACTAGCTACATAACCTGACATAATTCTAGACACACTTTCCCATTCAAATCCATGAGAAAGTGTCCAAACTTTGGAGTGATAGTGCATCTACAAACATAGTTTACTGTGTCAGCTAAACTGACAGACAAAAAAGATCTGGAAGAACATTGAACTTGTCACAAAGACTTATGTTAAACAACTGCAGACGACTCTTGCCAAGACTGCAGATTAGTTATGAGGCACATACTGTACTTCAGTGCTCCCTCATGTGGCAAAAATACAACACTGCAAGTAATGAATATTATGCCAACGTAGCTTAGGCCTTCATAAGCACTTTTTACTTTCTCTTCACTTTTGTGACATTGCATTATTTGTGTGAAACTGAAGACTATAGCAAATTTAATTAAATATATGCTTTGAAACAAGTAACTGTCACAAACTGTGTTTCTTCCAAGTCTGCTCATACAACACGTTACAGAAATACACACAACCCTGGTTTAAACACCGTGTTTTATTTCACGACAAAAATCATTTTCAGAAATGCTGTGGCGAAACTGAACACTGTAAAAGGCTGAAATGCGAAGATCAGCTCCCATGACATCTCCAGCAGCGACACATTCAACATCCAACCAGGATTCTGAAAATGCATCCTGAGACACGATGTGTGAGAAACTGTGACTCAATTTGTTACTCTTATAGTAAATGGGACACAGATCGATATAGCCCACAGCAATATTATTTTGATCCTTTATCCAAATTTCATGTAGGCTTGAAGACAAGTACATTTGAGGGTAACATGGTCAAGAGGTGATCTTAAAATCTTTTAATTCCTCAATTCTTTATTTCTTTATGCTTTTATGGGTTACCTCCACACAAAGACAACATGTCTGTTGGGCAAAGACTTAATATTTAAGTAAGAATTGACATTTACACCAAACCTTAAAATGTTTCCTTTCTGTCTTATTGAGATGCAGGCAAGTTAAAGATGACGTACAGTTGAAGTCACAAGTCTACACACCTAAGGTGAATACATTAAAACTCAGTTTATCACAACTCCTGACATTTAATCCTGTCAACATTCCCTGTCTTAAATCAGTTGGGGTCACTACTTTATTTTAAGAATGTGACATGTCAGAATAATAGTAGAGAAAAAGATTTATTTCAGCTTTTATTTCTTTAACCACATTCCCAGTGTAAGTTGGGTCAAATGTTTCAGGATGCCTTCCACAAGCTTTATACAATAAGTTATTGGTATTTCCACCCATTCCTCCAGACAGAACTGGTGGAACTGAATCAGTTTTGGAGGCCTTCTTGCTCACACACGCTTTTTCAGTTCTGCCGACAAATTTTCTGTTGGACTGAGGTTAGGGCTTTGTGATGGCCACTCTAATATCTTGACTTTGTTGTCCCTAAGCCATTTTGCCACAACTTTGGAAGTCTGCTTGGGGTCATTGTCCATTTGGACATGACCCATCTGTGACCAAGCTTTAACTTCCTGGTTGATGTCTTGAGATGTTGCTTCAATATACCCACATAATCCTCCTTCCTCATGATGATTTGTTTTGTGAAGTGCTGCAGTCCCTCGTTCAGCAAAGCGCCCCCACAACATGATGCTGACACCCCCGTGCTTCACGATTGGGATGGTGTTCTTCTGCTTTCAAGCCTCCTCCTTTTTCCTCCTGACATAACGAAACCAAAAGTATGTTCATCTCTAGAAGACAGAATGAGTCTCCTTCCTGAGTGGTGTGAAGGCTGCATTGTTCCATGGTATTTATACTTGCGTAGTGTTGTCTGTACAGATGAACATGATACTTTCAGATGTTTGGAAATTGCTCCCAAGGATGAACCAGACTTGTGGAGGTCCACCTTTTTTTTTTTTTGGCTGATTTCTTGATTTTCCCATGATGCCAAACAAAGTAGCACTGAGTTTGAAGGTAGGCCTTAAAATACATCAACAGCTGCCCCTCCTATTGACTCAATTGATGTCACTTAGCCAATCAGAAGCTTCTAAAGCCATGGCGTCATTTTCTAGAGTTTTCCAGGCTGCTTAAAGGCACAGTCGACTGAGTGCATGTAAAATCCTGCCCCAATGGAATTGTGATATAGTGAGTTATAAGTGAAATTATTTATCTGTAAACAACTACTGGAAAAATAGTTTCATGCATAAAGTGCATGTCCTAACCAACTTGACAAAATGACAGTTTGTTAACAAGATCTCTGTGGAGTGGTTAAAAAAAAAAAAAATCTGTTTTAATGACTTCAGCCTAAATGCATGTAAACGTCTGACTTCAACTGTAAAACCGGAACCATTCAAAACTGATTGACGGTGCTGAACTGCACGCCATCCCTACCATTTACAAAAAGATGCCAGTTTAAATAAACATGACCATTCAGTTGCAGAATTTGCTACATTCAAGTGGAAAATGACTGTAAACAGAACAAAAGCACCAAGGACCTGATTTAAAGGCAAAGTAATGGCCAGGTAAAAAGATTCCACACGCTCCTTCTGTGATCCAGTTGTACAGGTTGATTCATCTCATAAGTAGTTTCTCAACCTCATTTAGACTCAACCTGAAACTTGACTGAACTAATGTGAAATTCACAACAGCACAGGAAATAGATTCTCACAGTTTCTACTCAGACTCTACCCCGGTGATGTTCAAGCTGCATTGATTTCTAACTGAGTGCTGAACAGTTAACAGTCCTGAAGCTCATCCTTACTACTGCCTGGAGTTATGTGCTGCCTGTAGATTAGAGCTGGTGAAGAAGAGGCAGCTCATGAAAAGGAACCCATTTGAGAGTAAAAGGATGTTCACCAAGTGTGACTAAACAGAAAGGCAAAAACACGCAAGGCAACCTGTTTGTAATACCATTTCGGTAACTGAGAATACAAGAACTGGTAATGAGGTACATGTCCAGTCTTTCCCCTCCAGCTGTCTACAATGACTTTGCATTCATAACCAATTAAACACTCATTATTAAACATCCCCTGATATCAAATCTATGTAGGAGCACGATGGCAATGACACAGTTTCAGTGGGAGAGAGCTTAGATCCTGTGACATGCCAACATAAACCTTTATTATTAGCCACATTCTTTCTGTTATCTGTATCCAGTCCACAAAGGGATGAACCTGATGTGTTATGGAACACAAAGAAGATCTCAGCATGTCAAAATGTGGTCAGACATCAGTAAAGGTTTTGACTCTAATTACCGCCTGGTAACAGCAGCAGCCCTTCAAACATTACAGTGTTTAAGTAACTGCAACCAAGACAGGCAGGCAGGGCTGGATGACAAAATAAAAACACCCACTGTCAAAGCATGTTTTGACTTTTTTTTGGGTGTGCTTGGAGTTTAGGGATGCCAATAGTATCTCAATCTCTTCTCACTTGTGGCAGCTTCCTTTAAGTTTGTAAAGAGTGGGGATTTAACTGCCGCTCCAGATACCCAGTGATGTGAAACAAGCAGATACCGATAGTAAAAACACAGTAACAAGGTGAATGAGGAAGTATACAGCATTCTCTGCAGAGGCAGTGGAAAGGAGTACCCAAGGTAATTTTATACGGACTGATCTCAAGTCAAAGTTTTATCTGATTTTGTGGAAAAAGTCCTCAATAAGGATCTGCTTTAAGGAGTAGTTGGCTATTCGGGGTAATTCACATTCTGGTACAGTTAGAGAAGATCAATACCACTGTCATGTCCGTAGGGTAAATACGAAGTAACAGCCAGCAGCCGGTTAGCTTAGCTTAGCATAAAGACTGGAAATGGTTGGACGGCCACCCTGGCTATGCCACAATGGTACAAAATCGGCCTGTACTCTTTAACAAACTAATCTCAATTTGTCTAAACCTATAAAAACAAAAGTGTACAAACAATTTGCTGTTATGCTGGGTTATGTGCTGCACCATATCTTGGTCATTCAAAAATATGCTCTATACGAAAAAACTCAGCACATAATGCTCTGTAACATCTCAAACAATTGTTTTTATACTTTTTTTTTCTTCTAATTTAACAAAGCATTTACTGTACGAACATAAGAGGGGTCATCGATCCTCTCATTTAACTCTCCATCCAAAAGTGGAGACACCCAAACATTGAACTATTCCCTCAGGACCGATGACAGCAAAAACGCCAACAAATTGCTCCAGCAATGCTAAAATGATTAAATCATCCTGTTAACCAAAACAATAAATGGTTTCAAATGTAAGACTGGTGAGCCTCAAGGTAGAAGCCGATATAAGCCAAATCAGGTTTCAGGATTTCTGGCATGTTTCCTCCCACTGCCCATCTTGTTTAAGTGACCATCAAGGCCAAGTCAGCTCTGTGATCAGCCACCTGCACTTAAAATATCTTTGGTGAAAGTTATCGCCTGGCAACAACATAACTCAACATGCTAATGTCTTCAGCGTGGTAATGCCCGGCAAAACTTGAAATAGTATACAAAATAAAAATATTCTTTTAAATAGGTATATATAAACATTGCATTAAAAATAGAACCGTATCAAAACACAATTATGAGTTCAGTCTGTCTCTTAACCTCCAAACACGAGCAATAAGCAACCCTCCGCCCTTCCACTTCACCAGACCTCCACCCATCTCTACTCCACATCCAGAGTTTGCAGCTGTGGAGCCTTTTACTGTGACTTGAGCCCCAAGCTGTTGGAGGACAGAGGGTAGGAGTAGGCTCTGCCAAGCACAATGCGGTCTCTGAGCAGTTTAAAAAGGACATAGTAGTTGCAGAAGAGAATCAGGCCTAGAGACAAAGTGTGGTTCCAGCGCTCAGAGCGCAAAAGAGAGTATAACTGGTACAAAACTACACTGGACTCGATCCAGATCAGCAGGTTCAGGATCCGCAATGGCTTGTGGAACAGGAACTGCAAGACCAACAGAAAGGGACAGAAGATCAGAACAAATGATAGAGGATGCAGAGGGTCAAAGATGGAAATATTTGATATACAGGGGGTGGACACAATAAAATAAACACTTGTACAATATAATACAGGATTATAAAGATGATATCCTCAGCCTGCGTGTGTAGATGCAAAAGATAAAAGCCCTTAAAACAGAAGTTATGCAACTTAACTCAGTAAATATGTGGCTATGCGATAAAATTATAATTTCTTCTGATGTTGAAAAGGTTGGTCTCTTCTTCAGGAGAGGTGATGTATTTTCTCCCTTAAAAGCGAACCAACACTATAGTAGCTGTATAGTTTATGGTATTGTTGTACTGTATTCCATAGCTGTGCTTATTATTTCATCCACTCTTGTCTAAAATGTACAGGTTATAGCCACTGGCACTATGATATAAAGCACACTTACATAAAACCTCGCATGGGAAACATCAGAGGGCAGAGCGACATTATAGGGTCCGACTGCCTTATACAGACTTCGACTATGTCGTACCAACACCCCCTGAGGCCAAATGGTGCTTTCTGACCACCTGCACACAAAGCATTTTAAAGTCATATTTAAACCTCTGCGAGTATACAAATGCGTGCACAAAGGGCCACTCACACATGCTGAGGTGCGTTGCTGTACGAGCCATGCTCCAGTTTCTGCCAACGGCCCAAGTGAGCCGCCGAGCGATGAAGTAGGTCGCAGTAGCTGGGGGGCAGCAGCTGACTCATCAGCATCACAAACGCATTGATCCACACCATGATCAGATGCTCGCATGACCAGCGCATGTCATAGTACTGGGTGCTCTATGGAAATCAAGCATCAGAATGGTAAAAAATTTTGCAAGAACACGAGCAAGACTGCAGGCAACTTAGGTGAAGGTGGAACATGAAAACCTTTTGGAAAAAATCTGGACTTTGAAAATCAATGTAATCATAAAAGGGGAAAAAAACAAAAGTGACAAATACCAACCTTGACAAAGCAGAGAGGCAGGAAGGCTACGTAGTACGCACTGAACAATGAGTTGAACAGCACTTCCTTGATTCGCCGATTGAAGTCACCCTTTAGCTCCTCTACCTCAGCTCGAATCAGCTCTGGTGTGTGCGTGTGTGTGTGTGGTGGGCAGGTGTGAGTGGGCATGTGCGGAGGGCTGGAAAACTGCTCTCGGAGGTTCTCTCGTAACAGAAAGAGGAAGTCACGTGGTCGAAAGAACGGGGTCTCTGTTAGGTCGGCCTGCTGGTGGTCAGATGCATAACTGCAGTCAGCCGATACCGCTTGGCTTTTCCCTCCCTCCTGATGGAAACAGCAGAGCGGGACGTACACACCAAATCTGGCATGGAGGGAGGGCCGTCAGTGAACGAAAGCAAAAGGACACAATAGCTAATTTTAAGTTTCAAATGATGGCAGGATGAATAGGAGCTGTGTGATGTGAAAACACAAAAAGACAGCAGCATGCTCACTATACTGAAACACCTACATGACTCACTAGTTTAAGAAAAATTACAGTGATTTATTCTTTTTTTTTTAATGCTGAACAGTTTAGGTTTTATTAGCAATGTTTTGATTGGAATATGGAAGCAGATTTCCTCATGTCAGTGACTCCTAGACCTTTGTGGCACATACGCAATTTCAACAAAACACAAACACATCAGACTAAATGATATGTTTTAGTCACTTCATTCAGACTTTGACGCCACAGTAATAAAATCTAATAATGCTAACTGATAAGACATAACATTACTATTCATTTGATGACTCCAGCTCTGGATTTAACACCAACACAACGTGGGCCAGGTGTCAATATGACAGTTATGGTAATCAGAGTACTGTGAGTCTTGAGCATCAAGAATATTTTACACAAGGTGGTAAATTACATTCCAAACAGCCACCCCTTTGGCTCCACCTCATGTGTATGTGTGACTTAAAGGATCATTGTGCTTATCCCCCAAACTTTTACAATGTTGGAATTGGGACTGCACCTGGCAATTTCTGCTCAAACTCCAACATTCACGCCCAGTAACAGAGTAAGCAGGGTCTGAAATTCAGTTTGATTTTTCATTCTTCACACAATTACTTCAGTTTTTGAAGTGCAACACTATGAATATCATTGAGTAGAGAAAATGTGAGCACTATTGTCCCCATATGTCAGATTCACTGTATCTTGTCCCTCTCTACGATGGTAGGCCTTTTGCTCCACCATTTAGAACAGGCATTAACACTTCTGCTTTGAAGCATGATTGAATGACAGCATACAGATGGTGGGGGTTAGGGGTGTTTCAAACACTCACGGGTATCCCAGGAAGAGGAGGTTGAGCACAGAGTGGTTCTTGCAGAGGTTGACCAGCGTCCAGCACAGGACCCAGCCACACATAGTCAGCAGGCAGAGCCGAGCTGTGATCAGAGTCACATAGCGGAGCAGTGATCCGCCGTTGCTCTGAGACACCTGGAAGAGACAGAGGACAGAATAACTCAGATAAGAGAGAGACTGTGATACCGCCATCACATGGGGATTAGATCCAGCAGGGGCTATACTGTATGTACTAAAATGTGTTGGCTGACTGCATATACAGGTTTGCATGTTTACCTCTGAAACTATAGTCCAAACAAGCCTCCTGGCCAACATGACTGTGATGAAGATAGCCAGATGGTAGTCCATTAGATGAAAGTTCTGTAGGAGGAATACAGAGGGAAGAAAGATGATATCATTTGTTTTCCTTCAAGACATTTTTAACAGTACAGTTTAACCACAATATTTGTTCAATGTCTTTTTATTAGACTATAAAAAACACTGATGGTAGTTCATTAATTCAGTACAAAAACCCTACAATACGTAGGTCAGTCAAGTTTGGACACACTGGTTCATTCATTCTTTGTTTCTATCAAAACTGTGAATACATATAACACAAAAATAGTGATAAACACAGCAAAATATGATTCACATTTTAGATTTCTGGCACTGTTTTGCTTGATGACAGCTCTGCTCACTCTGATCATCCTCTCAACCAGCTTCATGTACTGTTATACAAGTGGCATTGGCTCCTTCCACTCAAATACAATGGTTCTCCTATGAACACTAAACAGACAAATCTGCACTGCTATGCATTGGCTGAATAAAAATGTCTGTTTTCAAGATCCATCACTGAAATACACCAAAAAAACAGGGTAAGGTTCATCATTTTTGGTCCTCACCACTTTCACTAAAACCTTTTCCAGTAGATAACTGGTTTTTAACCCAGGCATTTTGCCCTTCACATTTAGAGGTTGTAGTTACTGGTGCATGACAAGGCTGTTCATTGTAGTTTACAGTAAACCCAGTCTCTCAACCACAACACGCAACGTGTTTCCAATAACAGAAAACAGAGATAAATGAAAGTGAATACAGAAGCAACTCCAAGTAAACAAACAAAAAACTGCAGAAGGAATTTTTAATAATCTGATTTCATTCAGCTTTTAATGTTGAAAATACTAGTAAATTCTAAATTTTAAATAACAAAAAACAAAAATGACTAGGTCTGTTCTTGGATATCAGGTGTTTGAGTTTAGGATAATGTGGGAATCAAGCCTGTATCACACTCTGTGATCACTTCAGAACAGAGCTGATGTTGTGTGTTCGTATTCTTACAAGAGAGGTAGAGGTAGCAGGGTGGCTGTATGGGTACCACCACACCGTCCTGTAGATGTTGATGTACTGGACGAACATGGCCACCAGCAAATAAAGAAAGAGCAGGAATTCAAACAGCAGGCTGCTGTCTAATGGCAGCTCTGGGATCCTCGAGTGGCGGACCGGCTCCGGAGTAATGAAGGCAGAGAGTGGCGGCGTAGACAGACCTACAGAGTTACTGCTCCTGAAAGAAAACATACAAATGTATGCAAACTCAGACAGATGTACAGTATCTGGGTCATGTCACACCTACTGCAAGCTGTGTGGAAAAAAAACATATATACAGTACAATCCTCTACTTCTCAAACCATGACTGTAAGAGCAATAATCTCCTGGTGGAGTAAAGAAGATGTGAAGCTGTAATTGCTGCCAAAGAGTCTTCTACAAAGTACTGAATTTAGGGTCTGAATACTTCCTGAAAATGAAAGTTTTCACTTTATGATTTTTAATACATTTGAAAACAAAAATCCTATACATTTGTCTTTGTAATGGCAATTTTCATTTTATTCACTTATATTGTTCATTTATACATTAAACTGTAGTCTGCTAATAACTGTGGTTAATTCTCACATTGGATGTGTGAACCTGGTTTTCTACTGACGTACTGAATGCCTGAAGTATCTCTGTTTTCTGCGTAAGCAACAGATGTAACATCAACAGTCCTTGAAAGTATCTACTTCTGCTATGAACCTCTCTGTGCCTGGGAAGACAGGGACTCTGTGAACACAGGTGCATGACTGTTCTCAGTGTACACTCCCTTGTGTGACGTTTTCTTCTGCCTTATATTGAACCGAGCCTTCCTTCCTTCTTGCAAGAAATAAATAACACAAAAGACATTTACCTCAATTCTCTTTATTTCACACTCACTGATGGTTGTTCATTTATGATACAGGAAAAAGGAATTTTTTTTCCTCAACATCTTCACCTTGTCATTATGTGTTATTGATTACCGAGTGATCAATTTAAAACTGTCACCTCACTGCAAGAAGATTCTGGGTTCAAGCCCCGGCCGGCAACATTTTCTGTTTTTAAAAGGTGATTGAATTAGGGTGACTAAAGGTTAACATCATTCATCTCCTGATTATTTTTTCAATTTCACTCAACAATCTCACACAGAATGGATTATGCTGAAAATTTAAGATGGATGTTTGGTGTGTCTGCTCTGACCGTGTCGCTCCCCACAAGGAAACAGCAAGCTAAGCATAACAGGGAATATGGACAGATAACACTAACGTCCTGGCAAAGGCATACAGGTGCATGCTGGGGTGGAGATTTTGAAGCACTAAATGAACGTCGGCAACACGTGTTGTAGCAGTGGGCATGTAGCAGTGGGCATGTAGCAGAGTGAGCAGAGCACTACTAGCATGAGTGAATCACCATGGCTAAAATCTTCACATATGAGAGGCTGGAACCAGAGACGGGCATTTTTACTTAAAGTACAATTAATCAGTTATATTGATGATTCAGTTTTTCCTTTGCTCAATTAACCAACTAAACCTTCAGCTCTAGTTAGTAATACCAAACTGATTAGATAACACTAATTTCAGAGATAAAACTCCCAACAGACATGCAAAATTTACTGGCAACCATATTTCTGAAGCAAGTTTGAGTTTAATATGTGAAGCAATTTCAGGACAGGGCTTTAAAGGCCGACTGTCACAAGACAACATTTACAGTATAAAACATGGGCTGGCCTACAAACAGTTTAGAGAAACAGTTTGGTGAAAATATTACAAATGTGCAATGTATTTATTATTAGTCTATTAGTATTATGTGATATTTTTCAAAGCGAAATCCATACAAAGCTTTAATGACCTACAGCAGTGAGTTCACGATATTTTAAATAAACCAGTTCAGGCCAATACTGTATGATGAACCCAAACACCTGACGCAGAGGTTCTGTCCATCTGTGTGTGTGTATACCTGTTTCTGAGGCCTGTACCATTGCCGAGGTTGCCTCCAACCAGAGTCTGCAGGGATGGCAGAGCAGAGCGACTTAGCTGCTGTCTGCTGGGACCCCTGCGACCTCCTGGCATGGTCGCCAGTTACCGAGGTAACCACAGACGCCACCCACCAACCAAGAGCTGCTTGGATTGCCCCCCTTCTTCTCAATGAGCCACCATGTACAGAAAGGCCACTGTGAAGAAAACCAACAAACAAGGCTGAATACAAAAAAGTATGACAAGTATGAAACAAGTAAACAGCAGTGAAATATGTCTGCAACTAACAATTGTTTCGATTTATTTTTATTTCACTTTGCCTGTCTTTAATGTACCTATAATATTTGTCAGTGTTTGGAATAGTGGCTTGTTATCTGAGAGGTTGATTAGCGGCAATGGATGTGTTTGACTAGTTTACACATCTTCGAAGAAAAGGGATTCATGATAATTATACACTTTCAAGACTTGTAATGTCCCTGCAAAGCACAACTTAAACACACTGGGCTTCAGGTTATACATCTGCCTGTGGCACCAAACATATTCACTGTCTTTCGTGACATATAAAGCCAAGATATTGAATTATTTGTATTAAAGGAAGCTAACAGTGTTGTAGCCGTGTGTCCCTAAAAACCCACAGCACCTGTGAAATAACCAGGTTAAATTGTTTGGGTATGAAATGTTTTTTCAAGCACAAGAATCAAGCGGCAACCTGCGAGGCTTAGAAATGAAGCCAATGAATAAGTGCCAAAACCTGCAGTTCCTTGCATGGCCACTTGAAGCCGACTCCAAAAGGGAGTCAGTCCCCACAAACTCCCATGTTGAAGCTAACTCTAGAGCAGAAATAAACACGTTTACAGCCTGCTATGAAAAAAGGTTTTGGTCTCTTTGACCAGTTTTTATACACAGTCAGTGACAAGAATCTGCACTTTGAAACATACAAATGAACTCATGTTCATGTTAATAAATTCACTGAGGTTTGAAAAAGCAAAGAGCAAAACCTCATTCTATTTGTCTGTTTGGCAATGAATTGATAAGCCCTCCTCAAACCAGCATCAGGTGAATGACATGTTACCATGACATGAACTACACCAGCCTGACATTTCAGCTGCTACTAACCAGCCAGGGTTTTCCCCCCCAAGGAACTTATTGAGCAGAAGTGGTAAGCCACATATGTCTTTCTGTATCTGGTCAGCTCTAAGTGTATAAATAGGATTGTGATGCAGTGATGAAATTATTTGGTAGATAACAGCCTACGAACACCACACACTCATTAAATTTACAGCATTTGTCATGTGCTTGATTCTGAATGCTCATATTTAATTTCATTAAAGTGGATTAAAGGTAAGGTTGACGATTCCGTCCAGAAGCATTTTTTTGTTCGTGTCGTTTCAAGTGTCATCTTTATGTCTATTTTAGTTTGTAATGTTGACTGTGTGTTTTGCACTATGCTGACAGATGCTGCTAATATTGAGTCTACTGTAAATTATGTAAATGGGGTGGAGAAAATATTATACACTCCTCTCAGCTCAGCTCCACTACAAACTACATCCTTTAAATATCCTCTTTAAAGCACTTCCAACAAAAGCTGAACATTATAACCTCAATGAAGGGACAGTTTGTTATAGGACCATTAAATTAGACTGGACTAGGTTTAGGTGTACTTAATAAACTGGCAACTGAGTGTTCATAAACTGCCTCAAGATAAATAGCTATCCCCTGGAGGGTTCATGTCATAGAAAACAGTTCTGCTGCTAGATCAGAGAAGCATCACAAAGCCTTTGTGTTGACAACGCTCCTGGCTATTGTCAAACGGCTGCAAACAGAGCTGTCATTAATCTACAACCAGCCACAGTGTCAGACCTGCTCGTATGCAGTCTGACTGCCTTGGCTCATGCGGGAAAACAATCTCTTGGAGGTGTTTGCTGAGGCAATGACAAATTATAAAAGGTCTACATGAACTGACTAGGCAATATGTGGTCGCTGATTCATTCAACAGCGAACTTCTCTTATTTTTGCTATGTTCTTCTAAACATGGAAACTGACACCCTGGGAGCCAAAATATCTTCTGGGGACCATGCCTCCATCTCCTCTCAGCTCATCTCCCAGGCTACAAGTACAAATGTCTGTTTCATTCATAAATGCTGACGAATGACCTATTTTCATGACGCATATCTTAACCTGTCACAGTTGGAGCATTACAGGTGTAAGCAATAACTTTAACAGCATGCAGTAAACCATCCACAACAATACTATGGCACACCCAGATGGAAGGCAACCAATTATGCTGCTATTGTTCACACCTGGGCTTTTCCTGTGGTGACAGGTCACAGCAGGTTGTTCTCACTCTGTGTCTGAAAAAGTCTGGACAGATATGACCAGTTTCATATTCACCTGCATGTTAAACCCATCAGAACTGGAGCAAGAGGATATTATATTTTTTGTTTGTTGCAAAGAAAATGAACTGCTTTGTGATCACTTGTCAGCACTTTGATTCATATGGTATGCACTGTATAATCCAACAACAACATCGGTTGATTGTTTTGAATAATTTTAACTCAAGAATGTAAGTTTACACAGTATAAAAAGACAAATACTGAATGTCTCTTTGGAGGTGAAACAGCTCTTATTTTGGTAATGCATTGATTTTTATTTCTTATTTCTATCTATTGACTGTTAAGTCTACAGAATATATAACAGTGATGAAAAATGTTTATCACAATTTCCTGAATCCCAAAGGCCACATCTTAAAATAGCTCATTTTGTCCAACTAACAACCCCAAACCTAAAGATATTCAATTTGCAATGATGTGGAAAAAAGAAAATGTAGCAAATCACTCAATTTCAGAAGCAGTAACGGGCTAATGTATTGTATTTTTCTTGATACATTCGTTTTAATTTTCAGTCCATAGATAATGGATTAACCAACTAATCATTTCAGAACTAGTTTGTTTAAAGCGGTGTAGACACACATCAGAGCTGATATGATAAATGAATCAATTTACTGTTAAGGTAATTTATCAAGCAAAAATAAGACTTAATCCCACTGTCACCTTTCAATTATGAAATTCTGGAGCCTTTTTTTCTGTTTGACTGACAAAAATGAGATATTTTGGGGTTTTGGACTTGGTCAAACAAAACAAGGTGTTCTGGCTTTAGGAACATGTCCGGTCATCATTGCAACATTCTCTTACAGATTTCGTAATTAATCAACTGACAGAAAATTACAATAAATTTGATAGTCAAATAATTGTCTTTTTGTGCAAAAATGTCATCGCTTCTCACATGAGGATTTGATGCTTTTCATAATCACACAATTGTAAACTGAATTTTTTTTATTTTAGATGTCACCTTGGTCTGTGTGAAATTATAACTAACATTTATTACTATTTATTGGCATTTTCTAGTGTAAACAATTAAAAAAAAATATTGGCATCTTAATCTATGCTAAAAATAACTGTGGTTTCAACTACAAAATTATAGGCTAATTAAAAAAATCCTATCCCCTTTGTAGGATTAAATGAATTACAGTCAATTACTTTATAAAATAACTTTTTATAATCACTGGTCAGTGGCAGTTAAAAAAAAAAAAAAAAAAACCCCTGCCGCCGTTTATCAGTCAGTGATAGACCTCTGACACACACAACACAAACCACAGACTGATAGCATCCAACCTCTCAGTGTGTCCTTTATGCTGACATGGCTTATGAAACATGGTGGGAGTGATAATACAGCACCCTCTGCAGCCAGTGTGTAGTCTAAATATCAAACACTGTTACAGCTGAATCTTCAACAGGAAACAGCCCTTAGCAAGCACAGCAAGAAACAAAAATGGCACCTTAAAGTCAAAAGTGGAAACAGGAACTATGATTTGGAGAAATTCACTACAATGGAGCGATGGCAGGAGAGTACTTTTTAACTTTGTGGAAGTGCAACACGTTTCTTGTTTTCACCTGAAAGTGAAAGCAACCAGGAAGTTGGGAAAAATGTGTCTGGAAAAACGATTAAATGTGTTTCTTGGACAATTGAGACTTTAAGTACTTCGCTCTTTGTTGTTGTTGTTTTTTGTGTCTGAATTATGACATCTGGCAGCGCTGTCATTTTGTAACGCTGGATACACGGAAGAAACTTGGGAACACACTTTCATAGGCGTTAAAATACAAAGATGCAAGTGTACAGCTAGCTGATAGCTTACAGAATCAAACCTAGATGGTTTTTAAAATCCCCGTAAAACAGTGGTTACTTACGCAACATGGATAACATACGTTTGGTGCGACGAACAAGGATGCATCAGTCAGACGATGTGAGACGAGTCCACACAGCACCAAGCATTTCTCAAGCCTTACAGCTTCAATATCTCCGACTCCAATGATGTGGCGGTGAGTTACGACAATACCGGCAATGCTGAGGGATAGCTTTGTCTCCAACTACAACCATAAAACGGGTTTAAAAGTTAGACCTGGGCTGTAGGATCAACAGTGTAAATGTAGAGACCGACGTGGCAAACCAACACCGCCTCTCCGTGGACGTCATCATTATGCGACTCAAACGACAATGCGCAGCCGCAGTTCGACAAAACAAATGGCTGGAATGGCGAAAACAGATGTACCCCATAGACACGGTACACGCGTGTGTACCTATGTGAGGGATATATGTATATTGAGTTAGCGCTTTTGCCTTCCATTTAACATTTATTAATGACATTTTACATTATTAATGACTCGTAATGATTTTATCGGTGGCAAAATGTAACTACCTGTAGCGGCCTAATTTGAATAACCCTGAGGTTCACTAGGTTATATCAACCAAGTTGTACCGTACTGTGTATGAATTAGGACCATTACATTGCCATTCCAGCTAGGATAGGCCTTTCATTAGCCTACCTACTGAATATTGTGGCTGACTGTATTTATCAAACTACTAAAAATACAATTTTGAACTTAAGTGAAAGGTCAAAGTGAAACCTTTCATTTTCTCCTACTTACATTAAAAAAATTATAAAAAATAACTAAACAAACAAAAAAATAAGTCTTATTACAAGTAGCCTCACTGACATCAAAACCTGGGGCAAAGTATTCCCATTCCAGAGATTTCTTTTTTATTATTTGAAAGACAAATGATCAATAATACACAATTAAATATGCCAAAACCCACAGATGTTCAGTTTACTATCACAGCTATTAAGTGAGCATTCATGCTGCCATATTTGCCTAAAAGAAGATTAAGTGACTAATCACTTCTGGTCTATAGCCCTGGTTGGGTTCAGGGGGCCCAAGGAAGCCATGACATTGTTACCTACATTGGAGGCCCAAGAATAAATTATGTTAATCTGAATAATATGAAGTTATGTGTACACAATGTTACCACAGTGTTCAGAAAGAAATGTAAATATTATTGAAGTCAAAACTGGAATAAATACAATTTTGTTCAACCCGAAAGGTAAAACATTTATTATCAATATTATTAAAAAAACACAATGTACTGTGTAAAAAGGATGTGGGAAAAGTAAGTCAGTTTCCAGAACTGTACATGTTGATTTTGCACTAACTGTAACAGAAAAAAGGAGGGAAAAAAGCTGCACTGTAACATTGTTGACATTATTTCATTTCCTATATGTCAACATGTAAATTACATATTTACATGCAGTGTGTACAGTTACTTGTTAAGTGTAAATACTTCATCTCATTTACAAACCACTTTACTTTGTGAGGTTAATGGTTACACCTATTCCTTCAAAACATTTGTAAAACAGGTGGACAAAAGTCACTTAGACATCCAGAAGATATGAAAAATAATTATTTACAACAAATTATGCTGCTTTAAATTATTAAACTAACAAGAACTGTCATTTGCTTTAGTGACCCTGAGTCATTTCCTCTGCACTTTATGGTCATTGTTTTATTGCTTTGTCACATTTAATTAACTGTAATAATCTTAGTTTTTCAATTGTACAGTTATACGAGATTATATGATTTCAAATACAATAAGTTTTGTCATCATTAGCATTTCTTTAATATTTTTCTCAGTGTTTTACAAAGTTTTATGGCCGTTCTAAACAAATAACCAGGACATTAAAAACTGCAGCAAGCAATGAACTTGTTAATAAATCAAGGTTTTAAAAAATGAATTTAGCTTTTACATGTGAATATTTGTAGCTTAGAATTAGGAAACATTACTTAAAAACCAAAGATGTTTAAGTGCACATCTTTATTTCTAATTTCTGTCAAGTTCTTTAAGTGTCTCTTGAATATAGTGGCCACATCTGAGAACAGACTCTGGGCAGTTGAGGGGGCCTGGGTGCATGCAGGGAGGTAACTCAGCTGATGGCACACGTATGTATGCATGTATGGCCCTGATGGGCTGGTCCAGCTCAGATAACTCTGGATCATTCAGCCTGTCCTCTTCCAATAGTCAGTGTCTCACTTCCATGTTTGTTTTGTTGCCTCATATTTGAGATCAAACCATCTTTTTAATTCATCAGTTGCGCACCCTTCTCCTTATAGAGTGTTCACTGAATGAGCACCCCATGCTTCTCTTTTGTTTTACTTTATATCCACTACTGATGCTACTAAATATGGCAGCTCAGTCATTGTTCTCCACTTCATAACTACTCAAGTTTTTCTTTGGTTTGGAGTTCATTGCTCCACCATCTTTAGATTTTCAATGTAGCATTCCTGGCTTTCTCTACTTCTCTTTTCTGCTTCTGTGTGAGATTCCTGTGTGCACACGCCCCTGCAGTCTTTTGGCCTTTTTTGGGCATTGGTGGGGTGTTAACCTATGCCAATTAGGAATGACTGGCATGCACTTTCAATTTACAAACACATGTGATTCATCAATGTAAGAACATGCAGTGAACAATTCTGAGGTTTAAGAATATTCATGAATCAGACAGACTTTTCTTAGGATCTTTCTTGAGAACAACTTACTAACAAATTTAAGGAAACACTCAGGAAGATTTGGTGAATGTGACCCATTAGTCTTAAATTAACATCTAAAGCACATAGTGGTTTCCTTACTGACAAAGCAACATTTGCTTTACCACCTGCACACTTTCCAAATTTTAGAGTATTTCAATCTGCTACTTTATGAAATCCTGACACCTTTCACCTGTTAAAGGTAATAAAATAGCTGGTTCATGGTTGTTTAATACATAAAAACAGTGGGATTTAAAGGTTTACCAGGAGCCAGACAACAACATGGTGCATGTTCTCTGAAACAGAGGTCACAGGGCGTTTCACAGTTGGAGCGTTCAGATGACGACGCTGGTGCCACTGCGAGAGCTCTTGTCCTGAGAGAGACGGACTAACTTTAGATTCATTTTACTGGCAAACAGCATAACTCAGATGTTTATTTGTTTTTTTATAGTGACTGTGTGTTTATCTTAATACAAGTGCGTTGGTGTAGTTGCAAGAGTGTGTGTCTAATATCTAAAGCAATGAGTTTCTTACAGAGTGGTGTCCATTCCTCCGTGCACCTGGTTTCTGTCCAGGCTCGTACTCAATGTAGCTGGCAGGTTTGTCAGCCCAGCCTCCTCCTCCTCCTTTTCTCCCTCCTCCTCGTCTTCTGCTGCTGCCCTCATCATCCGAGCTCCAGGACCCTTGTCTCGAGTGCCGTGATGCAGGGATAGAGTATTTTCCTATGGATCTGCTGTCAAATAGGTCATCCCTGGAATGGGAGCGGGGGCGGTCCATGCCTCCTCGTCCCCCACTGCGACTCTGCCCATCCAGGGAGTCCATGCTGTAGCTCCGGGAAACTCCTCTAGATCTGGCGGGTGAGGGGTAGCGCCTACTCCCAGATCCACGATTGTCTCGACGGCCAAAGCCACTACTCTCACTGGAGCTCGGGGGCCGAGTCCTGGGTGCAGGGGGTGGGATTCTGCCTTGATACTGCTCTCTTATTGGCGGAAGTGTGATGATGCGACGCTCTGTTGGGCCATCATCAAGGCCAGAGATCATACTGGGAGGACCAGATGAAAATGGGATGGTGATGGGCGCATGCTGGGGAGGAGGTGGCATCTGCTGCATGTGGTGGGGTGGAGGTGGAATCTGCTGCATGTGGTGGGGTGGAGGTGGAATCTGCTGCATGTGGTGGGGTGGAGGTGGCTGGGACTGAAGAAGAACAAACAAATAAATACCAACAAAATAAAAAAATGAAAACCACTAGTCATGCTGTACATGTCAGTAAAATACACAGAGACAAGAACTGTGCCCCAACACAAGAGTCGCTCCATTTTCCATTCTGTGCAAACAGTTTGGTGGTGGTGGTGGTGGGGGCATATTTGTTTTGTAACTTTCCAAAACAGACAACCTAACATTGCCATGAACGTCATGCCGTGACTGGCCAACTGTGCAGAGGTGAGAAAGGAGCTAGGCCGTGACACTACTATGACTTGATGTGACCCAATAAAAATGCGGGTTCATTTACTGCCTTGGCAATGATGTTTAACATTAATCTCTTCAACCTCAGCACTCTGCATTAGTATTATTCTTTTTGCATTAAACAAAGAACTGGTTGGTAGTTTGTGTGTAAGACTGATAAGACACTTGCTATGTTGCTGTGCCTTCAAACAGCTGCTACGACAATAAAGTAATGGTAGCAGCAAGTGTTTACATGCAAACAGTTGGGAATGACAGTATGACACAATAATCTGATGGTGTTCTGTTTACATAAATATATTTGAGACAAGGGTGGTTACATACCTGTAGAGGGAGCAAGGGGCTAGTCATGTCCATCCCTTTCACCTGGCTCTCCAGATAATCAAGCATCTGTTTGTTGTTTGCATTGGCATGGTTGCTATGGACACTGGGAGGAGGCATGCTGTAAGCTGAAGACTGAGGAGGAGGCAGGGGCATCGGGCTCATAGGGATGCCTTTACCTGAAACAGATCCTGGAGTTGCAAAACCAAAACAAAACGTTAGCTCATACAAATCCAGAGGCATTTCTGGTTAAATATCCACCAACAGTCTAATGCTACAGTGTGCTCTTGAGCTGACCTGCTGTGTTAACACAAAGTGTGTGGGTTTACATGGGTACCTGAGTAGAGCATTGGGTTCATCGGGGAGGAGGCATGACTCATTGGTGCATATATTGGCTGTCCTCCTAACCAGGGAGACATGGCTCTCTGAGCCTCCTTCATCATACGATGCTGCATCACCACTGAAAGATGAGGACAGAACACTGATTAAGAAAGAACTTCTCCAAGTACACAGGCTCTTTGTCTACACTGTGGCTGACATATTTCGAAGCCCCTGCATATTTCATCAACAGCAAATGTGGTATACTGTGCACATTCAGACAAATTTTATATGTATCAGGTAAGCTGACATTCAGACTGAGTACGGTAAAACGCAACTACCTGCTGCGTTTTTACACAAGGGGCTGTGTTGGTTCGGGTTGAGGGGTTGCAGCAGGAACATTGTAGGCGAGTACAGTATGGCCACATTGTGACGAGTCGAGGTGAGCGGCTTCATTCATGTTTCCAGCCCATGAGTTTCCATTGTGTTTTGGTTAGCCACTAACGTAGCCTACTCTGTGTCAGCACTACTTTCTACCACCAGTGTGCCGGCACCGATCCAACACTTATAAATGGATGGCGTGTCATTATGGTGCATTTGTAACTGTGGCCCAAATTCAAGAGTGAATAGCAGTGAATGTTTATGCTCATAATCAGAGTCAAAATTAAATCAGAATCATCTTTAATTGCCAAGTATGTTAGAATGCACCGGAATTTGACTCCGGTACAGAGGCTCTCAATGTGTTGTAAGGCAATAGGAATAGAAAATAACAATGACAATAAAAATAACAAGTAGAGCAATAAAAATGCGAATACGAATAAAAACTGTGCATTCAAATAGGAAAGGAATGAGAGGAAAAGTGAGACAGCTTGTATAAATATATGTACAGTACAGCAAAGGAACTGTTCTCTACCTTTTTCAGGACAGCAGCATGCTTGTGGGCAACAGGGACAGCGAACATAGCAGCAGCACACTTGAGGGCAGCACTGGCAGCAGCAGATACAGATGAGAATGAGGAGGAGGAAGACTCCCATAATGATTAAAAGCACTGTTAACCAGTCTGAAAAGGGAAAAGAAGAGGCACGCTCAGTGTGGTATGCTCAAAGAAACCAACATCTTCTTGACAGGTTTTTATATATATTCTGATGTTAAAGATACACCCTGATTTTGTTACTGCTCATCTCAATTTAAGTTGTGAGAATGAAAACTGGGGTTATAAATTTTATTTATTTATTTTTTTTAACTTTTGTTTCTTACTGTAGACGATGAGTATGACTTCTTGGTCACTGTCTCCAGTGGTGTCTCCAGAAGCATCAACAGTGCAGAAGTACACCCCGTTGTCCCACCACATCACTTCAGTGATCACCAGGTCTGCCTCTGTACAAACAAACACAGAAGGTACTTCCAATTAAACTATGGTCAAATTTTAAACCATCCATTTCTCTTTTTATACAGTGCTACACGTTACAGTTCAACAACAAATGCACAGTGGGACTGTTCAGAAACTGGTCATGTTTGCAGTGCAACCTGTCTTCCAAGTAAAAAGGTGTGTCAGTCTGTCACAGTAGTTGTCAGGGTGAAGGGTCTTCTACTGTAAGTCCTGCACAAACATTTTCAATTTGTTCTATTGATCAACCTTTTGCCAGTTACAACTGCAACTAGCAATTATTTTCAGTAGCAATTAATCCACTGTTTGGATTAGTTCCACCATTATTAATGAATTGTTTGGCAAGGTAACTTTGTTTACAGAGCAAATTTTCATATACGATGGCAATTCAAAGTGCTCAACAACACACATAGATGGACAACACGTTAAAAAGCATACAGAATGCACACAGAAAGATAAAGCATTAAAGTGCATACAGTATATAGATTAAACGATTTAAATTACACAAAACATTAACTATTACTTCAAAGCAACAATTATATGACAGTACAAGTTACAACATGTATGAGTAGATACCTAGTACCTTTAGTACAGCTGTGGCAGACTGTGGATTCTCACTGTTCTACATCAGTGTCTTTAAAATGCCTGTTACAATCTCCCAGAGGCCAATGTGGCAACATTTCTCATGCCTCTAACAGTACAAAATACAAAAACATAACTAAAACAGGAGACCAAGAAAAACACAAAATACTGGTAATTTGCTAAAACCAGTGGTTCTTTTGACATAAAAGACCTAAATGATTACTAAATCATTCCAATTTCTATTGACTAATTTATTATTCAATTGATCATGTAGCTGTCGTATTGTTAACAGGGAAAATAATTGGTGAAACAAAGAATTTAATGACGATGACAAGGGTTCTGTAATTCTTAAACCCATATTTAGTTGCAAAACCTGACCTGTGCTGGATGGGAAATATATTATAGTGTTTGCATGAACTTACTGTTTTGGATGGTGATCTTGCGTTGGCTGTACTCTCCTCCTATTATTGGCTCATCGATTCCTCTCTTCTGGATCACAATGCGTATAGTCCGCTGACTATCTTGACAGTCATTCGTTGGGTCCTGTCCTAGCTGTAGTGCAGACTGGTATGCTGCAAAACCAGAGGCCAAGTTTTTAACAAAACAATATGTGACAATCTTTCCTATGAATGCCATCCATATCCACCCTTTTTTAAAACTAGGGCCAAAGACTGAAGTAAATTCAGCACTTTATGGGCCTATACCTGATATGTTGAATGCAGGCAGCGTGAGTTTAAGGACTGCAGTGTAAATATGCTGGCCAATTCTCCGCTTTGGTGTAGACTGACAGTGCTGGGAAGCTACTTTGAAAGCTACTGATTAGGCTAATTCACTCTCAAAGTTTAACTACAGCAAAGCTACTTAGAAAAATCTAAATTGACAATATACATGATACAAAATACCAGTCAGATGAGTTTATGACCAGAGACCTAAACCTTTCCTAAATAAAACAGTCCCACCTGGGCTTTTTGCTGAATCGCAAGGAATGTTATATTTGTTGTAAACACATCTGGATTTTGTATTATCTGACTACAACTAAGCCAGTAAGAAAAAAAAAGCTTGCTTGTTTGACTGACTTGAGAACTGGTCTAAAAAAATGCACCTGTTGTCTTACTGGTCAGTTTAGTAACATCTGACTTGTACAATGTTAACAACTACTTCCACATTTTTAGACAGTATGAACAGCTTGAACACTAAATAATGGGGCCTATCTTTTTATTTGTCAGAGCACAATCTGTTTATACAGCACAAGTTCTTATCCAACAGGAGGTTCTGTCCGGCACAGACAATAGATGTCTGTGCCAATGTTGAAAGGCTGCTCATATGCAGCACTGTAAAATAAGAATTAAAAATTAATTCATTTCCTTTAACGCCCCCAAATTGTAGTTTCAGTAGTTAGCTACACACAAAAAGTAATTTAATTACATGATTCAGTGATGATCAAAGACTCCTCAACACTGCAGACTGAAATATCTCTTGGCTACTGGACAAACTGAGATGAATCCTAGTTTTGTTAATGGCCCCAATAAATCAAACCAAAAAAACAGTGCAAACACCTTCATCGTCCATGCAATTAGAGCTTAGGTTCAACAAGGCCTTACAGTACAGTTTAATGATACAATTCGTCACATTTCAAAGCAAGCTGGTGCAGTAACATGCAATGTGGCATGCTCATTAAGGATGCACAGAAAAGAGTGTTATATGCAATAAGTGTGAAAAAGACAGTTGTAAACAGCCTATAATACTAATAGCATACGCTAAATGCGATATTTAGACTAGGCTGCTTACATTTTGGACATTATCACTTTTCTGTCATTCTGCCCTGTTTAGGGTTTGTTTCTTACCAGCGGAGTAGTACTCCAGCACCGGGTCCTTGCAGAAGGACTTGTACTTCCAGGTGACCAGGACATCTCGGACGTTTGCACTGGTCGAGTAGTCACAACGGAGTGTCACTGATGCAAACAGCATTGTGCTGCGCTGCCTTTGAGGAACATTCACCTGAATACACAGCGACTCTGTGGAAGGACGTGTGTGTGTTAACTCTCAAAGTCAAGTAGGAAAAGTGTGGTAAGGGTGGAACAGTATGTGTGAGGGTTTCTCTCCACCATGAAGTTCAAAGCGGTAAAACCTGAAAAGCAGGTGGCACGGACACACGCGCAGGAAATGGGTTACTGCGAAACTACCAACCAACCATC
>NW_018127884.1:278744-301911 GCF_001952655.1 Monopterus albus | reverse complement strand
ACTGAACTTTCCCTAAATGTGGACAGGTCCCAGCGACGCTTTGAATCAAGCTGAAAGACTAGGAAGTTGGACAGTTTGAAAACATAAATATTTCACCTTATACTGTACCAATTATGTAAGCACAATTAAAGAAATAAAATTAAACATTCAGCACTTCAAAAAATACTCTGTCAGCCTTACCCTAGAAACCTTCGACTACAAACAGTATGTCCTGTAGGACAAGTAGCCTTATAGGTCTAAAGGACATACATCTTGGTGTCGGCTAAACAAATACTGTCATGTGACCGATACCTCCAGTTTGATCAGTTTCAGTTTGAAACGGACATACTTTCAATTCATCAAAGTGTTTAGAAGACCTAAAACAACACCAGGCCAATATGGAAAGAAATGGAAATTACCTCTGAGGAGCGACAACAGGAAAATCTTGGTAATTAGTCTCCGCATGTTGGCAAAATGCTGCTCAAAAACTCCGGGTTGGAATAGAAAGATGAAATCAAAATGTTCACATTAAAAAATAGTTAAAAGAAGAGGAAAAACTAAACTACATAAGAGGCCTGTTTTCAACATAAACCTAAACAAAACAGTTCGTTGTTTCCCCGAAGAGCAGCGACTATGCAGTCATCTCTGGCCACACCCCGGAACAGGTGAACGCATCCTTACCGGTGACGTCACCAGGTAAAAACTAATTCCCTAAAATGAGGCAGCCAATACATACAGTAGATGCAGTAGTGAACAAATAGGTAACCAGCTCTTCTGTGAGACTTATGGGAGACATGCTCGAAGAATTCATGACAGAATGTTTGTCTTTTGCTGTTTCAGATTACTCCAGGGGAAAATACAGAGTGCCCATTCTCTTCTGAGGGTCCACACTGAGGTCTTCATCAGACTTTGCAGGCCTGACTTCACACTGCTGCTGTGAACCAAAAGATCTTTGGTGTTCAGCCAGAGACTCAGCCTGCTCTTTCTCCCTTTAAAGAATTAAAAGAACAACAATATTAACTTTTACCTTCAGAGGGGTAGAGATCAGGTTGGATTTAACAGGGACAATTCATTCCTCTTTCTTTCTTTCTTTCCCCCAAAAGCAGCTTCTTCCATGTTTTGCTGGCTGATGTCTTAGCTTTGCTGTGAGAATCAGTAGACTCCAGTGTACTGCTCCATCGCTTGGCCAACAATCATATTAGCTACCTAAAACTTTCCTCTGACCTGGTGAAGAATCTTGAAGTTGTTCCTGTCTCCGAGATCCAGACTTCTTCACTTTCTTTGAAATAGCCTATTCTTCCTCTTTCTCTGTACAATCCAGAGGACTTTGTGGACTCTGTGCACCAGCCTCAGCGTGACCTGATTGGGTGGTGGAAAGCTGAGGCTGGAGCTTTGAAGTTCCTCATATTTGCTATCCCCTTAAGATTTAGAAATACAGATTAAACATCTCAGGTATGAAATACATTTTTATGCATAATTGAGAAATTAAACTGAAATTTGGAATTATAGCTATTTTCTAAAAACACAATTTATATATTTATCACAGTAAGTTTAATAATATTACACTGAATATGTTCAGACAAAGGGTGTACATTTTTGATTCTGTTGTTTTTTACTATTAGACACAATAGACAGTCTTGTTTTCCACCTTTATTAAGATGTAACTCTGAAACAGAACCACTAGATGTCAGACTAAACTTGTTTTTCATCTGAGCTGGCTCTTCATGTGATTTCTGTTTAAAGTGAAGTGGTTCTTAAGTTCTTTGCTGTTTTAAACACATCCTTCATAAACATCCAAGTCTACTCTATAATCCATATAAATGGGACTACTTTAGTGTGTTGTGTGTTGTCCTAATTACGTTAATCCAGTTCTTATTCTATTCTATTTTTATTCTACTTTATTCTATTTTAGTTCCTAAATGTTATGGCACCCAATATTAGGTGAGAAAGAAACGGTATTTTGATTTTCTGTATGTCCTGCACATAATTGACAATAAAATCCTTGAACCTTAAGCACTTTTCAAGTCCTTCAAATTCTCAAAGCTTGTTTTCCCTCTAAGCACACCCATGCTGCACCTGCAGCCCTTCAGAGTAGTTTTTCTTGGAAACTTCTGCCAAGATCAACTCTGGCTTTTCCTACGTGTTCTCTCACGTATTCTGTTCTTCTGCTGAGGCCTTAAAGCACAAACATTACTTCACCCCATGTTCACTCAAAGATGACTGCACTGTTAAGCATTTGATTTTATACAGCACAAATATAAACTTGCAATATTAAAGAGAGTACTCAAAATCTAATATCAATAGATTGTATAAGATACACTCTGACATGAACCATTCTGCATAATAAGAACTTTTATTTATGGTACTTTATATTTGGTTGCTGATACTTATGTACTTTCACTAAAGTACAATTGTGAATGTGTGACTTTTTACTTGTAACACTCTGGTATTGCTACATCTGAGTTCTATTATATTTATAAGCCCCCAAACTGTTAAATCTAAGCATTTCTCTATAACATTAAATACTGTATTTTGTCTAATTAAGTAACATTTATTAGGTGCTAAGCTTAAACACTTTAAAACTAATTTGCTTCAAGCGTGTTTTGATCAGATCTGACTGAGAGTGGCCATCAGCGTTTGATTCAAATTTCACTACTGTAAATGATGCAGGTAAACCCTGTCCATGTCAAGCCAATACTGTATGAAGAACACAAAGCACACCCAAACCTTTTACTCAGTGGTGTGTGTGTGTGTGTGGTGATGTCATATCTTCCTGCCTCTGCAAAGACCTGGGGAGGAGAAGCTCGCTCAACAACATTCCTGGCATAGTCTGGAGCTGTGAGTGATCTTAACTGATCCCTCCCATTACAAAAATACAGTATATGAGCTCAGATGCACACATGACGTCTCTCCCACTCACAGATAGGACAACACATAGAAGTGGAAGAAGTGTTCAAATCTTTGACTTAGATTTAAAAAAACAACTACAAATTCTTGATTAAAAGTAAATTAATTTGACTGCTGTACATACTGTTACCACAGTTCATTATAAGTTTAGTCTGCAAAATCTCCACCTGCAAATTAACTAGAGACTATAAATGTAACACAATAAATAATAAAACCACAATAAATGTTGTGGGATTAAAATAATATATACCTCTGAAATATGACGAAGTATAAAATAGCATGAAATATAATTATACAAGTTAAGTGCAACTGTTATCAGCCACTGATCCACTACTACATGTACATCATCATTTCTTAAACTTTGGTAGTTAATGCTGACTATAAACAAAGACAAATAAGCTCAAATAAAACCTGGGGTTCATATTTCTGCTAGATTTATTTGTGAAGATGTGAAGATAAACACTGCTGGTATAAATGTCTATGTTATGTTTGCCATCCTGTCTCTTGGTATATTATTAAATAGACACTTTAGCTATTTAATGGACTAAAGTGTTGTAAGAATTTTGTAACATGGATGATGAAACAGAGCAAATTTCTGTGGTTGAGCTGGAGGGACTGATATCTGAGTTTTGACACAGCTGTGTACTAAAGACTAAAGACAGGCAGTCTGTGCTTACAACAATGAACAAAGACATGAGTCATACTCAATTACGCACTGTCTCCTTTGCAGAAAAGTAAAGAGTCACCCCCCACCACCACCACCACACACACACAATCACAGTTGTCAGTACCAGAGGCAGAAAACACAGTAGCAAAAAACTAAAAACTAACATCAGTCTTTTCTCCACACAAGCCTGCCCAACATGAAGGCAGGAATAATCAAATACTGGTTTGTTAGAACAAAATACATAGTATGACTGATAATGATGTTCAGAGATCAGTATGTTAATGTGTGTTTTGTGTAAGTGTGTGGCTGTTAGATAACACACAAAGCTGTTGACTCAGCAGTGATAAGAAAAGGCCCTTCTTATGTATACACTCACACTGAAGTGCTTAGACAAACACAATCATTTACAAATTACAACGATTATATCACACCTCACACACAATAGGTTGAGTCTACATATAAACGATCTCTTCATACTGTAGTACAAACATCTTTTAAACCTTAAACACTTGCAATAAATACAGTTTTATCAGGTTTTAGTCTCTTAGGAGAAAACAGTTGCTTTGTGCAAACTCTACCATGTTTTAAAACAAGATGAACAGCTCCACTGCCATGTACAGACAAAAGAATGTTACATGTTCATGAATACAAACTGAATCACTGCTGCAACAAATGTGGGTCATATTGGGTCACTGGCCATTTGGCAGAACAAGATTTAGTGTCTTGTGCACGTTTAGCATCTTGCTTGGGAATATTAGTTTTCATGATTTTCAAAATGACTCCCACTAAAATATGAATTCAATTTTCAAATTCTATCCACTGCCAGACTTCTTTTCTAACTGAAAAATGACACTACATGATATTGAACCTTGTATTACTGAGCTCATGTGCATTCACTAAAAACAGCGGGTGTGGCAGAGCAAGCTGTAACCACATTGACATATTATCACCATATAGATGTATTATGGCAAAAGCGTATTTACACATCAGCACAACAGACCACAGAATAACATTAGCATTCATTTGGAGTTGTGTTTCTGTCCACTTGATGAATTCAAGTCAGACCATTGCTCTACTTTGAATTCTGTTTGAGTGATATAGTTGATTCATGAGCAGCCGTGCTTCAGGGGAAGAGTGGGTCGACCTCTGATAGCAGGGTTGGCAGTTCAATTCCTGGTCTTCCCAGTCCACATGACAAAGTGTCCTTGAGCATGACACTGAACTCCAAGTTGTACCCAGTAGCCAGGCCAGCGCCTTGCATGGCAGCTTCACAGTGGGTGAATCTGTAAAGCGCTTTGTCCAGGTAAGGTAGAAAAGCCCTATATAAGTACAGTCCATCTCCTTTTACCATTATTAGTTGCTAAATGCTCCACTAGGTTCACCAGCAAGTCCCAAACTGTGTGTGTCTGCTCTTTGGTGCTGAACAGGCTGCACACTGGATTTATTAGAGCTTTTTCCCCTGGAATCAGCTGTATGTTGTAGCAGATCAATGACCAGAGCTATGAGACTGACCAAAACAAAAACAATGAGCTCATTAGAACTAAGAACTGCACTACAAGCAGCATCTTTCATATTATACAAAGTCATTTGAGCCATTGTTTCCATGAACATATTGCTTGATACGTTAAGAGTTACGATCCTTTTCCATGGGGTGTTCACATTATTTTGCCCACCCCAATGTAGGAACACATCATATCATCATCATTTGGTAATGTTGGTTACTCTGTCCAGCTGTAGTTAACTTTTCCTTTGTAAACTCCTTCGGAACCAGGTACTTTAGTCCCTGATTGTGTTGTTGAATGACACACTGTGTGTACTGTCATACAACTGAAGCTACAGTATGACCTTTACAATAATGGTGTTGTCATATACGTTTTGTTCCACCACCGTGCCTTTTTACATACACATATCTCACCAAATGAAAATGAATGCCCTCATTGTGCTGGAGGCGTAAAGTCTTTTCTCAAGGGACGGCAGGAGACTAACAGTGTCCTGTTAGGAGGGACAGTCCAGGTCATACACTCAGCCCATGTTGGTCCCATGTTAGTCCAGCTGACGTATGTAGTATATGAGGCAGCCGGTGACCAAGATTGAGTGGTGATGACTTCTTCACTCAGTGACATCACGGGCAGAAAGCCTCAGCTATGCTCCCAGCAATAACAGTGCCTGTTGTCCATTTCTTCATTCATTCATCCGTACTGATTCAGCTTTCGTTGCGTTTCTCACAATTCACTTGTGTATGGCATATTTTTTGAGAATCCACACTGAAAGTCAACTCTATCATTCCTTAATCAGCTGACATGCAGTTATTATAATGTTTTATAGGCTTTCACTCAAACGATGAGTGAATCTCTGGTGAGAAGGGTGTTCTGGTGAGGGGAAAAAAGAGCAAATGGTTAAAACAACAGCAGAGAGTTTACACAAAAATATTAAAGTATATCTTATTCAGTAGAGTGAGACAGTGGACATTAGCCAAACAGGGTTATTATGGTGAAGTAAATTCTGGGACAAACTGCAGTTCAACTTTTTTTTTAATTACCTGAAGATCTGTTTTATGCTTGAGGCCAGAAAGTTGATTGTGATTAATGAATTTATTTTGTACAGGAAGTCTTTGATGTTGAATACCATTTTGCCCCAGGGTTGTCAGTTTGGTTTAGTGAGTAATTGGATACAGAACAAAGTATTCTACCTAGTTTTCACTGTGGTAGCATCTGAACCTGACCTGTCAAAGGTACAACAACAACACTTACTGTAGACCTACAAAGCTTTTTTATGTCATAAGTCAGAGTTTCTCAACCTTATCAACCTCATCTTCTCCATAACCCAATTCACAACTGTGTAAGTGAATAGATCTGGCCTAAAAATGGGATCAGTCACTTTTTCCAAGGCACTAAACACAACATATTACACATCAGCTAAAAGTGATTGTAAATGAAGCCAAATTCATTTCATTTGCATAGTCTTGAGTGGAACTATTTCTCAGTCACTGTTTTTATTTGATGTCTACTGTACATATATTTAAAGGTAAGTTGATTGATGAGTTAAGACTCTCCTCGCTCAATTCACAGATGTCCACAGGATCAAGTATAGACCTTTTTGACCAAACAGTTCTGGGCACTTTTGGAACCAAAATAATTTTACACAGTCTGTTTGTTTGCTAATCTCTGACTTACAAAAGGATTAACATCCTGACCCGACCCCAGAAACACACACAAACTTTCCCAGCTCTCATGAGTTTGTGTGCATGTGTGTGAATTAAAGTACAGACAGCATCAGTTTGACTGAGCTATGGCGGACCTACAGTAAATTGCCAGATAGTTTGATAATCATTTAGAGCATTGTGATGGCATGTATATGGTTATTATACTGTGAAAATCTCATGATGTTCCAACCTTAATTTTAATGTTACAAAATGTTTCAAATTTTTGCCCCAAGTTTGATACTCAAGTCAGTGTGTTCTTGTTTTGTGAATGAAGTGCTGTGGGACACAACGTGAAGCATTCCACTGGGTCTGTGTTTCACCAGTTAGTGACAATTCAGCCCTGTAAGCTTTGTCCTGATGACTTCCTAAATCATCAGAATGGTTGACCCCTGGCACTGGGGACTTTTTGCCACCCAGAACAGGATCAAAAGTTAATTCTCTGATTGCTTTGGTCAAAATGCAGGTTTAGTTCATAAGTTTCTCAAAGAGTTCTTGGGTCTCTGATAAGTTTCTTCAGTGAAATTGTCCTAGTAGACGGCCTTAAAAGCAGGGAAATACAAAACTGAGTGTTAAAAATTTGCAGTTGTAGCCTAGTGTTATATTTTTCAAACATTTTCATCAATTACACACCAATAACTAGTCATTAATGACCACAAAATATGATATATACTCTCTACTCGATGCTGTTGATCTGCAAATTAGCATAGCCAGCCTAACATCCTACCAAGAATTTATAGGCCATTTTAAATGCAACTAACCACTTTCCGCGACTTGTCTCTGGGTTCTTCTCTGTGACTGTGCAGCGAATGGGCAGGAGGTTGAGGGGAGCTAGTGTTTGCTGGCAGTGGCCGTGGAGACGTCCTGTTAGTTCTGCTTCGCTCTGTGTCTGAGTAAAGAGGAAGTGAATCTGCCTCAGGCCTGTTACTAGGTGAACGGCTGCAGAGCCGACTAGACTCCCCACTGCTCTTTTTTAAGCTGCCCTTTGAGGGTGTGTCAGAATCTTCCGCACCCCGAGTCCCGCTTCGTCCCTGGCTGACCCCTCGCAACTTGGCCTTACGCTCCAGTAGGCTGCTCAGGAACGTGCTATCATAGTCCTTCCCTTGAGACGAAGTTGATGGTGGATTGACACGAGGAGGAGGTGGGACAGGGTGCTTCCCATCCCAGGTCCCTCTTCGTTTTTTGGGTGAAGGAAGTGGGCTTATGTCATGTCTGTTTTTCTTATTCCGTGTGGGGTAATCCTCACAGTTGTCTACAAGCTCAGTTTCATTGTGATAATGCTGAGGTGGACCATTGCGGTAGGAAGGATATCGACTGAACTCCAGAAGCTCCATCTCATAGTCTCCCCATTCTTCTTTCCTCTTCTCAGCCCCTCTGCCTCCTTTCTGCTTATAAGTTGCAGCAAACTCCTCCAGCTCGTCCAGTGAGCCAGTTCGTCCTGCAGTACGGTACATCTTTCTCTGCAAATGTTCTGAACGAGGGTTCCACCTGAAAAACAACACAAGACCAAGAGAGAACATAGTATAGTATATGCTTGTTTGTGTGAGTGAGGAGTCTGTGCATTCAGAAGTGTCTATACCTGTTATGGCTGTCCTCTTCACCATGGTTGTGTTGCTGTTGCTTATGGCCTGGTCTGCGTGACTGTGAGGAGGATGGTGGGTCATCGCTGTATCGTCGTGGAGGAAGAGGCTCATCCAGGCATCGCCGGGACTCTAAGTCGGGGTTGTCATGATAACGCTGGGGCGAAGAGGGACTATCATAGTAACGCTGCGGCTCTGGGCTGCGGTTGTCACGGTAGCGCTGGGGTTCAGGCTGATGATTGTGGTCGGGGATGGTGGGCAGTGCTTTCTTCTGGACATTTCGGTATGTTTGGCGGAAAGCAGTTTCCCCCTCGTGGAGAGAACTCAGCTCGGACGCACTACAGGCTGGATAGGTCAATATGCAATATTTAATCAATGAAGAATGACTCATGAAAAATGAAGAGAGAAATAAACCACTGAAGAGAGAAAATCTGAACAGTGCAGACAAAGAAAGTCAGAGTCAAGTTCTGCAAGAAATTACAGTGTTGCAGTGATAATTGTTAAAACACCTCCTTTCAGTCATGCAGCCATATTAATGTATCATGTAAACTACAGGAAAATCAATACATAGAAAGCTCAAGTGCAGAGAGGCATGCCAAGACAAGCTCAAGAGAATAAAAAGCCAGAATGAATACAAACTGTATAGACTGCACAACATGCAGCGTCAATTCATTGCAGTAACATGCTTTAGTAGAGTTTGACAGCATGTTGAGAGAAACAAGCCACAAGATGGCTTTATAAAGCTTACACTGGTGGCCGGTGGACCTGGCAGGGTTGAAGTGTGCCAGTTGTTTCTCTACATACTGTAGCACCCTGAGAGAGTCCTGATCCTGAGGTGAAGGCACACGGTACGGAACCCCCACAGCATGCATCGGCACTGGAGATACACACTTGTCCCATCAGTGTGGGGAACTTGTGTTTGTCTTTGTGTGTTCATTGTGGTTTGAAGACCATACTGATGTTTTAGCAAGTTTTCTACTGAATTATTTGATATTATGACAATTCTTTCTGGCCAAAACAGAAAAATAACATGGTCACATAAGAACACACACATCAGTTGACAGTGTTCACATGAAAGAAACAATTACATCCCTCATGCAGCTTTTCTGAATGCCATATGTGAATGTTTGATATCAAGGCAGTATTTCAAAATAAAGTTTTCTGACACATTATTTCAAGTCTAGGAAGTGTTATTTCAAGCTCAGAATTAACTTTAGGGGTGTTTTCAAAAGCTAAAAGAAAAAAAAAACACTGATCCAGACTTTTTATAATTCTAAAAACTGATCTACTTTGATTTTAAGCAAGCGCTCACCTGCTGTGAGTAAGCTTCCATTTGAGGTGGGGACTGATGACATCTTGTCCACCAGAGATGGGGGAGTGATGGGGACCATGGTCGGGACACCAGAAACAAAGTATGGAGGGTAGGCAGGTGTCTGAGGGGTGGAGGTACCCGTCTTTATACCCTTACCTGCCTCATACACTAAGGAAAAAAAAATCAACATAAAATCCCAGTTACTTTCATCAAAGACAAATTTCTTTCAAACAATGTCAGTATTCAGAATTTTTGCACTGCTGTGTGTGTGTTTACACTCACAGTGTCTGGGGCAGCAGCATGTGTCGGGGCAGCACCAACAGCTGACGTAGCAGCAGCAGGAGTGAGGACAACACTGACACCAACAAACCCCAACCAGCAGTAGAAATAATACACTGCCTAGCGCCACTGCGGCCACAAACGCCCACTCTGGAAGTACACACATCACACAATTCTACATATAGTATTAATATAAACCAGCATGTTAGCACATTTAGTCAGTTCACTGTGCAGTCATGCTTTAAAGAGCACTGTCCTCATAGAACATTTTCACTCATGTTAGTTTAAAAAATATAAAAGTATAGGTTTATTCCACACATTCTTTCCTGGTGCCTACATTACCCACAATGTAACTGTATCGCTGACAGTTCTGCTGGAGTGTGTGCTATGTCAGTGTTAGCTGATCAGGAGCGGGTTACCGAGGTCTGTAAGATCACTTCCTTCTAACTCCACACCCACAGATCTTTTTCATTTTCAAATCATAGGCTTTATACAACCTTCTTTCTTCCTGGACAAGTTTTTTTCATTTGCTTTTTGTTGATTAAATGCTGAATGTGCAGTGTGAACCTTTTGACTTGCAGTGTAATTTATCTTATCTATAAAATTTAAGAAATCTTGCATGTTGCATTATATTTTTGCTCAGTATATTTCCTGTAGAAACACAGTGTTGGGATGGAATGTAACACAGTGATGAACCATTCTAAGCTGTAAAGCTATGGGACATCAGCGATGACAACGAGAAAGGATTGTTAAACTGTCTTGTAACTGAGAGTTTTATTTAAATTTTGTTTTTTTGTTGTTTTTTTGTGTATGTGTGCATGTGTGTGGTGGTGGTGGGGGGTAACAAACCAGAAAAAAGTGCAGAGGTACAAGATAGTTGAAGTGAAAGGTACAGCAAGTACGGTACAACAGATACACTACATGTATCTGTCTATAGGGACAAAGCAAAGGGAAGGGAAGGAGAAGGCAGATAAGGAAATCTTTAACAATGTATGACCAATGGCACCATTACATCTCACACTAACACACACACACATACACACAAACACCAAAAGCAAGAAGACACACTCAGGAAACCTGTTTTTGCTACAGGAAGGAAAAGGACAATTTATTCTGCACAGAAAGATAGTTAAGATTTGGCTGTTAAAACAAATTAGCTAATGTGATGTCTTTTGCAAACATTATGACCCCTACACACACACACACACACACACACACACACACACACACACACACAGTTCTCTTCATTCCTCATGGGGACTTCACAATACACATTCCGGAGCACAGTGGGAATCACTTTGTACAACACTAACACTAATGCAACACTAACACCAGAGACAAGCTCACAGTGAACATTCTGGCAGAGTGAATCATAGCTTGCTAAGTCAATTTGAAATTTCCACATAATCCATTCGTTTGTTTATCACTTATCCACAAAGTCTAATACTGTATGTATTCCTGGAATTCGATGTGACATAAACAAACCTCCTTCTCCCTCTACATGATAAGGTTTTACTGGGTAGTGTCCAAATGATGTGGGATGACATGTTCACCACAACTATAAATAACTATAATGACCATAATAGCTGTTTTGCAGCACAGTCATCTTAGTGGGAGCAACCGACAGTTCATTTTCTTAAGAGTGTAGATCAGACCATCAGGTTAAAAACAGCTCTGTCAAAGCCTCATGACAGCTGAATCACAAACATCTGTTGTACTGATGTGAGAAGAGTGTAGGTTAAACACTATTCCAGCTGTTAGCATAAGAACCATTAAGCATGGTGGAGAAAAGTTATTTTGTTTGCTTAGTTTGAATCCCTTTATCAAAATCTTCTTCCAAACATTTGCTTCTATATTTCTTATATTGTGTACCAAAATCTATCTCAGGAAATACCCCACACCATCACCATACAAATGGTTCCTACACGGATGGTTAGGGCAGTACAGTAAGGATAGTATGAATAGAAGGAACCAGGTGAGGGGGTAAATACATTATGCCCCTACCTGGCATAATCCTCAAATCAAAGTCTGGCAGCAGATCTTCAGTCACGCCTGAGAAACCTAGAGAGAGGCAGAGCAGAGGTGATAGAGGAGAGGAGAGGGAATGGGGTTGATATAAGCTGGAATGGTAGATTTCAAGAATGTTATTGCTGCAGCAGCATACGAAAAAGAGAGAGCAGCAGCATGCACCAGAGGACATACTGGTCTTGTTCCAGAAAATCTCCATATCAGAGCAACTGATAAGCAGATTGATAATTTGATTTCTGATTCTTTTTTAAAACTGTAAGGTTATCTATATGATAAGAAAACAGTCTGGAACATGAATCATCATAAACATGACAAAAAGGCAGGAGCTGTGAGTAATGTTACATGCAGAGCTGCAAAAATATACATGGGAACATTCCTCAGATCCAGAAAGCAAACTGCGGAGAAACATTTTGCTCCTGAAATGTTTCGTCTCTGTTGTCTGACCAGTGAGGAGGGACTCTCAGTGGTATGAGGGGTGCGTTTTGATAACCATTACCTTTCTATTTGGTATCAGGTTCCAGGTCGGCATAATAACCAAATAACCCTTTATCTGTTGTTATTTTTATTACCAAAGACCAATGTTGAAAGTAACATTAGCAGGCTTCTCATTTATAGCCAGCACTGAATGTTGCTTTTCTTGGTTAACTACTGGTAATAATAATAATACATTTTATTTGTAACACTTTAAGATGCTCAATGACACTTTACACATACAGTATGAAAAAAACTAATATAAATCATGCTAAAATCATAGATCACACCAAAAGTACATTAAGTAAATCAATCAATCAAACAAACAAACAAATAAATGAATAAATGAATGTAAACAGGTTGGTACAGAGACTGGCGAGGGCCTGGTTATGGAGAACTTTGTTTGAATTGGATGCACTGTGGGACAGGGAGAAGCGGAGATTCTTAAGTGATGTGGTCATGGAATCGGGAGTGAACGGGCATGAGTACTGGATGTACTATTTATGTATGTGTTTGTATGTGTTTCTTGAGAACTTTGTACGATGAACCATAAAGAATGCTACTGCAGTACTCAAGTCTGGATGTGATGAAAGCAGGGATGAGAGCTTTGGCAGAATAAAAGGAGAAGGATGGCGGAGGCGAACTATGTTTTTGAGATGGAAACAAGCAGTTTTGTTGATGAGACTTGACTGGTGTTCAAACAACAGGTTGCTGTAAACGTTTAGTAGCTGCCACTAAAAACTATAGTATTTCTGGATTCTTGCCTGATGATCACAGGTCCAAACTAAATCTTTGAGCTCTAGTTTATTTACAACTTCAGTTACTTGCAAAGGATGAAAGTTAAACTTGATGAGATTCATTAAAAGGATTTGATATTATAATCAGATTTGTTTCAGGAAAGGAAAAGATAAACATCAACATCAGAGAAAAACCCAAGCCCTTAAAAAACACCCTAGTATCTTGTTAGTGCTGTCTTTCTCCTTTTGTTTTGTCTCTGTGTTCAGGGATTCCACACAAGGCCAGCAGATGTTGAATGAAACATTAAAAGTCACAAAGTGTCACAAAGATGGTGCAAATGTGCAGGAGTGTGTTTTGTTTTGGTGCATGCAGTATGTACATGTGAACATGTAAGCTGAGGTTTTGAGGGGGGTGTGAACAGAAACTAGTGTTTTGCTGTTGGCAATGTGATTATTATGGGGAGAAATATAGGAGTGCTGAGCATGAGAAAGAAGGAGTGGAGAAACAGAGAGCAGGCTGGTCTGTCCTGGCCCAAATCTGGCTGAGAGCGCAATACCTTACTTTAGTATCTTTCTGGAAAGATAACCATGCTCTTTGATGGATATGAAAACAGAAACATCCCTACTAAGTTTAAAGTGCCTGAGTCTTCCTCCTGCTCAAACAGTTGATGGCAGCTCACTTGTAAGTTCCAATCTGCTCACGCATTTACCTGCATGCTGTGCGTTTCATTTACTTTCAGATATGTTGGGTTTTCTTTGCTTTCACCTATATGGTTATCCAGGTGGATGGTGTTTGTATATCCCACCTGTGGAGATGCAAGGGAATGGGAAATTAAGCCTACATGCATGTTTGACGTACTTCAGAAGCAATGGTACTAGGGCTGTTACTCCAGGTATAAGCAGTATACTGTAGCTAATAGATAGGTAGAACAAGGGACGGGCTCAAAAGCTAGTTCCATTTTGGATTCAGTTCCAAGGTGATAGTCTGCTCAGATTCCTAAAGCAGTCAAACAAAATGCCTTATGAAAATGTTCATTCACATTCTCTATTTAGTTACTTTGTTTTCTTCTCTCTGACACCACAGGCCTTGGCGAAGAAACCAAAAAGACTGACAAACACATGACAAAAACAGCACATGGGCTTTCCAAAGCCACCAAAACAACTGCTAAATATTTGCTTGCTCATGACAAGGAGAGAATGACAAATCTTGTTTAAATATTTACAGTATTTACCACAGTGTAGCAGTTCTCATGCAGGAAACATTAAGTGCCTCATGCATGCACTTAATTGATATTCACTGAATGATATAGTGGAATTAACGTTATTTGGACTTTTCTTTTTATGATATGTGTTTATGTTTTTTTTTTTTAAATGCTATTGGCTAATTACACTGTAATCCGATTTTTTTAAAACTCTCAAATACTAATATCAGTATCAGTCTTAAAGATCCATTTTTGGGCTGGGCTATAGACTGGACATAAAGATATGGCTTATATATGTTTTTGGAATATTGGTCCACTAAAGTTAACACCTTAGATGAAAAAGTTAAGTCTTGTGCTGGGAGAAATGTATAATCAAAGGTTGTATCATTAGTGGGTAGCCTCTGAGCTATGAAAATGGCAATGAAGAATTCTTTCTTCTTTTATTAGCCACTGAATTGTCAAAGATCCACATCAGTCACATGTGTCTCATGGTGTCAGCCCCCATCTTTTGTCTCTCCCTCTTCCCTGTCATTAAATCTTCCCTGTCTTCTGTCCTGTTAAGCCATTTTCTAAAATAGACAAAAGACCCCCCTAAGCCATTGGGCCATGGCCCCAACTGCTGTTATGGAAACACAACCAGTGCCTCACATACCATATACTGTATTAGCTACACTAAAACTGGGAAATACAACATTTTGTCACAGTGGTAGATTTGGAGTCTCTCCTGCCAGCTTGCAAACCACAAAAGGCATCTCATACAACAAAATCATGTCATCATCATATGTCTGTAGCATGATCATATCCAATCATTAGGCCTATCTGCAACACTGCGTTATCACACCAAGCCTGTACCCAACCCTTAACTAGAAATCAAAAAACTGTAAAAGGTTATTGTCCTGTGTGTATTTGTCAGTGTGCGTCTTCTTGTGCATACACATACAAGTCTCTGAGCACTAGCCAAACAAAAGTTCAGCCACAGTGTGAATTAGGGCACCAAGAGCCACATAGCTCCTCAGATGCTGCCATGGTAACATTTGTTATAGCGAAACACAGATAAGTACACTTTCACTGTAACACATTACAGATACCTCTACAACTTGGGACACAAAATGTACACACACACACAAATAGGTGGCATATTAGTACTAATAACAAACACTCAAACAAATGACAATTGTCCAGCATTAACTAGGATTTTACATAGTAACACACTATGAGTGCTGTTGCTATGGTTACAGTTTAGGCACATCTGCAAGGGCCAATGCTCATTATAATTCAGCTCATTAATTAATTTGTATTGCGTTGATGATGATAAACAGGTCAGCTTATAGAAGTCTTGTTATGTAACAGTAGCTTGTAGAAAACTTCAATTTACAGTAAATGTGTGTTTTTGTGTCTCCAATTAACAGCATGCACATAAAGAATTGGTCAGACTTGCCTTCAGTACTGGACCCAGTGTGGTGGTAGTGTCTATGAAAGGGATACTGCAGTGTGTGGTCTACTAGACTAACATTGTACAAAACAAGGTGATGGGACACCACTAGAATGAATGCCTCGATAACAGTTTCAATTAGTCTATCGTGTAAATTTTTAGATCAAAGGTCGACAATAATGGGTCTGCAAGAGCAGACATTTGGAAATGCACTGAAATAAAGTCTTTCAAGCTTTAACTGATGCCAGTGATAAAAGGAGGAGATATTCACAGTAACTGGTACAGGTGTGACTCAGCACTTGGGCTTACGTTTGGGAAAACTGTGACATCTTACCTAGGACAAGCAGCTCCACAGGGGCTTCGGTCTGTCCCTCTAGATCATCAGATATAATAACCTTACAGATGTAAACTCCACTATCTCCCCACCGGACCTCTCCAATTCGCAGATCTGCCTCTGCATGAAAATAAAGGAAGAGGTTAAAACTGAGAAACAAAACCCTGTAACACCTCAATGTCAAGCTGCTGGGAATGAAAGACACTCAAATCCTAAAAGACAAAAGGGGAAATGAAAGTGGTAAAGATATAAAAGTGTTTTTTTTTTTATTATTTGACATGCATCTTCAAAACCATGCACTGTAAATGGTTCCATTTTGGAGTCTTTTATATTCATAATGTTTTCATTTTGGCAGACTGTGGCAACTCAAGTACTGCATACATATAATATGTTTTTGCTAAACATTTCATTCCAAAGCCATGCGGATTAATATGCTGTTATAACATCCTGTACTCTTCTAATTAGGCTTTCTGCAAGATTTTGGAACCTAGCTATAGAGATTTGCTCCCATTCAGCTACCAGATCATTAGTGAAGTCGGCCATTAATGTTGGGCTGTAAGGGCTGACGTGTAGTTGGAGTTGACAAAGGTGCTGGTTGGGTTTGAGGTGAGGGATCTGTGTACGCCATGCAGGTTCCTCTACACCAAACACAGAGCACCACACTAAATAATGAAAACCAGTCTCAGACCTACAGGCACTGTACAATGGTGTCCACATACATTTTGCTACAAGGTGTAATTCTAATAGTACATAAAGTTGGTCATTTTTTCAGGTTTTTCTAATTATGCGACCAAGATTCCAACGTGACTGAAAAGCCATAAAAACAATTCACAGTTTGGCCAAAGAATCCAGCACACAAAACAATACTGGGCTGCTGACTCCACTGCAACGAGGTCATATATGTAAAAACAGCAGACAGGACATGGGTTGTATAATTCACATCCTTTTCCTGCTACCAAGGAAGGGGGAGGGGAGATACTGACCACTGTGACCAGTCTCTCCTTCGATTCTACTCATTCAGCATACAGTACCATGTTCTCTTCTAATACTTGCTTATTTTCCATTTAAAGCTACCCTGTACTAAAAACAAACACGTGTCCTTTTGGTTTTTGGTGACTCATGCTATCTTTGTAGTGTATTACTCCAAAGACATGCAACTCAGATGAACTTTCAATTTTTAATTACCCATAAGTGCAAGTAAATGTACTGGTTTGTCTGTATTAGCCATGTGATTAACAAACACCCCCTACCCAGTACATGGTGGGACAGACTCCAGCCTTGCTGTGAACAGGATAACATGGGTATGGATGACTGGGTGTCTCTAAAGGCAACACTGCCAAAGCTTCCATTTTTTGTCCATTTACAAGATCACAACACTAGCATTGCAAAAGAGTGAAAGGAAAAGCCACTGAGAGCAATGAGTGTGTGGATGGTGGGACGTGGAGAGAGATCAGGAGAAAAACTAAAAGCGGGACATTGAAGTACATCAGAGGGAAGGAGTGAGAGGTCAGGATGAATGAAAAGACAGCGTGAAAGCCATTTCTTTTGTCTGTGTTCCTGGCTGGTGAAGAGAAGGTTGATTCTTCAGCCAGAGTTAGAGCTCCATAAATCTGAGGTCTGCAAACAAGGCCACCTCTCTATCTTCAACAAGCGCACACACACATGCAACCACAAAAACACCACACACATTTGTCATTTTCTCCCCTACCTATTTAGTACATTTCTCAAATGGAAAATTCTGGGGTTAAAGAGAACCCTCCTCTACATGTGAGCAGAATTTCTCTGACTTGAGCATTTCATCAGGGGTCTCTGGGAAGAATGGGTTATTGCTTTAATTTGTGGCTTTCAAGTAGAAAAAACATCAATTTGGATAAATGCATTACAAACGGGGTCACGGGAGCCAATCCCAGTCAGTTGCAGGCAAGAGGCGGGGTACACCCTGGACAGGTCACCAGTCCATTGCAGGGCTAACAAACAAACAAACAAACAAACACTCACTCCTACGGGCAATCTAGAGACACCAACCAACCTATGCTGCAGGTCTCTGGACTGTGGAAGGAAGCCGGAGCGAACCCACGCAAAACATTCAAACTCAGCACAGAAAGGCCCCGGGTCGGCCGGGACTCAAACCCAGAACTTTCTCGCTATGAGGCAACAGCACTAACCACCGCACCACCGTGCTGCCCTCACCCATAACATCTCTACTCTATTTAGTTTCAGTAATTTGCCAGCACTTGCCAAATGCAAGCAAGTGTATTAAAATTCCCTCTAAAGCTGGTGACCTAAAATTCAGCCTAAACCAATAAAAACATGTGCTGGCTTGGGCACATAGCCACTGTGTGATCCCAAAAGACTTCAGATCATTTTCAGCAAGGACATCAGAGAAACTGAACCAGAAGTGCCAGTGCTACAGAAGTCTTACTGTTGATGATGGAGATGTCTCTGTTCTTGTAGTACTCTGACAGTGTGATAGAGGAACCAGAGATGGAGGCCACAGTTCGAACCGTGCGGCTGCTGTCAGAGCAGTCGAGGTAGCTCGATGTCCTCGATGTCATCGGAGCCTTGTACCCTCCACTGGCTCCTCCGGTTCCAACCGTCAGGCCACCTCCTCCTGGGCCTCCAGTCAAGGTGTCAGTGAGACTGAACGAATCCCGTGTGCGGTCACGACAGTATGACTTGTAGATCCACTGCACCACAGGAGTCTGGGTGGACACGCTTGTGTACTGACATGGCAGAACCACGGACTGGAACAGCACAGCATACCTCTTCTCATCTCTCACAAACACATGAACCCCTGAGCAACATGAAGGGAGGACACCTGTGGGATAATAATCAGAAAATGAAGAAGGATTAGTAAAGTGTGAAAGAATGAAGAGCTAAAACAGGTAAGGATAAGTCTAACTGATTATTAAATTCATTGTGCTTGTGCAGCTCAGTTAGAAAATGGGGCAGTACCAAAAGATCTTAATCAGTTCATATTCAGTGAACATCCACAAATAAGCTGAGAAATCACAGAAACAAAGACACTCCTAACTGCAAAACCTGCCATTTTGTTTCTTAATCAGTTCATATTCAGTGATTAATTGTATTGGATGGAGGCAATTGTTTTTTGATTGATCCAGTGGTTTTCCAATGTGTGTGAGAGTTGAAAGGGAGGCTTGGAGGGTGCATGCTGGCATTCTAAAAGCAACAGGAAGTTAGTTACAGTAGCTTGTCCTGCTTATCAATACAATCAACAGCAGCAGCAACTGTGACACACAGTTCATGGAAGCACTTTAAAAACCTTTAGCATAGCACAATGTCTTCTCTGGTGTCACACCTCAGTCAAATCTGAGCAGACAAGTTGCAGTCTTGGATTCAGTGCAACATACTCTTTCCAAGGATATCACATCTGTCACAGATAAACATGCACAGATAAGCTGAGAAATCACAGAAACAAAGACCCTCCTAACTGCAAAACCTGCCATTTTGTTACTGTTGATTTTGTCAACAGTAACAAAATGTGGTGGTACCCACAGTGGCAGAAACCTCTGGCACAACACAGATCTGGCAGCCTGGGAATGTGTAAGGAGGGGGATTTAAGGCCTACTACAGCACAGTGTCACACACAGTGACTCGGATGTTGAGTCAAGGTCTAAGGAGACACATGCTCCTGTCTGGTCACTTTAAAAATAGCTCCCTTCACTTCAACACAGAAAGCAGTGCTTTTATGAATTTGAGTCTCCAAAAGAGATTAAAGTAGTAAAGTAAAAATATGTCAGAGAATAAACATTACCTCGAAACACTTTCCTTTTAGCTACAATGAAATGAGTCACTCTTCAGTTTCATAAGACAATCATGAAAAACCTAAGTCTGTGAAAAGACTGTTTGAGTTGCTTCTGCTCAGTGAAACCTGACTGAGTTGACCTGACATTGTTTTGGAGCTTCTGAAGCCGCAGGACTCTGGGTTACATGAGCTCAAGCTTGGTGGTTCAACGGCAACACACATTAGAGAGATAACTAAGAAAAAAAAAACATGCCTACACACAAAGACACACACACCCAGAAACCTCTGTGTACGCTGCTGTATGTGTGTTTATTTCTCAGGTTAATCCATGCGAGGTGTGGCTGAACTGAACCAGTGAACAGAGAAGAGGTGAGGAGTTGGGGTGAGAGCTGGGGGCTGTTTCCCTTTGTCCCAACCAAACCAGTTTTATTTTCTTACTGTTCTGCTGTTTGGTGTCAGTGAAGTAATAGATGTCATTAAAAATGCCAACAAACTACATCAAGCACAATGTTTTCTTTAGTGAGAGTTAGGGGTGTAACCCCAGATCCCACTTCAGTTTGATACACGATACAGGGTTTATGGTTCGATACACTCATGATAACACAGTGACAATAAAAACTAGTGTCACAGTTTTTATTTCTTCTTAGGTGTGTAAATTCACAAAAAACATTTTCATTTAGTTTCCTATACAAACATTTCCCTTAATTTGTAGATTAAAGTGTAATTATATTTGAGTGTAGCTATCCCCAGTGAACATCAGGGTCAACTAAAGGTCCGGCAAGAAAATGCATTTAGCCTACTGGCCCATCTTGTTAACATAAATAAATTACATGGAAGTCTTGACTTGATATTGTGATGCATTGCAACATCCCTACTAACAGAATTTCTCCTAGTTTACAGATTTTCACAGTGACTTGCAAACTGACACAGGTTCTATTATTAAAACAAACCTAATACTTCATTAGTTACTAACTGCTAATGAAATAATTAGTCAAACAGTTTGACAGAATGCATCAACAACAATTTTAAAACTTGATTAATCGTTTAAGTATTCTGTTTTGTAAATATGCCAAACATGTTCGGCTTTACAGTAAAAATCTTGAGATTTAGCTGAACTGGTGTGGACTTTGGTAAAACAGACCACTGATTCAGAGCAAGAGGAATCAAACTGACTAAAACACAAATTCCTCAAGGAGAATATTACTCCGACTTCTAATATTGAAGGAAAAAGAGCCAGGAGGTTGGTCTTCCTGCGATCACAAGCTGTGGGGTGTGCCAGGCTTTATTAGAAGCCACCTCCAAAGAAGGAAATGAAAACAGGAGGAGGACAGTTACTGTTGTTGTACTAGAATATCAGAAAACTGCACAGGTTTTGTACATACAGTACAGGCAGACTACTGATCCTTCACCCACACTGGGGTATATATAATGCTTTCTAATTTGATTTATTTGTTATTTGTGTACTTGTTTTCTACTTAGCTGTATCCTGTTTCACTGCTCCAGCTTTCTGCAGATTCACCAAGTTAAACTTAGGACTTTTTATGACTGTTTTATAGATCATAAATTGGAATTCAATACCTGTTTCACAGTCATACTACCCAATGTATAAAAGGTATCAAAAAGAGTGAGGATGATAAGACCTACAACTATTGGGGTGGTTGTGGTTTAGGAGGTAGAGCGGGTTGTCTCCTAACCGGAGGGCTGGCACTTCAATTCCCGGCCTTCCAATCCACGTGTCAGTGTCCTTGAGCAAGATGCTGAACCCCAAGTTGCTCCCAGTGATATCCCCAGTGTGTGCATGTGTGAGTGCGTTTGTTTGAGAATGTGTGAATGGCAAATAGTGTAAAGTGCTTTGAATGTGCTTCAATGCCTAGAAAAGTAATATATAAGTATAAGAACATTTACCAAGTGCAAATATTATATTTATATTATTACCAGTATGTCAGAACATCATCAATTAATTTGTCATTATATTCTACCATAGTGGTAATAATATAAATGTAAAATATAATATGCTGAAACATACCCTGGACCTATAAAGAGCACACAGTGGATGAATGGATTAACTAATTAAACTATAATAAATATAATTATTATTTTGGAGATATGGAATAATAGCACTGGTGCACTACAATCTAAGGACTTTTTGAGGAAACCGTTAAATAAATATTTTGACTTTTATTAGATCTTAGTTCCAATCTTACTTTAGTAGTAACATGCACGTAAAGCGTGTTTATTTCTTAATTAAATGTGTTTATGGAGGTACTTGTGAGGTATTTTGTCTCTACAAACAAAACGAAGTAGTAACTGCTTTGAGGGACCTGGTTAAATATTTTTCTGAAGTTAGACCTAATCCACAACCAAAGCTTCAGGTCGGATTATTCACACATGACCAAACAGTCGATTGAAGCAGCACACTGGACAAGGGAGCTACAAGAGGTTTACAGCTTCTATATTAAAGGTTGTAAAAACTCAGCTTTATGAGCGGGAAAAGAGGTCGGAGTCTTTATAGGAAAAACCACTGACACCTGTAATAAACCATAACATGTGGTATTAAAAGTCGGAATGTAACCTAGCCTAAATGTAATCTAGGTCATTTCTTCAAGACACAAACGACTCCAGGTTCAACAACCTGTTACACCACTAACATAAAGCGGATTCCATCTTTTTCACTCTTCGTCCTCTCTTACCTGCCATGCAAACGATAAAAATCCACCACTTCGGGGTCAAAAACATTTCCAAAGTCCTGCATGTGAATTTCATTACAGTTTTCGGGTGAACGGAGTCTTGTTTTCTCCTTCGTCTCATCCCTGGACGGTGTTTCGGGCTCCCGCACTCAGTTAACAGGCACATAACGGGACCAGCGTGAAGCTCATCTAAACGAACTCTGAACTTCCGATAATAGCTTTCAAAATAAAACCTTTGTTCACAGGACTAATGAAAAGATGGGCGTTAAAATGAAAGGTAGAAAGTAATGGATACTATTTCACCTTTACTGTCTAAGAAACATTTCAGAATAATTCACTGCAGGTTACTTTGTAGCCTCACCCGCGTTAACATGGGTTGAAGTGCAATATAATTGAGCGGTACATCCGGTACTACTAGTGGAACTTTATGCTGCGAGTGGGACAAACAGGGACGCTCTTAGCAGACAATGGACGATGGTGGTGATGGAGGAAGAAGGAGGAGGGTGAAGCCACGGTGAGGACAAAAAAATCCAGATGTGAAAGCCAGCACTACATTTCCTCCTCCTGCTATTACCCCCCTAAATACA